>NC_088932.1:57741250-58062500 GCF_038396675.1 Hydra vulgaris | reverse complement strand
TCAACTATATCAGGAAGGATGTGATTAGTCGAATCAGGAAGGATGTGATAGCCAAATCAAGAGATAAGGTTGATAAAAAGTTCTTAGCAAACATTTCAGCTTTGTCTTTAGGTAAGGTGACAAAATCTGAACCATGCAAAAGAAGTGGAAGACAAATTTGCCCTTATTATAGACACTGTTAAAGATTCTCCAGAAGTCTCTGGAAGTCTCTAATTTTTGAGATGAAATATGAGATTTTGTGACCTGAGAATATATAGATTTTTTAAAAATTTTTATTTCAATTCACCTACCCAAGAAGGGCACTACAATCGAGGAGGCTAGTTTAGTTGTGGTTACAACCCTCTCTCAACTCTAACTCAGAAACACAACCCTTGACAAACAAGACATTTGTGCAGAGAAACAAGTTGAGTGCAGTATTATAAGGGACGTGGATCGAACTTGGAACTTCTAGCTTAAAGGCGAGCACTCTACCACTACACCACTACACCACTGCCGCATGCTACATACTACATGCATACTACAACATCAAATAAAAGTCACAGAGAACTGCTGTTTAAAATACACAGAATCAAATAAAACACAGAAATATTTTGCTTTAATAAAACTCTAATGTTACAAAAGCTTACAGGAAAAAATTTTAAAACTATAATTTATTTTCAACTCAATATTTATAATTTTTTTAACACAAATTTTAAATTGTAAAAATACAAATAATATATATATATATATATATATATATATATATATATATATATATATATAAATAATAATATATATATATATATAAATAATAATATATATATATATTATAATATAATATAAATAATAATATATTTATATATAATATAAATAATAATATATATATATATATATATATATATATATATATATATATAATATATATATATATAAATAATATATATATATATATATATAATATATATATATATATATATATATATATATATATATATATATATATATATATATATATATATATGTATAAATGAAATAAAATTTATACAATAGCGCAAATGTATTTTAGTTACAAACTTATTTTTTAATAACAATACATATTTTAGACGCATTAAACACATCTTGTGTTTACAGGGTAGAAACTTTATTTTTTTAATAACAAGTTAAAAAAAATTGAAAGAAAACAAGAGTACTAACCATCACATATAATATGTATTTTATATGCACAATCTTGATCCCAAACCACAGTTGGAGATTTATTTTGATTTTTGAAATTTATTTCTTGTTTTAAATACCAGTGGTAGTTTCCCACAGTCCACAATTGAACTAATTATTTGAATTAATATATATGATAAATTATTTTAAATTTACATTTAAAATTGTTTTGTTAATAATGAAATTACATACCAACATAATTTGTTGTTTTCTTCATATCAGTTAGTAGCAGCATTAAGACATCTGAGCTTACATTCCAACTTATGCATAATATCTATATTATATAATAATGAATTAAATTTTTGATTCTTTCAAACTCAGATTCAATAGAAAGCAAATTTATATTAAAAATACAATGCCCAGTAAAAACATATATTTTCCCAGTATTAACATATATAATTTTAAAATATTAGTAAAACTTTCACATTTTTTGTTGGATAAAAATCATTTTTTTTTTTTGTTAACTTTCAGATTTCAACTTTAATAAGAATAAATATCTGTTTGAAAACTTTCTAGATTAAATAAGCGCCCGGAGAAATTTTTACATAGAGAACTTTGAAGGATTTTGTGATTTATTTCATGTGACGTATTGTGAATTATTTCAAGCTAAAGGGGAATCACTCACAAAATTAAAGGGGGAATCACTCACAAAATTAAAGGGGGAATCAATCACAAAAGGAAATCACTTACAAAATTACAAAATTTGAGTTAAGTAGCATTTCAGAGCTGGAAAAATCTCTAAAAAAATTGTTTGAAGCTCAGTTTGAAAACTCAGTCATTTTAATAAATATTTTGCAAGACATATGCAAATTTAAAAATTAAAGTTTTCTTAGTACTGTAATCTTTCTTTTGTTGTTGCAAAAATAAGACTCTTAGAATCAGCCTCAAAATAAACATACACAGCCATGTAATATAGTAGTACAAGGTAACATATTATGCCTTGACAAAAATTTAAAAACCGTTTTTGTATCAGTGTTGCAGCCCTCGGAATAAAAAAAAATGCTGATCTCAAACACTCTAGGTCGGCATTGCCGAATGCCGACTCTAATCCCGAGGACTGATGTTGCCATTCTCAACTTACAATGGAAAACTTTTCTTAACTAATAAAAGAAAATCTTTCTCAAATTTTTTGAAAAACAATTACATATTATTTATTAAAAATATCAAAATAAAAACAAATTTAGAAATTTTTAGTTTTATAATAATTATAAATAATACATATGAGAATTATTATAATCATACTTATTAATGAATAATAATAACTTTGATAAAAATAATATTTAAATAAGTAAAATATAATACTTAGAAAATGATTAATACAATTAAATCCTAATAACTTAAGCCTCCATAGAAAAAAATTTAACTAATTAAATGCTTAACTTTGGTGAAGTAAACTGCTTTCTTAGGTTTCCGATTTCATGGAACATTAGAAAACAGTTAAACAGTTAGTTAGAACCTTAGTTAAAAAGAGATAATAAAACTTTGAGCTAACTGATATTTGAGTTACCAGGATTTAACGGTATAAGCTAGAAAAAAAAAAAAACTAATACATTAAAACAACTAATACCATTTTATCATGTGTTAAAAAAGGTAAAGTAAATTGTCCATGCTGCAAACCATTTTTTTCTAAAAAAATTACATCATGTTTGTTGGGTTTTCTTTGAGAACATGCTATTAAATTTCCAGATGGTCTAAAAAGTAATGACACAATATTAAATTTTCAGAACAAGAAGTAAGCTTAGATTAAAAGAGAAAAATTTTTTATTTGATAAAATATAATCTTACAGTAACATATTATAGAAAACAAATAGACAATAACAAATTTTAAAAGCTGTAACACGATTACAAATTAAAGACAAACTTTTTATACTGGCAACAAATTTAAAAAATCAATTAACTTTTAATTTAAATAATATTGCCTATCAGATATAATTATCTATATTCCAAATTTTTCTGTTTATTAAAATTTTAATTACAATTTCAATAGTATTGACCATAATGGAATTGAATTTAATATTTAAGTAATATTGCATTTGAGACATCTTAAAGCTACATGCAGTTGAAAACTAGTAAATGACGAAGGCCCCAGATAAACACGGAACTTTTTACAAACCCGGGCTTTCCAAATTATAAGACTTAGCAGGGGTTGATAGCCAGGACTAGGAAAAAATTTATAATACATAAATGAATGCATATATTGCCTATTTACTAAAAACTGGCATATAATATAGATATATATGGATATAAACACATATATATGGTATTTATTTATATGCTGGGATACAATATCCTTACATATTTATACAAATTTTGGTAGGAGAGAGTTGCCAAAATATAAACTATGAAAAACTTCTAAAGATGGTTTAACTATGAAACATTTTGGACTAGATTAATAAAAACGGACGATACTAAACTTTTAACCATAATTTAACTTAATAGATTCACTATTATTCAAAATAAAATTGGTTTTTTCAGTTCAGTTTAAACACAAAATTAAATCACATAAAAAAAAAAAAAAAAAAAAAGATTTAAAGTGCTGATGCACATAGTAAGTGACTGGGGTTGATAGTTGACTGGACTGGGGCCTAGTCTGATAACAAATAGCCAAGGCTAGTTTTGTGACCAGAGCTTGTTCATATGTAACAACTCTCTCCAAGTTTTCTTACTTCAACTTCTACCATTTTCTCTTTAAGCTGCTATCTCTATACATTATGATGGCCAAACCACTTCAATCTTCTCTGACAAATGTTTAATGATACATAAACACAGTCTTTGTTAAAGGGATTCCCAAGTGCCAAGACAAGTTATGTTTATTTTGTAAATAAACCTTAGAAAATAAGTTTTGAGTTTATTAAAATCAACAAAACAATATATTTATTAAGATATTAACAAAAAACATTTGTTGTTTTGTCATTATACTTCCGGTTGAGAGGTTAATATTAACTCCATGAATCTGGATAGTTTTTTCCATTGTAAAAATATCTGGTTTGAATAGTAAATGTATTTAATTACAAAACACATTTACTATTCAAACATAATTACGAATTAGATTGGATTTCCTCTTTTTATAAAAAAATGTTAGAGCTATATATATATATATATATATATATATATATATATATATATATATATATATATATATATATATATATATATATATATATACACACATATATATACATACATATATTTATATATATATATATACACACATATATATACATACATATATTTATATATATATATATACATACATATATATATATATATATATATATATATATATATGTATATATATATATATATATATATATATATATATATATACATATATATATATATATATGTATATATATATATATGTATATATATATATATATATATATATATATATATATATATATATATATGTATATATATATAAAATATATATGTATATATGTATGTATGTATATATATACATATGTAAATATACATATACATCTATATATATATATATACATGTGTATATAAACATATTCATGTGTTATATGATTTTATATATATACACTACCATCCATAATTATTTGAATGGTTGTACTTTTCGATTTAAGATACCAAAGCTTAACTTACTACTAACTAATACACTAAACTTGCTACTAACTAATACACTAAACTTGCAAAATGTTGTGAGTAAAAACAATAGAAATATGCAACGGGGAAATTGCGCTATTTGTGGAAGATTATAAACTCAATTTGTATCCTCAAAAAAAGGAGGAGATTTAGTGAGTTCGATTAATTCAACAACACGTAAAATAAAACTACCATGGTCGAAGTTTCCAGGTGAAATGCATTTACCTGGAATGAACTTTGCAGGTCCTGGTACTAATTTAGATGAACGATTAACTTCTACTGACGCATATAAAAAATGGAGTAAACCTATAGATAGAATTGATAATGCAGCTTACCATCACGATCTTGATTATAAATACTTCAATGACACAGCAAAAAGAAATTTAGCTGATAAAATTATGATCGAAGAAATGAATTCTATAAAAAATCCAACTATACGTGAAAGAATTGAACGAGGTATTATAAAACCTATTATAGCATCTAAAGAAAAATTTGGGTTAGGTGTTGAAAATACTCAAAAAAACTACAAACGATCAGTAAAAAAGAAAAGGGTAAAGAATTGAAATGGACTGACACACTTGCAAACGAACTTCATAAACCAGTTGTAAAACATTTCAGAAAAATGAGCCAGAACGCCCTATTTATACTACTGGAAGAGAAGCTGAAAACAAAGTCTACCTGAACTATATGTTATCTTTTTATTTATTAGGTGTTCAAAAAAAAAAGTGTATAAGCCCCATTAGATTAGTTTAACTGTCATACATATTCTTTGCGTTCTACTTAATGGCTTATCCAATTTGTTGAAGTAAATTTTATGCCACTAACTAATAAGTTTTTTCCACATCTCATGCATCATTAGGCATTAGTTTTCATAAAAATCTGATAGAAGAGAGATCTTGTGATTGGAGAGGCTAAATCATTCTATTCAATATTCGATCGTTCTCAAACTCAGTCAAATAACTTATACAATTTTTTGAAAAATATGTTTTGGATTTAAGCTTTAAGTCAATTTCTTCTGAAAAATTAAATGGCTTTCCATTAACAATCATTCTGAAGATATAGCACAATTTTGTAAGTGTACAAGTAAACTACTTTTGTCATTACTCCCTCTATTTTTACAAAGTCACCTGTGGCATTTCAATCAAAACAGTCCCACAGCTTAACACTACATCCACCATAATTTACAGTCCATAATAAACACTATTTTATCATACATTCAACGATTTTTTTTTTCTCCATACAAACAATCTTATCTTGAAATTAAAGATTTCAAACTTCAACACATCGGTCCACATTTACAGTCATTGAACCAAACAATGATTTTTATGATTTTTAACAAAGTATTTTAATGAAAATACTTTTCAATTACTATTTTTATGATTTTCATTAAAGTATTTTAATCAAAATACTTTTTAGTTATCTAATTGTGCAAAAATAAACATAAAAAATAGTTGAATAAAAAATAGCATTTTTAAAAAAAGATAATGTAATTCGAGTATTTATGAATGGTAGTGTATATGCATGTATATATAAATGTATTCATGCATTATATATAAACATTATCATGATCAACATGATTATTATAATCATCATTATTATCATCAAACACTTTAATTTTTTCTACAATATTTTTTCTAATCTCTGTCTAAGATTATGGCTCCTTTTCTTGTATAGTTAGTAAAACCACACACCTGATCATTATCTTCTTTTTTGGCAAATATTACACCATATAAATACTAAATTTTGTATAAACATGTTAGGATATTGTATGTCAGCATATAAATAAACAAACATAATTGCTTATATTCATATATACCCATATTATGTATGCATAAATGCACCTCTCACCTAACCTCCTGAATGCAAGCAGGTATGGAAGCTAATAATTCTTCTCCTTGGTTTTAATTTAAGCCTCATTCTACTCCATGTTTCTCACCTTCTTTTGCAGTTGCTATATTAAACTGTAATCACTTTTTTAAACTTTAATACAAAGCATCTCTTTTGAGAACAAATATCTTTTTACTATTGAAAAAAAGTAAAAAAGTGCTGTCTGATGCTAAGCTCTGTTATTCTAAATTTAACTAAAGTAAGTTTAACATTTCTAATTCATGGACAGTATTTAATAAATGCATTTTATAATATATAAAGTATTATAACTTTTTTTCTAGCCAGGGCTATTAATCCCTGTTAAATTATACATTTTTGCCAGGGATGGGGCTGGGTTTGTAAAAAGCCTCATTCTTAGTCAGGACTAACACCCGGGCCTGGACCCTGATCACTTAGGCGACCAGGGTGCACATGCTTTATCGCTTAGGTGACACCAAATGATGCACATGCTGTTTTTGAAGGATAACTTTCAAAATCTTTCTAAATGTAGAAAATAAGACAATTTAGTAGAAAATTGTAAAATATAGCCATAAGATATTTTATTTCAAAAACAAATGCAAGTGTTCCAATAAAGGAGCTGTTCAAATTTAAGCAACTCTCCTCTGTTTATATGGTGTAATATTTGCAGAGAGAGAAGATGCTGATCAGATGTAGATAGATGCTGATAGATAACTCTAATAAAACAAGAAAAAAGCCATGATCTTAGTCACTCACTATTCCTAATCTAAGAGATTAGGAACAGTGAGCATATCCAACAAGGTTTGTTAAAGAAAATTAAGGTGGTTTTGGTTGAGCAATGAGGATGGTGATGATTTGGGCATCAGCATGTAGAGAGGTAGCAACTTTAGGATAAAAAGGTAGAAATAAAAGTAAGAAAACTTGAAAAGATTGTATTATGTATGGTATGAACAAGCTTCACATATATATTGGGGACCAAGGAGAGTCTCACAGAAGCATTTTAAATGACAAAACTCAACTAATAGTAGATTGGTGAAATATAAACACACTGGAAACACTGAATGGTCTTTTTTGATCTGTGAGAAGATATTTCAAAAAGATTGCTACACTCTTAATGGTGCCAAAAAAGATCCTAAATCCGCCTACTCTGATAAAAAACTAGATTTGCACCTCACTAATATCTCAAAGTAGACAACATTTCATTGAATAAAAGCATCAGATGAACTTTTTGCTGGAAAGCAAATAAAAAAACTCTTTTTTGGTGAAACTAATTGCAAAAAAATAATTTAAGTGGTGCATTGAGCACAAAAATTAGACATGTGTACAATGGGCTAAAGTTATAATGAATTGATGGAAATGCTAAATGATGGAAATGAATCGGAAAGTTATCGGAAAGCAAGAAGACTCCTTTTATTTTGTTTTGGTTGATTTTCAAACATGTAAGACAACCATTTTCAAACATGCAAGACAACCATTTTCAAACATGCAAGACAGCCATTTTTCAAACATGCAAGACAACCATTTTCAAACATGCAAGACAACCATTAGTACAAATGAAGATGAATTGGTTCAAATTCTTCTTGTTGGATGGAATGCTTTGCCAAATGACTTATTAAAAAGACTTGTAAATAGTGAGCTTTCTTAATGCAAAGAAGTCATAAGAAACAAAGGATTGGCACTACTAAATACTAAAAAGTACTAATAAATAATACTTTACAAAGCCTAATTTCTTTTTATTATACTTAATATACAACAACATCATATACATTTCTATAAAAATTGTGCTGAATTTTTTTATTATATGAGTCTATGATATTTTTTGTCAGGTTTTTTTTTTGCACTCCCGGGCAAAAGTCAATAATATCTACGAGAGCATTATATATCTATTTGATCATCATCATGTTTTTAGGTGTTTATATATTTTCATATTATATTTAGATCATCACCATGTTTTATCTTCCAATTTCAGTCTTGATGGCTATTATCTTTTGATTCTCAAAGGCTCCATAGTAACATGTTTCGCCATAGTAACATGTTTTGCCTTTACCATTGACTTGCTGGCTCAAAACTTTTATCTTTCTCAATCTCTTGCTCAATTAACTTTTGACTTGTTTACCAGTCAACCCTAATTACTTACGAAATTTGCAAAATTTTTATGTTGAAATGTAGATATTTATTTTTTAATTAAAAAAAAAAAATATTAGTTAGAAATCTGTTCCATTTTTGTTTGGAAAATAATTCAAAAAACATTTATTTTTGACTTCATTTAAAGATAGCATTTTCATGTAATATGAGCATGCTCAAACTACCCAGTGTTTTTCATTGAAAGTACCTAGTTTAAAGTCCTAAAATTGCAGTGGTTTTTTGCAATTGCTTTTTGAAGGCACAACATAGCAGAAACTTTTATTATTTTAACATTACTAAATATCTTTTTTGTAACTTAAATTCAAAAATTTTTATTATTTAAAGGTTTGAGTTAACAAAATTGAAAAAATGAATAAATCTTTTTTTTTGCGTAAAACAAAGTAGTGTTGTTTTAACAAAAAGTGACAAAAAAAATATCATTTAATGATAGGTTATGTTAACAACAAATCATTATATTCCTCAAATTAGTTCTAATTGGCAGGTTGGTATTTTTTTACTTAATGTTAATTTTTTGAGCTAATTTAAAGTACTCATATTATCCAGTGGTCTGGCTAATATTGCTATTTTTTTGAAACCTCTGTGAAAAAATTTTGGACGTTCAAATATATATGTGGATCATGAGTAGTGATCTCTAAAAAATTTTTATTTGCAAAAATTTTGGATGCAGATTAATTATTTTTAAAAATACTCCAATTTTCGCGAGGTGCTTAAAATACCCTAGTCTACCCTATATTTTTTTTATTATCCACAATTTTACCTGTTTTTTACACAAATAAAACATAGTTATAGAAAAAAGTATTTATTAAAAATATGTATTTTATTTATTGAAAAAAAGTTAAAAATAATGCAATCATATTCAGATCATGCTGTGTGGTGACCTTTTACAGGCCATGCTGTGTGTCAACCTTTTCTTATTTATAAAAATTAAAGGCTCCCCATTCGGAAACCTTACTTTGAGTTGTGGAATTAACTGACTTCTTTGTATTGATGTTGCCTTATTATACTTTTTACCACATATAGACATCCAGTAATTTGCTGCTAATGACTGAATAAATCATCATTTTGTAGAGTGTTTAATGGTCTGAATAACGTAGTTAGGATGAAACTTTTCTCCATGATGACACGCACAAACAAAGCTTTATTCTTCAAAATTTCATCATGTGCTTTTCATGAAGCAGACCTGTCGTGGTTTCTGTCGCATCATTTCTTTTAGGTTCAATTTGTCTCAATTTTCTTTTCGTCGCATTCGTCGCATGCTGATTCTTTATTTGCCATATGGAACTATTTGTCTTAAGCATTAGAAACTTTAAACCTTATATTTTGATATTTTGCGGATTGAAAAACAGTATTGAGGAACTTCTACAGTCTTTTTACGTGTTGAAAGATCCTTTTACTTTTTTTACCCATCACAAAATTAACAAATAATTGCGTAGTACAAAGCTGCAAACCTAAACACAGTGCACATAACTACAGAAACACAAAAGATCTACACACAAGAAAGAGCATTTGAAACTAGTTTGTACTTCTTTTTGTTTATGAATTAATTACACAGGTCTGCAAAAAATATTTTTAAAAAGTTGTTTGAAATTTGATAACTGTTTTTTATGTATTTCTCAGCACTGATTTCAAAAATGCAATCCATTTTTTTCTTTCACGTCAGGTTTTCTCACAAAAAAGGGATTATTTTTGAGTAAAATAACAAAATTTAACCAATTTATCACATTTTTCAAACATTATAGAATTTTATTTTATGTATAAATCATCTTCTAAACTATATTTCAAGAACACTTAAATTTCTCTTTCAGTTTATAAGTCCTTATAATAACGTTTTTGCTTTCTGTCGAAGCTTCTTTTATTGCTTTTCCGGTTGTGGATTCGTTCAGGATCATCTCTCTTCAACATCCAGCAGTAGTCCGCTATCATGTTGACGTTCCATCTTCCTTAATATCTTCTTTCCATTTTCTTGATGTCTTGGTGAAATCTTTCGCCTTGCTCTTCACTTACATCACCAAGGTTTGCAGGGAAGTAATCAAGATGTGAATGGAAAAAATGAACTTTAATACTCATGTTACAGCCCAGCTTCTAAAAGTTGTCAAGTATGTCTGTGTCAATGGTCTTGTAGTTTGGATCTTTGTTGTTTCCTTGGAAACCAATAACAACAAATTTAAAGGATGTCCATGCTGCCTTTTCTTTTGTTTCCATTTTGTCCACAAAATTAGGATCTCTCATAAGTTTTCTAATGTCTGGTCCGACAAAGATTCCTTCCTTTGGCTTTGCCTCGGATAAACCAGGAAACTGCCCACAAAGATATTTGAAAATCTCCCCTTCTTTTTGGCAATGCCATAACAAATTGTTTCATCAGCCCCAACTTAATGTGAAGTGGTGATAGTAACACTTTTTTGGGATCCACAAGGCTTTTTCTCTCAATATTTTTAACCCCTACTTCAAAGGTTTTTCTCAAGGGCCTGCACTCATCAGGAGCATATTCTATTTTAAAACATGCCATAAGTCCAGGAACATCACTGCAAAATGCCAGATCACCTTCTTGAGAAAAGAAAAATACAAATTCCTTTTCCCTTGATTGATACCAAGAAAAGGATGTACCCGGAGCCAACATATTTTTATCTTTCAATCTAGATCTTTAAACTTCTGCTGAGTCTTTAGGAAGACCTAGGTCTCTAACTAAACTGTTCAGTTCAGATTGTGAGAATGGAAAGGGATTGGTTGTGCCAGGATTGTAGCAATCACTGTCTTCTTCACTATCACCTTGCTGAGCCAATGTCTCGTGATCATCTAAAATATCATCCATCTGGAGGAATCTGGAGGAGAGGGTATTGGTACTCCAGGTCCATGAGGAATAGGGCGAATGGCTGATTGAATGTTAGGGTAAGAAATATCCTTTTTGTTTTTCAAATTGAAACCTTGTACATTGCAAGAACAAAAATAACAGTCATCACTATGATTTTTGGGCTCCCTCCAAACCATTGGTATTCCATAAAGTAAGGACTGCTTTTTACCTTGAAACCATTGTCTCAGTTCCTCAACATATATTAACAAACTTTGTGTGGAGCTCAAGACTTATCTTGATCCCCTAACTTTATATCAAAATAGGCAAAATATACCTTTTCAACAAAATCGGAGATGTTTCTTTGTCGCTTTATGGTATAGTTACCACAAATGTAGCAGAAGCAACCTGGTGAGTTTATACATCCTCTGGTAGCCATTGTCCATAAAACAACTTGTACTTTAGGCTAAATAACACAGTTTGTGGAGATCTTAAAAACCAAAATTCAAACTTACTAGAGTATGGAACTATTTATAAAAATGTCGAAAAAGCTAAAACTAGACAATCAGTTTGTAAAATAACTGTACGTGATTTTTTTCACTATTTTTCCCAAAATCAGTGTTGAATACTGTGAAAATCACTTATTAAATTTGAAACAATTTTTATGTCACAGACCTGTGTTATTTAACATTGTGATGCCATACATTAAAAATAAATACAAATTTGAAATAAATAAAAAATCTTGTGAATAAAAAGCTATTACATATGCAAATCTAAATCGAAAAAAACTAAAACTGCAAACCTAAACACAGTGCACAAAATCACAAAAACACATCTGAGAAAATTTGACTCAAGCTGTACTTTTTATATATGTATTATTTGGTTAAGATTGTGAACACATTAACATTATACATTAAAAATTTAAAGTATTTAAAAAATATCCCAAATAAAAATCCATTACATCTATGTTTAAATTGCATATAAACTCATGCAAAGTAATTATTAACTTGTATAATAATTTGGACAGGAAATGTATTTATACAAAATTTAAAATAAATTTCTCAAACTTACCGCCATGCTATACATTCTTCTAAGCCTTCTATTTTTTCACTTGTAGATTGAAGGATTCCCTCTCGATTGTAAATGCGAACACATCTGTAACCTTCAAATTTTAATTGAAAATAAATGAGAAACAATTTTTTAGATATTTCTGTTAAAAACAAACATATATGTATATGCATATATATATATATATATATATATATATATATATATATATATATATATATATATATATATATATATATATATATACACACACACACACACAAAGAATATTGCACACTTAGCTGAGCAATCAGACATCATACTGAAATAGGGATATTTTACTGAAATATGTAATATATGTTGTTATATAGATAAATTAAAATGTATAAATTATTACTTCTCACTTGGTCAACAGAAGAAATTGCAAAAAACTGTCCATCGCCTCTCCACGATACTTCTGTTCTATAATCATCCCATAAATTTATTTTGCTTTCCTGTGTGGTAAATATTCAATACATGATTTAAAGAATGATTTAAAACTGAAAAAATAATGTAGAGTATGAAAACATCATTTTTTCAAACTAAAATAATAGCAATATTAATGACACAATATAAAATTAAACTAAAGATAAATAATTACTAAAGATAAAGAAATCATATTTACGAACAATAATATGTAATATAATATTTTTTATTTTTTATAATATTTTTTTTATATATTTTAATAATATATTTTGTTATATAAATGACATAACAATAATATGTATTTTGTTAAAAAGTTTGTTGTATAAATAAAAAAAATTATATTACCTGAATTAATTTATTTTATAAACTTTTACCTGATGTAATTTTTGGTGTGCAGCTTCTTTACCTTCTGAACCATGGAACTGTGTCTCTTTTTTACCCCATCCAACAGTTATTTGTTGAGCTATGACAAAGTTAAAATATACAAAAAATTAAAAAAAATTTTATTGAGATTTTTATTATGACACATTTATGTTCACAACATGTAACTATCACAACATGTAATTATCACAACATGCAACTATCACAACATGTAACTATCAATGTTTTATGATATTATGATATTTTTACAAAACATATAAACAAACAAAACAACTAAAAACAAATAAATAAATTTTAAATAAACACACCTAAACAAATTATCTTTATTATAAATAATTTGTTGTTGCTGTGAATTATAATTAAGGAATATATTATAGGGGTTTGCATTTGCAGATAGAGGCCATATTTTATAATTCTAAGAAAGTTCAATATGCTATTGTAGAAGCCTGTTTAAGAGGAGGACTCCTGACAAACTACGAGAGTATATTTCCTCAGTAGAACATAAAATTTAAAAAATAAAAACCTTCTCCAAAAGCAGCTGAATGAATAGCCTGTTCGCAAATAACATCAAAATCACAGCTCATTAGAAGAAATGATCCAGACCCTAACAATTAAAAAGGAACATAGGGTATCAATAAAATCTTTTTAAAAACACATTTTTAACAGTAATTCCATAAATTATTGAAAAAGAATATTATATTAATTCAAATACTAAAAATGGTTTGTCAAATAAAAAAATATTTTTCTTTTTACTGTTTTCGTTTTCCCCAGGCCATACTACAGTCAAAAAGGAGAACTTTTTTTAAATATATATTTGTTTGTACTCAATTTATAAAAATATCATGCACTAACAAAAAAAAATTTATCAACTATCAATAAATTAAAAAAAATATCAATGTGGGATACTCCTCACTATCTAAAAATAACTATCATTACCTGTTGTGATTACTAATAACTCATTATCAGGACTCCAAGCACTTGAAGAAATTCCTGATTCAATACTTCCCATTAACTCTATTTCTCCTGTTGCAGCTTTCCATATTAGACAATCGCCTTTAGTAGTAATTATACATAGCTCAGCTTTGTCACACATATAGTAAATGCTGACAATTTTTTGATAATCTTCTTCAATATAACCACCTTCTTTAAGTGAGATGCAGTATAAAGTCTGAAACAAAAAACAACATCCTTTATTAATATATAAAAAAAATTGTACTTCTAATAAAAAAAAAGATAAACAAAATAAGTCTCAGTTAATTAGTTTAGTTAGCAGTTCTCATTAAACCAGTAAAAGGCTCAGAAGGGTGTCCCATTAAAAATATTTTTAAATCGCTCTTACCCATTAAACGTGTTCTATATAATAAAAAAAAAATAGTGGGTTTACAAAATTTTAATATAAAAACGATTTTTAGGGGTGCTATAAGACCCTTGAATAGGTATGCAAAAATCTGTGTTACGTAACAGAATTTTGTGCTAAAATTCTGTGCCACATTTTTTGAACTTTTTATTAGGTAGTGTCAGACAAGCATTTTTTTTAGAAACTAAATTTGGAATCAGCATGGAAAATAACAGGCGGTCAACAGTCACCGACCACCCAAAATGACTGAAATTGTTATTTTGACCTCTCAAAACGGATTCTTCCTGGTCAAGATTGACCGGTTGAAGAAAAAAAAGTTATACAACATTTGACAATATCAGAATGTCTTTGAAAATGCATATACCATAATTTCATAAAATGTAAATTTTTGAAAAAAGCTTCTAAAATAATTTTATCATTTGTACGCTACTTTAAATCGCTTTGTTAGTGAGTATTATAAATGACGCAAACTATTAATTTTTTTTTGCTTCACTTATAAAGACTAAATTCATTTTACTGTGGTAAAATCCATAACTGCTTTTTTCATAAATGATTGAAATTCTTATTTTATTATTGTTTTAACAATAATGTAATATTAACTAAGAACATTTTTTTATTTCTACATTTTATTTATATTTTCTTTATATCATTTTATTTATTTTTCTAATAACCTTTTGCTGCCAATTGCAATGAAAAAATGCCTTTATTTTTTATTTTTAGTTTAATTTATCCGTAGTCAACAAAACTTACAAATTATCGACTAAGAGCCGCACACCAAGCCACTCTGTGATGAAAATAAATTTTCTAGATTTTAACTATTAAAATCTTAAAAATATATATATTGTAGTATAAAGTTTCGTTTTAAGTAACATAAATGATTTTGATAGTATTTCATAAAACGATTGTCATGATTTTATTAAATATTAGTTCAGCATCTGCCGGTGAGAGGCATTAACATTATTATCAACTAATTAACATTATCAGCGTATAAAATGATTTCAAATGAAAATAAATGAAAGATATAAAATGATACAAATGAGATATAAAAATATACAAATGAGATATAAAATGTGCAATCATTTTTCTTTTTCAACGTTGGTAACGATTGGAGTTCTTATTTAACTATTATTTAAAATTAATGTTCTATTATTTAAAACTAAGAACATTCTCTCCTTTTTTTTTCATTTATTTTTCTCGGAACCTTTTACCGCAATTTTCGAAGTCATAGCAATGGATGAGTTATTTTAAAATAAATTTCAAATTAACAATTGTGAATTTGCACATTTTTTATATTATTAAATTATAAGAGAAAGGTCAAACATCAACATTTCAAAATGATGGCGTCTAAAAAGAGACAAACAACACTTTCATTTTTAACACAAGCAGGATCGGAATTAAAACCACCTGTTGAAAAGAAGAAAAACTCAATAGTAGAAAATTACAGCTAACAACAGCTCAAAAATGGGTAAACACAACTCTTGCAAAATACAATGCAAATGAAAGAGATATTAAACAATGGAAATTATGTTACAGCATTAAAATGTACTGTATGTCGTCAGTATACTAAACAAATTGATATTTACAAAGGATATATGGTAGAATGGGGAAGCGATGAAGGTAGTTGTAGGATACAGCACAGTGCCGCAGTTGATCATGCAAATGGTTTGCCACATCAGAGCCTACGAATTAGCAATGAAAAGTAAAGGAATGGATGTAAGCGAATGAAATGATAAATTAAGCAACCAGCAGAAAGAAGTGCGGCAAACTATTATATACTTTATTACATGCTTGTTTTTTTATACAACAAAAGTTCTTTATAAAACAGTGTTTTGAGCAATAAAAACTCTTTATAAAATAAAATACTTGTGCAATAATAATTAGGAACACGATGGATTGCACATAAAATTCAAGCACTTGAGATGATCTTAGACAAATATGGAGTATATATGAAACATCTCGAAAAAATGACTGCAGATTTTAGTTTTACTCAAGCAGAAAGTTTAAAGGGTATCGTTAGAAGTGGAATCATGGACCAATACCTCTTTATATAGCATTATTCATAGATGTTTTATCAACAGTCAAAAATCTTTTCAAAGCAACAAAATTGATTCCGTAGCATCATCTGGATTTATTGAACAAACTAAAAAACTGTAAAGTTGCTTGAAGAAAAAAGAATTTAATGATTTACCAACAGTCAAACATTTCCTTGCAAAAGAATCAAACAACACTGGAAAGTATTCATTCCAGGAGGTTGAGCTTCACAAACGCACTAACTTTAGTTAAGAATTTGAAATCAATGATTGTAGCGTTAATTGACGAATCCATAGAAGACCGTTTGGAAGCACAAAATACAGTTCCTGATATGTATGGAATGTTAACCCTTAACACTGGTGGCTGGCTTCAAAATAACACCAATAATTCATTTGCTGATGATAACATCGAAAAATTATATGACTTTTATAATATGCCATTACAATATGCTGGCTTCACTGGGAGAGTAAATAATATGTTAGATGCTTGGCATAACTTAGTTGATTACACTGTCAAATATTTGGCACCAGATAAAACTGAGTACCATAAAGTATGGTATCAAATTTTTTCAAGTTCTATGAATTCTATTGGAGTCCAGTTCTACTTCTTGTTGAATTGTTGTTCTTATTGCCTGTTGAGAATGGAAAGGTTGAGCGTCTTTTTTCTCTTACGAATAGAATTAAAACTGACAAAAGAAATCGCTTAACTGAAAAACGGCTAAATAACTTAATTCGGGTGTGCACTGATGAAACAAATAGTAAAGAACTTGATGTGAATCCTGCCATTGAATTATGGGCCGAAGATATGTTGCGAAGGCCTACACAAGAAAGTTGAAAAATTTATTCAAAAAAAGCAAAAAAAAAAAAAAAAACTATAAAAACATTAAATGATTCAGAATTGTCATCAGATGAGTCTTTAGATTTAAAATCGTCTTTCAATAAAACTTTGGATAATGAATCAGATGAAACGTTTCTTTAAAAAAACATTAAAGTTACATAAAACCTTTTTGTAACTTTAGCAACTATTATAGTAGTATTACATAAAACGATACTTGATTAAGTATTCAAGTTTAAACTATTTTGATATAATATAAAAATGTTTATTTTTTATTTTTTTTAAAAATAGAATACAAATAAAAAAGGAATACGACTTCGTTCATTTTTAAGTATAAAGTTATTTTTTTATTTACAAAGTTTCTTCATGCAGAATAATTACTATGATGAAAATTAAAACCAAAAAAATAATTAAAATTTTGACCGCTCAAAAAAAACAATTGACAGTCAATTCTATGTATTAGCCGGTCAGTTTGACCGCTCGCCTTTGATTTCTTATTTTCTACGCTGCTTGGAATATTTTTGAAAAAAAAAAATATAATAGTTAAACTTAATTTGTGTGTAACATTTATGTGTGGTTGGTAAATTTTGTATTGATTATTTTGTATCAAAGACAGTTATTGTTATCACACTAAATTATTGTTAAAGGAATGCTCAGTTTGCAAACCTACTCAGTTTTTTGCACACAATTTTTATCCACCTGCCAAATTTCATCGAAAAATATTATAGGCTATCTACTCAATATTATAATATACTGAGCAGATAGCCTATAAATGTGAGCAGCAGAGATGCGGAGTCCAGAGTCAGAGTCTCGGGAGTCATTAAAAATTTGTAAACTCCTAGGCTCTTTTTTTTTTTTTTTTTTAAGTTGATAATGTGCTTTAAATAGAAACAAAGCACTGCAAAAAAGCATTTACCCGGAAAGTTCATCTCTTTCTTTACCAGTTTTGTTTATTTATAGCCAGATTGAGTATCAGTTAGGAATATCCTACAACGCAGATATTTTTTAAGTCACATTTTAAAATTATGGGTGGACAAATGCCATATCGGGAACCACACGTCACACCACATATGCTTGCTAAGTTAATAAATAAAATTTTAAAAAATTGCAATAAAACTATTTTATATGATGATATAGTTGCATTGTTTTTTTACTTGCGATGACTAAAACTACATAATTCAACATTTGCTGATGTGTAACATTGATATGTTAATGTGTATTGATAAATTGTAATACATAACAGTGCATTAATATATATATATATATATATATATATATATATATATATATATATATATATATATATATATATATATATATATATATATATAGAAAGAGAGAGAGAGAGAGAGAGAGAGAGAAAGAGAGTATATTATCAGGTCAGGTTATCCTGCTACTGGTAACATGTAACCCAGTACAATCTGCTTCATGACCTGCTGCCTTGTAGGATACGCCTTTTTAGGCAAAGGCTAGGAGATGCCAACTCTGACTTAAAACACCCCCTACCTTGGGGTTCTTGGTTAAGTAAAGGCTAAAGATGGTGTCTCGATAAAAATACTCATCTTGGGCAGATGTTAAATGCATCCAGCAATTGTCTTGAGAAGGCCTCCTAGGCAAAGACTTAAAGGGTTAAACAGATTCTATCTGTTGACTAGCCTTACACCCCTTCTTTATCTATTAGGCTGGCACAGATGTATTTTTAATACATTGTTTTCAGTTTAGGATGTTGAATGCTGGATCTTCTAGACTCAATGCATGGGTTTTGCTTGTGTCTCTAATTTTATGACTAGGCAACTCATTCTATTATCTACTAATGAGGGTACAGCTCAAAAACTGGCTGGCAGGTAGTCAGGTTTCCGAACTCTATGGTAGCTCTCAGAGAGGCTGATTCCATCAACAGCTGAAAAATATCAAAGTATTTTTTTTTTTAATAAATTTATTTAACCATAAAATATGAAATTTAAAATAATATTTTATAAACTTACATAAATAAGGTTAGGTGTCACTCATATAGTTAAAAATTAGTCAATGGAGTGAAAAAAAAAAGTAACAAACAAAACACAGAAAGAATTATAAATAAGAAAAAAAAATTAAAAAGAAAAAAAAAAAAAAAAAGAAAGGAAAATAAAGCACTAATAAATAAAGATAATATTAGTAATTGCAATAATAATATAATAAAAATAATAATATTAATAATAATGTGAATAAAAAAACAAATAGTAACTATATCATGATAACTTTACTAAAAATTATAACTAATGATAAAAACAATGGTAAAAATAATTGTAGTAAAGTTTACAACAGAATTTAATAAAATAAACATAATAATTGCAAAAATTAGGACAATAACCATAAAAACTATTACTACAATTGAATCACTATCACTATCATTATAAATAATATTAATAAGATTTAAAAAACAAAGATAAATTAATGATAATAGTAATATTAGTAGAGTTAAAAAAGACAGTATAAAATAAAAGTAATAATAGTTTTATAAATACAGTAATATAAAAAAAGCAATAATAATAAAAGATAAAGTTAATACTCATTAAATATATACTCAAATATAAATTTCTTAATTTGGTTTCGATTGAGAAGAAGAATGTTATTAATAAAAGGGTATTTAGTTAAAATCTTTTTTTTTATAAATGGTATTATTTGGTTCCAGTGAGAAATACATTGATGTTTAATAGAGAGCTTGCCATATTTGATAGTGTTGAAAAAGGAAGTGTGCAAGTTAAAATTTTCAGTATTTCGAGAGTAATATTTGTGTGTATCACTTGTTTTAATAAAAAAATTATTGAACGAATTTGGTAGTTTATTTTGCAGAAAATCAATCACAAAGAGACAATTATAAAGCTTTACAAGATCTTGAAATTTTAGAATTTTTAATTCAGAAAACCTATTTTTGATATTAGATATTCCACCTCTCTTGTATGGTTTAGACTTCGTCATCTCACCTAAAGACAAAGCCGAATTGTTTGCTAAAAACTTTTCATCAATATCATCTCTTGATTCCACTAGTTGCGTTCTACCTGATATTGCCAACAAACAGGTTGATCTATTGCTTGACATTCATATCACTCCAGCATCTGTATCTAAAGTGATTTCCTGCCTAGACTCTTCTACAGCTTGTGGCCCGGACAACATACCTGTTATTGTCTTAAAGAAGTGTTCTCCGGAGCTGTCGTCTATACTCTCAAAACTATTCAACAAGTGCTTATCAGAGTCTTGCTTTCCAGCCTGCTGGAAAGCAGCATCTGTTATCCCTATCTTCAAAAATTCTGGGGAGCGATCTGATTCGTCTAACTACCGTCCCATAAGTCTTCTTCCTATCATAAGCAAGGTTTTTGAATCTTTAATTAACAAACACTTAATTTCTCATCTTGAATCTAATAACTTACTTTCTGACCATCAATATGGATTTCGATCTTCTCGTTCTACAGCTGATTTGCTAACAGTAATAACTGACAGGTTTTATCGTGCATTAGATAAAGGTGGAGAGGTTAAGGCCATCGCTCTTGATATTTCAAAAGCTTTTGATAAAGTTTGGCATGCTGGTCTTCTCCATAAACTTTCTTCTTATGGTGTATCCGGCAACATCTTTAAGATCACTGAATCCTTTCTTTCCAATCGTAGCATAAAAGATGTCCTCGATGGACAACACTCTTCTTCTTATTCTGTAACTTCAGGGGTTCCTCAAGGTTCTATCCTTGGCCCTATACTCTTTTTAATTTACATTAACGATCTTCCAGATATTCTCACATCTAAGGTGGCATTGTTCGCTGATGATACTACCATTTATTCTTGTCGTGATAAGAAACCATCACCCTCTGATTGCTTGGAGGGGGCATTTGAGCTTGAAAAGGATCTCACTTCTGCTACAGCATGGGGCTCACAGTGGCTGGTGAACTTTAATTCAGATAAAACTCAATTTTTTTCAGCCAATCGTTATCGCAATAATTTAGATCTTCCTATATTTATGAACGGTGATGTACTCGATGAGTCACCTACTCTTCATCTTCTAGGATTAACTCTTACTTCCAATCTTTCTTGGAAACCATATATCAAATCAGTTGCAAAATTAGCATCTGCTAAGGTTGCATCTCTTTATCGAGCTCGTCACTTTTTTACTTCGGATTCTATTCTCTATCTCTATAAATCTCAAATCCGGCCTTGTATGGAATATTGTTGCCATATCTGGGGCGGATCTTCTAATGATGCCCTTTCTCTTTTAGACAAGGTGCAAAAACGCATTGTAAACATTGTTGGACCTGCTTTTGCAGCCAACCTCCAACCATTATCACATCGTCGTAATGTTGCTTCTCTTTCTCTTTTCTACAAATACTATAACGGGCACTGCTCTAAAGAGCTAGCGTCTCTTGTGCCATCTACTATAATTCATTCTCGTGTTACTCGTCATTCAATTAAGTGTCATCCTTTTTCTGTGACTGTTCCTAAGTGCTCCAAAAACGCTTATTCGTCTAGTTTTTTTCCTCGAACATCAGCTCTTTGGAATTCGCTTCCTTCATCTTGCTTTCCTGATTCATATAATTTGCAATCTTTTAAGTCGTCCGTCAATCGTTATCTTGCTCTACAATCTTCATCTTTTCTCTTTCAGTAACTTCCAACTTTAATTAGTGGCTGCTTGCAGCCTTGTTGGAAGCGAAGATGTTTAAAAAAAAAAAAAAAAGATCGTAAGGGAGAAAATGTCATAATTCTTAAGGAAGTGCGTAGTAAACTGTTTATATGATGTAATAGAAAACTACCTTTTTGACCCCAAACAGTGCAACAATAACTTAGATGTGAGGAGAACAAGGAATAGTAAGCTGATATTAAAACATGTTGGGGAATAAAGCGTTGTATCAATGACAGTATACTATTGGCATGTGAGAGTTTTTTATTTAATTGAATTAGTTGATAGTACCATGATAGGTTTTTGTTAAGAAATATCCTGAGGTATTTTATATATTTAGATGGGAAAAGTATTTTACCATTAATTCTAATTTTCACATTATTACTATCAATCTTTTTTATTGGAGGGTGAAAAATAATAAATTCAGTTTTATTGATATTTGGGAAAAGACGGTTACTATTTAAACAATGACACAAATGATGGAGATCTGAATTAACTTTTTTACAAAGCTGCACGAGTGATTTATTTATGCATAGAAGATTAGTATTGTCAGGAAAATGATGAACAATCAAATTAGTTAGAGAGTGGGGCAGATCGTTAATATATATTAAAAACAGTAAAGGTCCTAGAACAGAACCCTGTGGTACATCATACTTAATAACATTAGATGTGGATTGAAACCCATTAATCGAGACAAACTGAATACGATTGTTAATATATGATAAACCAATCATTAGCAATATCCTGTATGCCATAGTGATACAATTTTTCAGTTAAAATCTTATGGTCAACTGTATCAAATGCTTTTTGGAGATCAATAAAGACGCCACAGGCAAAAGAACCACTATCAATTGCACCGCGAATCATTTCAGTAATGCTAACAAGTGCATGGGAAGCAGAGTGTTTTAAACGAAATCCAAACTGATGGCTGTAGAGACACTTAGAATTATCAAGAAAGTGGTAGATACGAGAATACATTAATTTTTCAAGAATTTTGCTGATATTTGATAATGATATTGGTCTATAGTATGAATATAAGGAGTTTAAAATTTCCGAGAGTTTGAAGATATATCTTGCAGTCAAGTTTTGAGTCCTTTTTATTTTGTTTAGTTTGCCATGTTCTCTTTACTTCTATTTCCCCTTTCGGTCAATTTATTGGATTTGGATCAATTGATTGACAGGCTATGCATTTCTCAACCACTTGTTTTACTTCTTCCTTGCTCACTGAAGGGTCGATTTTACGAACAAATGTTTTGAACTATACAATGTTTTCTTCACGCCATAATGTCCTGAAGATCTATGAACATGCTTGATTTCTTTGGAAGATAGCGAAGTACTAATAATGCTACTTACTGTCATTTCAGAGAGTTATCAACCAATTTTAACCGACTATTAGGCACTCTAGTAAGGGCATTGACCAAGTTAAACTCCGAAACAACAAGCTTAATATTCACTTTGAATTGGTATTCTTCCACTAAATTTGCAATATTCTGGAGTCTTCTTCTTATCAGCATTTGCCTTGAAGCTTTTGTCCTCAATCTAGATTTACCCGCGAGTGCGTCGGTAACCCAATGGAATACCGCTTTCAAATCAGTGCAGATTACTGCATCAAGTTTGGACATGTTTATATGTGTTGTGTCATCTTTTCTTAACCAACAAGCGTCTTTGATTATATTGTCATCAACCTCGACAACCACGCATAGTGCTATTGAATTAGCATCTACCCAAATTGTTGCCTTGTTTCTATAAACAGTCCAAATTCCCTTAGCAGGATCGTCATTTCATGTTCTTTTAACCATATCATTAAGCATTTTTTCCGGATAATAGAAAAGAGAGGAACCAAACTCTTTATTAGACCGTGTTTTTTCGAATTGTACTTTTGCAGCCATTTTTTCTCTATCCACCCTTCAATTTCTTTTTCGTAATCGTGTTTTATGCCAACAGGGATAGTGTATTCAGCAATCTTATTCACTAGAGTTTCAGGTTAAGAAATATTATTCTATTCCCACGCAATTATCCACTTTCAATTTTGCTTTTTAAACAAAGCTGTGAAATCCCAAGCTATTATATTCATAATTCTAACATCTTTTGGCATGTCACTTCTTAGTCCAAGTAAACATGATTTGTTTCTTCTTCATAAAACAAGCATCACGAGTTGCAGATATTGATACTCCACCAAAAGCCACTATTCCATCTATACCCATCAAAAAACAATAACCAAGTGGTTTGAAGTCAACTACAAGTGCTTCCACAAAAACTTGATTCGCATTTGGTGTGACAATTTGAGTTCGGTTAACACCTTCGCACTGTTGCTGCTGGCTATTTACAGTTACCATGCTAACTACTTTCATTGTAATTTTTGATGCACATTTTTTATAAATGATGCAGCAGGTACATCCTGAGTCGATTAACACATCCTGAGGAACGCCATTAATCTCCGAGCGTATAGTAGGTAATGCCATTATTGATTATTTAGGGAGAGAACTGGCGCAAATATCTTCCTTGGCACGTTTTTTGGACACATTTTTGATATATGTCCTTTCTCTTGACGCGAGTTGTTTCAAATTACTACTTCATCGCAGATGAAATAATCTCTTACAATCTGACTGACAATCTCTTGCAAAATGATTAGGGAGTTTACATTCATAGCAAATTATTTGTGTTTTGATCTTCAAGCAACCTTGGCTCAGCTCATCTTTTTGTTGCAGCAGCAGCAGCAAAGTTTTAATTTGTTCCATAGTTCCGTTTTTCAATCATGAGTGCTCTTGCTCGCGCAAGTATTTAAATAGTTGTAAGATCATCCATACGAGAACTTGATCTTAGCATCCATCAAACTTCCTCAGGGAGCCCAGAAACAAAGGTACATGCAATTCCTCTATCTGGTAGCACGCCAATCAGCGTAGATAATCTTCGCAGTTCTGCCAAATAAACATCAACTGCCTCTCCATGCTTTAACTTTCTCGTAACGAACTGTTTGTAAGCTGTAAATGCATCAACAGCAAATGCTTTAAGCAATGCTCTTTTATCTGGTCAAAATCTTCTTTATCAGTTTCTGCTAACTGTTGATATACTGCAAATGCACCATTCGTGAGTTGGAGGGGAACAACACTCGCCAGGTTGGTTACACCAATAAGTTTGCATACCAGTTCAACTTTTTCCAGCCATTCCGCAACTGATTGTTGATTTTTTCCACTAAACTTCGGAATTAACTTTAAATCAACTTAGTTGTTTTACATCAAAAAAAAACTTATAAGTTAAGCGTAAAACGTCTTATCTCTCTTAACGTAATTCAACATAATTTATATACAAATACAAACTAATTCTCTTGATATTTACAATTATGTCTTTATATTATATACAAATACATCTATATACATATACAATTATTTACAAGTAACTCAAATCGATTGTTAGCTTTAAAACAATCATTAACTATAATTACATTTTATAACCTCCCAATTAACATTAGGACCATCCATTGATACTTAAATTAGTTTTCCAAGATCAAACACCTCTGTTGCTCAATGAATTTGTCAAATAAATTTTGTGAATAAGGGCGACTGAGGAATTTTGAGGCAATATATCTAGTTTTTACAACACCAGAACTTAAATTCCAGTATCTAACTCAGAAATCCATTTGCTCATTTTTCAAGGTAATATTCATACTCTCATCATATGACAAAACAAAGATTGGTGATGCTCTGACATTAGAGAAAAGCTGGTCTCGATAGTATGGTGCTAATCCAAAATTAATAACGTAACTCAATTTTGTTTTGCTTGATGCAAACTTTGGTGCTATTGTGCTGTCAAAGAATATGAATTTGAATGTTTTAAATTTAAGCAATCTTAAAGAAAAATGTGACATAACTACATTCAAGCTCCATATTATTTTTGCCTTAGTAACTAGAGTTGGAGATTGAAGATCCTCAATAGTAGGCTGTGCTGATTTATAGCTTATATATTTTTTTTAATTGGGAAAACTTTTATGTAAGTTACTGATAGAACACAGCCAATTAATTTTCGACAAGCTTTCTGAAATTCAGGAAAACATATATTTATTTAAAAATAAAAAAAACTTAAATTAAAATAAAAAACTAATAAACTACCAGTAAAGAATATATCTGCTGCATTATGTGTCCTTGCATTAAATTTATGCTTTTTACCAGTTGGATGAGAATCCAAGACAGATACACCCATGTTAGAAATATTAATATCCGCTCTGCACCAACTATAGCTTGCTTTTTTAGAATTTCAAATTTCAAATAAAATTTTGCTCAAATTTCAAATAAAAAATTTTGTATTTTAAATACAAAATTTTACCCAAGAAAAATACTTTTTGTTGTATTACTATTCTGTTTAAAAATGACAGTTCTTTGTCTTAGTCATTATATTAGTTATATATTATATTTTTTAAATAGTTACTAGATGGTAATAATACTGACAGTAACAGATGACAAAAATTTTTTTTGCATTTCGGAAAATAAATAATAAATTCAGTAGCAATCTACGCAATCCCCCATAAATAATATGCAAGTTAGGTTAGTTATATAAAATTAACAGCACATATGTTTTTTATTATATAAAATGTTTATAAATTGTATTCATAAAACATTTTATATAATAAAAAACATATGTGCTGAAATAATAAAGTTGGATTGCCTTATTTTAGCCAATTAAGTAACTTTCTTTTGAAAGCATCAGATGGTCATGTGCTTCAATAAAGCCCATCAAGCATCGGGAGTTTTCTGTTTGATTTCAATGCTTTGACATGCTTAACAAGTCTCTATAAGTTTAATATAAAAATTAAATTTTCTTTTGAAGATTCTTTTTGAAGTTCAATAAAATTAACACAATTAATAAAATTAAGTGATAATCATTAGATAAGCATTAGATTTTAAAAAAATAAGGCTTACAGAATAAAATTACTTACTAGCATTGTATGACCTATGTTTTTATACAATTCTTAATCAGAATAAAACTTTTAGCCACAATTAACGCTATATGTATATATATATATATACATATATATATATATATATATATATATATATATATATATATATATATATATATATATATATATATATATATATATATATATATATATATATATATATGTATATATATATATATATATATATATATATATATATGTATATATATACAAAAAAGAGTATTTACTTATATATATATACATATTTTTTATGATGGTATATATTTTTTATTTATAGATTTATAAATATTTATACATTTATGTATTTTATGTATATATGTGTATATTTTATGTATATATTATGAGTGTATATATACTTTTTATGTGTGTGTGTATATATATATATATATATATATATATATATATATATATATATATATATATATATATATATATATATATATATATATACACACACTTTATGTATATATATACACTTTATGTATATATATATATAATTCTATCTATATATATACATGGCGCTAAACATTCCGAAGGTGTCTGAAAAAAATATTTTGGCACCTTAATAGAATAAATTTAAAATTATGTATTTTAATACAAATTTTTTGAAAAAAGCTTTTTTAATAATTTTTCTTGAAATGAGTACTTTTCAAAACAATACTTCTAAACAATGTCAATCGCTGGTTAGCGGAAAAAACGAGCATGCATGATTTGTTCTTCATTAATTAAAACATTTTTAAAAGTGTACACATACATTTAATAAATCATCTTAACGTTAAACAGTGAAGGATAACCTCAACAGATGCTAGCGTTATTATAGTTTTTATGTTTATAAAATGTAAGCCTAACAAAATATCATTTAAAACAAAATTTTAAGTTTTATCTTTAGAAAGAAATGGCGACTTTATATTTTTACATTTGTTTTATACACACACTGCAAGTTTGGAGAGTAACTTAATAGTAAGAGTAATCTAATTGATCGTTTTTCCCTATGTTTTGCCATACATGTAACATTTACAAGTTTTGTCAAAAGTATATAATGGAATTTATAATTAAATAGTATGGGCAGGACTTCAAGAAAATCATAGTAATCTTATCATTTACAATGTGATTGGTATATATTATGATTATGTTAACTATATATTAAGTTCAACTATATTTTTATATTCTTTATATTAAAATAAACTCAAGATAAAAATTAACTCAAAGTAAGCTCAAAATAAATAAAAAAGTACTAAAAACTAAAAAAAGTCCTCTAAAACTAGAAGTTCCTAAAAAAAAAAAAAAAGAAACTTTAAAAAAAAATTCTGGCATGTTTACTTTTTATTCATTTCAGTGTCACCCCTCTGATGGTATCACCTGGTGCAGACTGCACCTTAGCGAGGCCACTGCCAACAACTGATGTTGTTGTATCACAACAGGTTATCAAAAACAGGTATATCGATATTCAGGTTTTTTATGTGATTTACTTTTATTTTTATATATCATAATTTCATTATCTATTTCATTTTAGATTTATGACGTATTTGGGCATATTAGAGAACTAAATTGATATTAGCTACATTGTGTTAATTTTGGTTGTATATATATACAGTTTAATTTTCCATTTAGTTTTAAAATAACTATGCTTGCCTGTACGATAAACAGGTAGAAATGGCTTAATACATTTGAGAATCGAAAATATTCCTGAAATAAATAGACTACAAAGAGATCAGTATAAAAATGGTAGGTGTGAAAGCGACCTACCATAGCCCATTTCACAGATAACTACTGCTGAAATATTTCTAAAATATAATAAACAGGTTTTTTATTTTTCAAAAAATGTCTTAAAACATGAAAATACATGCAGAAAATTGTTAGGATAACGCATTTTTTATCTATGATCTCAAATCTCTATGAGAGATTTGAGATATTAATGTTTACATTTAATTACATAAGTCTGCACACTTTAAAGAAACAATTTTTTTGAAAAATAAATATTGTGAAACCGTTTTTAATATAATTACTCTCAGGAGTGTAACACAAGGAAGGGGGAAATATAGTCTAGAGTGTGGCTTGCGGTCAAATGCGCATTTTTTTAAAACTGTTTTAATATAATTCAATGACAAGAAATAAACATTTATTAATTTTGACAGATCGATTTTTGTTGATAACAAGTAAAAATTAATAAACATCCTTGAATCGCTCAACCACACCCCACCCACCCTCATGCATTAAGTACCTTAGAGTTTCTACATCAAAACTCATAAGCAATAAGAGCAAGAGGAAAAAAGGAGGGGGGGAGGAAGGAGAGGGAGTTGGAAAAAATATATTAGTTTTAGGCATCCAACTCCGGTGTTTAGGTAAAGATATAAAGTCAATTTAAAGTTATAAATCGTTAACTAAAAGCCAAGATAAATTACTTTCTGTCCTAATTGAAATAAATAGACTAAACATATATATAAAAAGTATATAAACGGGGGTGTGAAACAGACCTAGCATGACCCAAATTTTGGTTTTTTTAAATAAATCTATCAGAATAAAATTTAGATTTAGTTTTATTCAAGATTTAATAAAGTTATAAATTATGCAAATGAGATTTTATTCAATTGACTACTGAGAAAATTTGCAGTATATATTTACAAGGTTGCAATAATCTTGGAGAGCGTAATTATTATAAAAGCATTGTTGTTTTATCACTGAAGAAAATCTGGAAAAGAAGTTTGTTTTCTATTTATAAAAAATCTTGGAAAGATTGTAGGAAAGTAACTGCTTGAAATTAAAAATTTCAAAAAATTTTAAATGATCATCAAGGAATAAAAAGCTGTAATGAGTGGAATCAACAAGAAGTACTTGTTTGTTTTTTCCCTTAATTCTAAAGGTTTATTATGGTAACACTTGTGCAAGGTTGCTAGCTAATAACTATGTCAATCTAATAACATAAAAAAGGCCTTAAAAAATAGCATCATTAAAGCCATTTGTATATATATATTTAAAATTTTTCCTATGCTCAGTGCAGCTACCACTGAGTAGAGAAAAAATTTCAATTCCACAGAGAATTGAAGGGAAGGGAGTTCATGTACAGAAAATATTGCATAAACAGTATGACTTAAACTCTGGGTATGGCACTGAATACATTAGTGAACTTTGAAGTCAAAAGCAAGTGACTTGTAAAATTTGTCCTAATATGTCATTACCAATAACCAAATATTTTGACTTTCAAAATTTGGAAAAAAATTTTTGATTTTTATTTTTAATAATAATTCCAACTATTATTAAAGAAAAAAAAAATTACAATTTAGAATAACAAAATTTTCAAAATGACAATCAAATCCTGAAAGTTTTTTCTATATTTCAATAAAAAGCACTAGCTTTGATGTGTCAATTATTGTTATTTTTTTCCTTCTAAATTTAACTTTTCTTTATATTTGTTGCAAAAAAAATTATTACTGCATTCAGATTAAAAAAGAAACTCGCTATCATCAGATTAAAAAAGAAACTCATTGTCATCAGATTTATTACTTAATGTTTTATTTTTGCTTATAATTTTTTTTCTTAACTCACCAAGTCAGTTATTGCATTAATATGAGAACAAACTATTAGGTTAAAAATGATTGGAAGCAAATAATGGTTGTTTTAGTTGACTGCTTACTGTGATTGCCTATAAAACCGCCATAACAATGGATCTGGAACTTTTTTTAAAAATTGATTTTGCATACAAATAAAACTAAGTAATCACAACTTAAATTAAAATCAGTATTAAATATACTAGGTGTTAAAAAATAAATAAAACAATCAAATAACTAAATGCTTAAAATATAAATTTTTTCTTTTAAAATTTAAATTTTAAAATCATACTTGCTTTTCTTTAGGTGAAAATCCAAAAACACTGGCAACTGTTGCAAAATAAACTACTTCATTTAAAGAATCATAAGTCAATTTATGACTACCGATGACACCTACATTATAATGAACGGAATCTAAAAGTACCAAGTTACGCATTTTTTTCTAATCTAAATAAAACTTACAATTTTAATTTTTTTATCCAAAAGTAAAAATAAAATAATATAAAAAGAAAGTTAATTTACAACTTAAAATTGAACTTTTGACACCAGGTTTGGTGTTAAATACAGTTATATAAAAGTTAATACAGTTAATACAATAAGTTGTATCTATTCTGTTTTTCTGTGAGTACTGCATAAGTTGTTCGTAACAAAGAAACTGAGTGGTTATTATAAAATCTCAAAAAATAAATAGTGCCATAGATACTGTAAAACTTACAAAAAAGCATATGCAAACATATATAAAGAGATTAAAAGTTTTAGGACTAAGTGTAACAAAATAGATTCATAAAACTAAAATTGAAGCTTGTTAATCATACTGTGCTAACTAAATTAGACATTTCTCAAACATTATACCTTTGATTTCACTAAATTGAAATACACAATAATTCAATTATTTATGTATGTATATATATATATATACAAGGTGCTGAAAAAGTTCCCGTACAAAAATATAATTTAAAAAAATTATCTGTATGGTGTCTTCTTTCAATATATAGTGTGTTCTTTTGTTTTGTATTCCTAGTATTCTTTTAGTATTATTTTGTTTTAATTTAAAGTGTAATTTATTTCTTGTCTCGTACAGGAAATTTTGCTGTTTTTGCTATTTATATTTTTGTACGGGAACTTTTTCCGCCCCCTGTATATATTCATCCCTCAAAATTAGGACCAGCATTCATCAATGCTGACTTAACTGCCGCCCTTTAAGTGTTTGAGGTCAATAAAAAATTGCAAACTTCATTTCTATGACTTATAGAAAGAACATTACATAAAACTTTTTTTGTTGACCTCCAAGAGATTGAGATTGACAAAATATTGCCAACCTCGATCTCATTTTTTTTATTTCCGATATATATATATATATATATATATATATATATATATCGGATATATATATATGTATATATATATATATAAATATATATATATATATATATATATATATATATATATATATATAAAATACATTATTTAATATATACTATTTAATTTAAGGTATGGTAAGGTTATTCTGCTACTGGTAACATTTAACACAACAGAACCTGTTTCATAGCTCTCAGAGAGGCTGATTCCATCAACAGCTGCAAAATATCAGAGTACTAACAGTGCCATGTTGTGCATGGAGGGTGTCCCAGTTTGTACCTTTGGTGGGTATTGTTGAGGCCACATTTGGAGCTCTTTATTACGGCTTAGGGTTTATTATCAGTAATAAGGCAATTGCTAAATCTATTAAATAGTGGACTGAGTTCTATCTATGCTTTGAGTTATGTTCTTAAAGAAATTTAAAAATGACTAAAGTACCAAAAACTATAAAACACAAAAAATCATTGCATCACCAAGTTCTCTAATCGAATCATTCACTAATATTCAAGGTCTTCGAAGTTTCGTTTCTTCTGTTGAGTCTTGTAAAGTAGGTCTAATAAACTTTGCTAATCTCTTGCAAAGATCACCAGACCTACTTGCTCTATGTGAGACTAATTTGAGTTTGGCTGCCTCATCTTGTGATCTTAGTATTGATGGTTATCTTACTTTAATTTGTAAAGACTCCAATAGTCACATGCTTGGCCTGGGATTTACATTCGTAAGAATTCACCCATTTGCCGTGAAACTAGGTTTGAATCCACAGACTATTCTTTTATGTGCTTTCGTTTAGCACCACTTTACTCCAACTCCTTTTTCTTTGTTCTTTATTGCTCTCCTTTATCTCAAGACTGCACTCTTTTCGATGCTATTTCTGATCATATTGACCAAGCCCTCTCTCTTCATCAACCAGTCAGTATTGTTGTTGTTAGTGACTTTAACGCTAATCACAATGAATGGCTCAGCTCTAGTGTCAGTGACTCTGCAGGCCAACAAAATATTGCCTTTCTTAATCTCTAACAAAAATAGTCAATTATCCAACTCGCTTTTAAGATGATCCGAATCATTTACCTTCTCTACTCGACTTATGTCTTGTTTATGATCCTAGTCAATGCTCAGTTTCTCCACATTCACCCTTAGGTGCTTCTAATCATGATTTGATCTCTCGAATACTATTATCTCAATTTTCTTCATTATCAGAATCCCCCTATCATCCTACTTCTTACATCATTGTATCTCTTATAACTACCTTAAAGTTGACTGGGACTCTTTCTGTGATTATCGTCGTGATGGTCTTTGGGTAGAAATCTTTCGTCTTCCTGCCAATAAATGTGTTTCTTAAATAACATCTTGAATTCAGGCTGACATGGAATCTTTTGATCCATCACAACGATTCCAATTCAAGACTTACTCTTCTCCTTGGTTTACTTCACATTGTGCTACTGCAATTTACAATAAAAATCATTACTTCTATATCTATCAGCAAAACTACTCTCCACAAAACAGAAATCTGTTACTATTGCTAGAAACCATTGCAAAAAGGTTTTGCCTAATGCCAAAGCCCGCTATTCTCAGGTCACGAAATCTCCTCTTTCATTTCAAAAATTAGGCTCTCCTGACTTCTGACGAATCTTTAACAATATCAATAATATGGGCAAAATCCACCTCTCTTGTACGGTTCAGATTTTGTCACCTCACCTAAAAACAAAGCTGAATTGTTTGCAAAGAACTTTTCCTCAATATCATCTCTTGATTCAACTAGTCGCGTTCTAGCTGATATAGCCAACAAACAGGTTAATCCATTGATTCGTATCACTCCAGCTTCTGTATCTAAAGTGATTTCCTGCTTAGACTCTTCTACAGCTTGTGGTCTGGACAACATAACTCTTTTAGTCTTGCAGAAGTGTTCTGCAGAGCTGTCGCCTATACTTTTAAAACTATTTAACAAGTGCTTATCGGAGTTTTATTTTCCGGCCTGCTGGAAAACGGCATCTGTTATCCCTATTTTCAAAAATTCTGGACAGCGATCTGACTCATCTAAATACTGTCCCATTAGTCTTCTTTCTATTATAAGCAAGGTTTTTGAATCTTTAATTAACAAACACTTAATCTCTTATCTTGAATCTAATAACTTACTTTCTGATCATCAATATGGATTTCGATTTTCTTGTTCAACAGTTGATTTGCTAACAGTATAACCACTAGGTTTTATTGTGTATTAGATAGAGGTGGAGAGGTTAAGGCTATCGCTCTTGACATTTCTAAAGCTTTTGATAAAGTTTGGCATGCTGGTCTTCTCCATAAGCTCTCTTCATACAGGTGATTCAAGTAACATCTTTAAGATTATTGCTTCCTATCTTTCTAATCGTAGTATAAAAGTTGTCCTCGATGGACAGCACACTTCTTCATATCCTGTAACTTCAGGGGTTCCTCAAGGTTCTATTCTTGGCCCTATATACTTTTTAATTTATATGAATGATCTTCTAGATATTCTCACATCTAAGTAGGCATTGTTTGCTGATGATACTACCATTTATTCTTGTCTTGATGATAAGCCAACACTCTTTGATTGCTTGGAGGAGGCATTTAAGATTAAAAAGGATCTCACTTCTGCTACAGCATGAAGCTCACAGTGGCTTCAGATAAAACCCAATTTTTTTCAGCCAATCGTTACCATAATAATTTAATTCAGCCAATCGTTACCACAACAATTATAAATCTCCCTATATTTATAAACGGTGATGTATTTGACGAGTCATCTACCCTTCATCTTCTAGGATTAACTCTTACTTCCGATCTTTCTTAGAAACAATATATTAAATCGACTGCAAAATTAGCATCTGCTAAGGTTGCATCTCTTTATCGTGCTTGACACTTTCTTACTCCGAATTCTATTCTTTATCTCTACAATTCTTTAATCTGTCTTTGTATTGAATACTGTTGCCATATCTGGGGTGGATCTTCCAATGATGCCCTTTCCCTTTTAGGCAAGGTGCAAAAATGCATTGTAAACATAGTTGGACCTGCTCTTGCAGCTAACCTCCCATCATTATAACAACGTCGTAATGTTACTTCTCCTTCTTTTTTCTACAAATACTATAATAGGCACTGCTCTAAAGAGCTAGCATTTTTTGCGCCATTTACTAAAATTCATTTTTGTGTTACTCATCATTCAATTAGGTCTCATCCTTTTTCAGTGACTGTTACTAAGTGCTCCGATTCGTTCAGCTTTTTTCCTTGAACAGTTCTTTGGAATTCGCTTACTTCATCTTGCTTTCCTGATTCATATAATTCACAATCTTTCAAGTCGTCTGTCAATCAATATCATGCTTTATAAACTTCATCTTTTCTCTTTTTGTAACTTCCAACTCTAATAGTGGGTTCTTGCAGCCTTGTTGGAAACGAAGATGTTGAAAAAAATTATATAGATATAGATATATATAATAATTAGAGATTAAAGTGCCGTAGTTCTACAACAATCATAAATATGATGAAGTGATTCAGAAGCACTAAAAAACAAAGATTTTGTATCAAGCAATGTTTTTGCTTTACGACATACAACTTGGCAACTGTCTGGTGATCTAGTATTAGGGAGCTGAGAGGTTTGAATTTTTCAGAGATTGAAAAGGTATACAGGAGACTTGGTTGATATAGTTTTATAAATTATGAAAGACATCTTGAAAATTATTATTTGATGTATTGGTAACCAATGGAGCGATTGAAGCAAATGTTTTGATTGTGAACGGGAAAAAGAATCATAAACAATATGAGCTAACTTATTTTGAATACATCAAAATTTGTTTATATATATATATATATATATATATATATATATATATATATATATATATATATATATATATATATATATATATATATATATATATCATAGACCATCCAGGTCATACTTTAAAAATCCGGAAAACTGCTTGGATAAAATATCTGGAAAAAAATCTAGATTATATTTTCCCTTATTTTCCTTTTAATTTTACTTTTAGCTAAGTTGTTTTAAATTTTTTTTTGAATCTTTTTATAATATTTCTATGAGTGATGAGTAAAAAAGTTTAAAAAAGGAATATATTACAAAAATATATACCTAAACTTGAGTTTACGGAAAATGTTTTGAATAACCGGAAAAACTAAAAGTTGAAAAAATTATCCAGAATTCCAGAAATATCTGGAAAAAGATAACCCCTTGTTATATATATATATATATATATATATATATATATATATATATATATATATATATATATATATATATATATATATATATATATATATAATATGGAATCAGTTTAACACCATGATCATATAAATAGATATATAATACATTTATATATTTATAGACAGATTATTTAATATCAATAATAATACAGTTTGTACGAAATTGTACAAGAACCGAAAATATAGTACCTTAAATATAATCATTAAACATTCACTCTACACCGAAAACATTAAAAAGTTCTTTAAAATATACTCACTTTATCTAGATATGAGAAGGATAAATGTTTTAAACAAACCTTGTTTTTTGTTTTATTTTGTTCTCTGCATTAATATTTATCAAAATCTGTATGTCTAGAATATTTAATTTGTATTTCATGCATTGTTATGCCAGAAATGCCAGAAATGAAAAATTGTCATGGGTTTCATGAGCCATTAAATTATGGCCACACTCAAATAATGGGATCATGTGAATGTTGGCATTGTGTGGCTATGGTATTTATACTTTGTGCGTCTATGGTATTTATACTACTTAAGAATGGTATAAGTAATATAACCACATGTGGGCCAAAAAAGGCCTTCACATGGTTATATTACTTATACCATTTAAGTATTATAAATAGCTTAACTGTACATACCGCACAAGTGTTACTCTCACATGGGGCATGAAATACATACTTTGTCAGGTCTATTGTCTCAATATTCACAGCATAAAATTAAAGATGTTTGAGAAAATTAAGATCAAGCAATAAAAAAAAAAGAAGAAAAGAGAAACCCAAAAATAATTCTACACCTTTTTTGTTAAATATTTTTTCAGGTTCAGCTTCTACTTAACCACTTGCTTTCTTACATTTGAATGATGAAGGAAAGCCTTTATTGTCAAAATAATTATGCTATAAGATAAAACTTTTTATAATAATCTGTAACTTATCATGTGACAAATCAAGCCTTGTAATAAAACCAACTAAGTTAAAAAATAAAGAATTGATAGTAAATTGTTTAACAAAGTAGTGTGTGTTGAACTATAGATTATAAAAGAATATGTAAGGACAAATTTATTTATTTGTATAGATCAAACAGAACTCAAAAGTCGCTGAATGAACATAATTTTAATTACTTTTTAGTATTGAAAGGAGCAAAGAGAAATATTAAATTGTATTTATTATCTTATTCTAAGGTTACTTAGTTGTGCTCTGTTGTTTTCTTAATTTGAGAACATCATTGAAAATTAGCTAAAGTTAAGATTCTAATTTAGATTTTCTGCTACACTTATTTAAAATAAAACTAATTAAAATTTAACAACATTTATTAAAATATGCTTTTACCTAATTGTTTTGATAATTTAATTACTTAAATAAATTTACAAATTTTAACTTATAAATAAAATAAAATAGAAATTTTAGATTATATGTTGTTACATTTTATTGTTTTAAAAACTATTAAAGCTAATTTTAAACAACTTTTTTTCAAAGTTAAGAGAACGGGAAAGATATCAGACATCTTAAATAATTTAAAATTATATAAAAAGTTTAACCGGAAAATAAATAGTTTTTATAAAGATGAGAAAAAGAGTTAAGTAGCACCTAGAATAAGTGCTACTTTAGAGCACCTAGAAGAACCAGATAGAGAAAATTAAACTTGACAATCTACTTGAAAAATTAATACGCGATAATCTAATATTTTAAAAGATCAATTTAAAGCGTGCAAATTCAACGTGCGTCAAATATAGCAACTAACAAAAAGCAATCAAAGACTAGGCACTTTCAATAACTTGAATAAAAAAACAACTTTTATATAAAATATCTACAGGGGCGTCGCTAGGGGGGTGCAGGGATGCAGGCCTCACCGGGTGACACCATCAAGGGGTGATGTAGATTTCGGTCAAATATTTAATTTATTTTACCAAAATCTACAGAAATACACCAAAAATCTAACGAATTCTAAAATCGAATTCTAAAAATAACGAATTCTAAAATAATTCTAAAAAAACGAATTCTAAAATAATTCTAAAAAACGAATTCTAAAAATCTAACGAAATAAACATTTATTTTAAATTAATTTTAAATATTAATTAATTTTAAAAAACACTTAGTTGCCTTGAATTTGTACAATTACAGCTCAGCAGCACTTTTAATTTAAGGTATATTGATCTTATTTTAATATAAAAAATAATTTATATACTTTATTAATAAAACCCATTCAGTATTATTATTTTAAGATTAAAAAAACACCCAACATTGCAAAAAATCTTCTTAAAATTGATCATAGCATTGATTAATCATATTTAACTCAGAATTAGCTGTTTGCCAAATAGCCATTATTACCAACATATTATATATATATATATATATATATATATATATATATATATATATATATATATATATATATATATATATATATATATATATATATATATATATATATATATATATATATATATATATATATATATATATATATATATATATATTATATATATCTTCAACTTGAAGTTTCATCATTGCTGGATCATCAGGAAGAGTGATCCTGATGATCCAGCAAACTTCAAGTTGAAGAAAAAAGTTAGATAAGTGTTTTTTACTAATTTATTATTGCTCTGTTCTTTAAGAACATTGAGCACTTTATTTGTAAAATACACTAACATAATTTACATATATATATATATATATATATATATATATATATATATATATATATATATATATATATATATATCTAGATATATATATTAGTTTAGAATATTCCATCATGCCACATAAAGTGCACAAATCAAAAAGGCCTAGTGAATGCGAACAGCAAAGAGCTAAAAAGAAAAGATGTGAATTACTAAAATCACTAACTTGATTCATGATTCAATATGTCAGGAGACCAGTTGATGGCCAAGGTGATGATATAGATTCCTCAAATCCTGACAGCACGCAATCTTCAATAGAACAACTAAAGCCAGAAATGGAAGAGAATCACAATCACAAGATTGATGCAGAAATACACAATGAAGTAGAAGTGAATAACTTTGAAACAGAAATGCATGCTGAAAATGATTCTTATCATGATACTGTAAATGTGTTAAGTAAAGCAGATGAGAAAAAAATCGAATATTTTATCTAATGTTTCTTTCTGGAATGCACCTGTTTCAGATCATTTTAGAGTTGAATATATCAAAAGAGGTAGTGATTCTTTTCAGAACATGCACGGGCCTTTTAGTACTGTGACAAGGCAAGGTGAAAAGATTAAAGGAGATGTGCGCCATCTGTCTAAAAAATGGTCCTACAAGAAGATGCCAAATGGTGAGAAAATACTGCAGTCATGGATGGTTTACTTGCTCATCAGTGAGAAATTATACTGTTTTTGCTGCAGACTCTTTACTGTTAATGTAACAGAACAAACATCAAAATTTGTCACTGGATTTCAGCAGTGGTGGAAGCTGAGCCCAAAGTTACATAATCATGAGATACCAGATAACCATCTAGATTGCCTTGAAAAATGGAAAACATTGGAAGCAGGCCTTAAGCTTTGCAAAACAATTGATGTCGACTATGTTGCTGTATTGAATAGGGATAAAAAAAATGGAGGGGTATCTTGCACAGGTTGCTTAATATAACATTGTTTCTTGCTAAGCAAAATCTAGTATTTCTTGGTGATAAAGAAGATGCATCTTCTTTGAATAAGGGAAACTTTCTTGAGATGTTTAAGATGCTTTCAAATATGTTGAATAAACACTAAAGTTTAACACTTTGCTTTAATATCATTAAGTGTTCTTTCAACACCCTGTGTTGAAAGAACACTTAATGATAATAAAGCAAAGTACATCTGCAACTGTAAAAGCATCTGTGACTGTATCTTATCTTTCACCAGAAACTCAGAATGAATTTATAACTAAAGGAAATTCTTTTAAATGATATAGAGGCTGCAAGGTATTTTGAAATTATGTTTGACACCACACCTGACATATCACACACTGACCAGATGTTTGAGGGGATCAGATATGTGAAAATCCACAACGGTAAAGTTGAAGTGAGAAAAGTCTTTCTAGGATTTTTTCCTTTAAAGGGTAGAAAAGCTGATAACCTCTGTTTAGACATTTTTAAAAATTTAAAAAGTGATGGACTTGACATAATGATGTGCAGAGCGCAAGGTTCTAATAATGCTCCCCCAATGTCTGGAATTCATGGAGGGGTTCAAGCCATTCTGAAAAGAAAGAACAAGAAAGCTATTTTTAACGGATGCGTAGACCATTTGCTTAACTTGTGTAGTCAATACTCTTTTTCTGAAAATGCTTTATGTGTAACATTTTTTGGAACTCTTGAGAGAATGTATTCCTTCTTTGCTGCTTCCACCCATCAATGGGATGTTTTAATTGAACACACTGCAATGTCGGTTAAAAGGCTATCAACAACACGCTGGAGTGCACATCATGCTGCTGTTAAACCGGTGAAAGGTAAGTTTGATGAATGTGTGGCGGCAATTGAAGCTTTATATGATCTTCGTGGAAATGTGAAAACAAGAGATGCAGCACAAGGTCTTTTACCTGCTGTCTTTGATTTCATGTTTCTGTGCTACATTTACTTTTGGGCTGCTGTACTTGAGGAAATTAATTATATAAAATAGACACAGCAGTATCTGCAGACTAAAGACTTAACTCTTGACAAAGTAGTGACCAAGTTAGAGGCATTAAGACTTTTTCTGCAGGAGAAGCACTGTCACTTATTTGAGCATAGTAACAGTAGAAAGAAGATTAAGGTTCAAGAAGAGAATGACAGGGGAACAACTCAGAGATGCTGGACTCATTATGCAAGAAGAAAACAATAAGGCGATGCTGGAGTGTATTGATCGTTTTATTTCTGAACCTCAGACTAGATCAACAGTGATTAAGGAAGAAGCAAATATGTTTGAGGCTGTTCAAACCAAGAGTCTTCTATCAGCAACTTAAGAAGAGTTGAAGGTGTCAGTTCCAAAAATGACTACTTTCTATGATGAGCTATCCTAAGTAAAGCTTTTAAAAGAAATATTAAGGCTGAGTAGACACATGACGGCAGCAGATGTTGATATCCACAAAGCTAAAGATTGGTCAATATTTGATATTTTAAAGTTCATAGTTGACTGGGATTTCCTTGAATCTTTCCCAAGCCTACAGTTATTTCTTACGATCTGTGTGGCTGTGGCTTCATGTGAGAAGAGCTTTTCAAAACTGAAACTTATAAAGAACTATTTACGATCAACAATGGGACAGTCAAGATTTTCTGACCTGGATATATTATCAATTTAAAGTGATATGGTTAAAGATATTGATTTTGATGATGGAAAAGCTTTGAAGAAGGAAACTTTTAAATAACTGATATTTTAATGTTAATTAACAGAAATTTAACTTTTTCCGAGTATGTCGAAGTTCTTCATTTACTTTTTGCTTAAAGTATTGAAGATATATTGTTTATTTTGTTTTCCTTATTAATTTTTTACTTATTTTACAAGCATTTCTATATGCGGTTATAAATAGTACAGCAATACTTTTTGTAATGTTTAATTAAATTGTTGAATTAAAATCATACTTCAAGCTTATCTGGTTTTTTTTCTTTTACATAATGTTAATTTTAACCGTTTTCAATGGGTGACACCATTGATGTCCGCCCCGGGTGTCACTCATGCTAGCTACGCCACTAAATATATATACCTATAACTTTTATATGTATTTTTATATTATATTTATTGGTATTTTTATATATTATAGGTATATATTATACATATATATAAAATATATATATATATATAAAATATATATATATATATAATATATATATATATATATATATATATATATATATATATATATATATATATATATATATATATATATATATATATATATATATATATATATATATATATATAGGTATGCTTATATACTTAATTACCTATAACTTTTAAATAAAATATATAACAAAGTATTTAACATAATATATGATAGTGCTGTACACTTAAAGAGTGATGAGTCCAAACTACGCAGAGTTTGTAACTGTAACACACAAACATACAAACATAATAAAAGTTAGTATTTAAAATGTTCATCCAATTTGTTTTTGAACTGGTTGATACAGACTGCGTCTATTGTTTCTTGTTTAAGATTGTTTCAGTCGTTTACTACTCTATTAGTGAAAAAAATACGTCGTTTTATATTTCTTGTATATTGCTTTCTCAGTTTTCTATTGTGACCTCTAGTTTTATATCCGTTATCTAGCATTTTGGGTTTTGTGTAAAAATTTATGATATTGTACCCTTTCAAATATTTAAACATTTGTATCAAATCATCCCTTCTTCTTCTGTTCTCCATCGATCGTAAATCTAACTTTGTTAATTTCTCTTCTTAACTGTATCCTTTCAAACTTTTAATTCTAAAAGTTCTTTGTTGGACACTCTCAAGCATATCTTTATCATACTGCCGATAAGGACTCCAGATGGCAGCTGCGTACTCCAAACGTGGACGTACTTAGGCTATAAACAAGAGTTTCATCATTTTTTCATCTAAATATTAAAAGTGTGTTTGATCTGACCTAGCATTTTATTTCCTTTATTTACTGCTTTATTTACATGGTGTTTCCATTCCAAATCACCTGAAATGTACACTCCTAAATCCTTTTCCATGCGTGTGTAGGCTAAAGCTGTATTATTCATTAAAACTTTGTGCTGGTTATTTCCTATTATCATAACCTTACATTTTTGCTGGTTGAATTTCATCAACCACTTATTTGACCATTCCATTAATAAGTCTATATCTTGATGAAGTTTAATAATATCATTATCGTTTTTTATTGCTCTAAGGATTTTCATGTCGTCAACAAAAAGTTTACAGCTTTATTTTATTTTGTTGGGGATATCATTAATATATACTACAAATAATAGTGGTCCTACCACTGAACCTCATGGTACTCCACTCACGACCTCTTTCCATTCTGATTTATTATTTCCTATCACTACTCTTTGAAGTCTGTTCTTTAAAAATCCCTGGCACCAATCGAGTAGTTTTGATTTAAAACCAAGAGCATTTATTTTTAACAATAATCTTTCGTGATCAACTGAATAAAACACTTTGGTTAAGTCCAGAAACAAAACTATTACATCCAAACTATTATCAATCGAACTTGTGATAAAATCTAGAGGTTCCAATGAGCTCGTCACACAACTTTTATTATTAACAAATCCATGTTGGTTTTTATTGACTAATTTATTTTCTACTAAATATTTCATCATTTTATCTTTAATTATCTTTTCCATGACTTTACAAACTACAGATGTTAAAGATACAGGTCTATAGTTGCATGGGTTCAACTTTACAAGTTGAACCCATGCAACTATAAGTAAAAAAGCTATGAAAACACGAGAGTGCCCATTTGCCCCACACTTTTGGGTAAACGAACCCTCTAATATTCTTTTAAGAAATTTATTCAATGTTGTCAAACCATACCTATAAATGTATTTGGGTGAATACTAAGTTCTAAGTTCTTTTGCTAATAGTTGGAAATAAAACTTTATTCCCTAGACTATGCTTTGTTTATTTGCTTTTTACGGAAAGAAGAAACAAACAAAAAAAAAAGGTCACAAATATCAGTACATAAATTATTTTTTTTAACTTTGCGCAGTTTGTTCATTATCTGATGTGCTTTCTGTGTACCCGAAAAGTTTTTAGCAAGAGCTTTTTTACTCTATATACAGCTCATAGCTTGTCAAAATCAATTACGTTTTCACAACTATTAAAATACAAAAGTTCATTTTTTTAAATAGTCATTAAAAAGGATATTTTTAATTTATATACATAACCAATTAAAAAGATTATTTCTTTTTCAAATATATATACAAAACGTACAAAACAGCCAAATAATAAGTTTTATACTCTTTAAACAAAAAAGTCCAATTGCTAATATTACACGTAAGGAAAAGATTTGTAAATTATGCGACTACCTGAAAATGAATAAATGCGTTGTTTTGCATGAATTGGTATTTTGATGTACAAATCTGGCAATCCAATACATTATTAACTTTTTTATAAATACTTTTTTATATAAATACGTTTTTTAATAAAAGTTTCCATTTTTGCGCTCGGTGTCGTATTATAAAGAATATTATTGACTTTAGATCACATTTTTGTGCTGTTTTAGAAAGAGAACTTTATAATATTATGGAATTCTGTTTTTCGGGTATTGGTCCTTTATAACAGCATAAAACAAGTATAAATTAGCTTTTCGAGAACGTATTATCAAAGATTATAAGAAAGAAGTCAAATAAAACGAAATTGCCACCAAGTATTCTATTAACAAGTCAATTTTATTTCAAACGATCAAAGGATCTAATAAAGAGAAACCTTTAAAAAAGGAATTCTTATATAGATGGAAGGCCTCGCAAAGTATGTCGTTTCGCTAACAGAAAAATTATTTGTAAGTCAAAAAAAATCCTTTTGACAGAGATAGTGATACCACTTAAAAATTTTCAGTGTCCAAAAATATAGTTTACAGACACTGAAAATTTCTGTTATCAGAATCTCTGAGCTTCAGAGTAACAAAAAAGTCTTAATTTTCTTAAAAGAGTCAAAAAGCTAGAATAGAATTTCAATTTAGGAACATTCAAACATGGTGGTTGAAAACATGAAACCGTTTTGGAATGTTTTTTATGGTTTTAGTCAAATCTCTTCCTTACATGTAATATTAATAGTTTGATTCCGTTTAAAGAGTATTTTTTTTTTTGGAAAAAATTCAGCATAAAAATGCTGTATTCAGTTATTGAAAATAAATAATTAGAATATTAAATTTGGTTGCTTATGTTTTGAAGAACAGTCTATATACATGTCTGGTCAGAGACGATTCTACAAATAAAATGAGGGAGGAGGAGTGAATTCTTAAAAAGTATCGATTGATTCCAAAAAAAATGAACTTCCTCAAAATTAAAATCCACCCAACTAAAATATGTCAAATACCCGACTAGCCATCTATGTTCATCAAAAAACCGACTATAACTCGAAAATCACCGTGTTTGGGGAGGAAGAGGGTGTCTCACAGCTCCGTCAGCCTCTTTGTCTGGTGGCTGTCCTTAAACCTTGTCAATAATTTATTGTTTAGTTGTTAGATACTAAATGTTTTAAGCTCATATACTCAAACTTCTGAATGCGGTCATATCGGTCAAACAGTTAAACAATAATTCATTAGTAACTCATGCTGATTTCATAGGTCCATATATTATAGAATCAAGATGCTGCAGCAGATTGCGTACTGCTAGGAGATAAATAGGCCATTCTAATCTCATTAGTTTAACATACTTTAATTACGTCAATAGATTAATTGCAGGCTAAATAATTAACAGCAAGAAATCTTTATGTATTTTTGTCAAAATATCTAATTACGGAATCACAAATGTTTGCATCCAATACTTCAAAAGTAGTCCTCAAATCACCCAAACTTAGCCCGGTTGTTTACCATGTCAGTCAGATGTTCACCTTTGTTGATGCTCACCAATGTCAGTCAGATGCTCACCAATGTCAGTCAGATGTTCACCTTCATCACTTTATGTGGAGGAAATAAATAGACCATTAGTAAAACATGCAAGCGTAGTTGACTCTAATGATTATATTGCATTTGTAACTCTTCTCAGCATGTTTGGTATTTCTTAAGAAAAACATCTATTTTGATTTTAGGTCATCAGAAAGATTAACTACATCATAGTTATTGTACAGGGTGGGGCAGAGAAATTTATTATTTCAGTTTGTAGTCCTGAAGCAATGGCTATTGTTATAAGGTTGGGGGTAATGTCATCCGAGTGAATGAAGAACTAAAATTTCATTGCTATAAATCGGCAGTGGTACAGAATCTAAGCCCTAGTGATATTGCTGTTCGAGAAAATGCATGCGAGGCGGTACTCAACATTCCTCAGGATACGATAGTTTTCTTCACTGATAAGGCCACTTCCTTCTTTTAGGATGTGTTAATGAGCAGAACATGCGTTATTTGAGCCCAAACAACACCAGACAGCTTCATCAACGTCCCTTGAACTCGAAACGTGTTACTATTTTGGTGTGCAATATTGCAAGTTGCAATAATTGGTCCATGGTTTTTAAAAGAGAACAACCAGACAGTCACTGTGACTTCAGACCGATATGTCAATATGGTTCAAGAATATTTCTTGCCAGCACCTGAAGAAATGGGTGCAGGAGAAGTGTGGTTCCAGCAGGACGGTGTCACATCCCACACCACACGAGTGTCAATCAAAGTTTCAAACACTTTTTAGGACGATTCGTCTCCTCATGAAGCGATCTGCATTGGCCCGTTCGGTTTCCTGGTTTAACCCCCTGCGACTTCTTCCTGTGGGGTTACCTCAAATCATTGGTCAAAAACCATTGCCCTAATACCCTTAAAGAGTTGAAGAACAACATTCGTCACGCTGTTGCCAACATACCCGTAAATATGCTGCTGACAGTTCAAAATAACTTTCAAAAACAACTGAGACAGTGCATTGAAAATAAAAGCCACTATTTGCCTGACACAATTTTTAAAACTAAATAAACGTGAATTTTCAATGCTATTCCATATGTTGTTTTAGAAATATAAATTTCATTTGCACATATTTTGTTTTTATTGAATAACTAAATAAGTAAGTTCCTCTGCCCCACCCTGTATATTTAGGCAAAACATTATTTTAACTCCTTTATTAATTTAAATATTATAATATTTCTTTACAAAATCACATGAAACCGTAGCACGTTTTCTACAAATAATTTTTAATGGTCGATATGTTAAGTTTATATATTGTTTTTTTATATTTTAGATTATTACAAAATTTATAAAACTGTTTGTTTTTAATAAATTATTTTTTATTAATATTTTTAGAAAAGTCAAATTATTTGAATTTGCAATTAGTATTTTTGGATATTACTTTGCTGCACAGATAAGGACCACGATATGAAATAGTGAAACGTGAAAATAACGAATTTTGTTTTTAATTAATACATTAAAGTTTCCAGCTCATCTTGTGTCATATCTATTTTTATTTAAAAAAAAAAGTTAACTGAAAAATGAAGAGAGAAAAGTCCAAGCTTATAGTTTAGCATAGACATCAAATTTTGGAGTATTTTAATTTGATAGACATTCAATACTTTCAAGAGTTCTAAAAGTGTAAGAATTTATTCTTATTATAAACTGTACTGGCTGTACGCATTTGATAAAGTGCGACAAATTTAGATTTAGGAGAGCTTTGCCCATGCAATACTTGCATATATATATATATATATATATATATATATATATATATATATATATATATATATATATATATATATATATATATATATATATGTAAATCTTTAGTGTTGACTTGTATAAGTCTTGTATAAGAGTGGAGCACAGAAGGAACATGGTAGCATATATGTTATTTGCAAAATTAGAGGTGATGGTCAGAGTGACCAATCTGAGTTTCAGAATGCAGCAACTATGAAGAGAGATGTGGATGATTTCACTGTGTATAGTATTGTGTTTGTACTGTTGGAGATTCGAAGTGGAAAAAAGATAAAATGGAAAAATTGTAATCCAAATAGTCCAGATGCAACCCGTTATCTTATGTTTTGTTTTGCCAAAGAGACTGCTAGTTTTATACGAGAGAAGTTTGAATATTTACAAAATGAAATTTTGTCTTTAGAGAATATTAAGTTTACACTTCATGACAATACTTTTGTTATAAATTCAAGTTTGTCAACTATTTAGACCACATTGAATGATAGTAAAACACTTAATGCTGTGGTATAAAAACTGTTTAAAAAAATTTAACTTCTCAGTGCTGTCATATATGTCAAGCAAGTCTAAAGGAGTTTAATTTGGAAACTATTTGGAATAAAGATAAAATTGTAGACAAGAATATATTGAAACTTGGAATTTACAGTCTTCATTTGTGGATATGCAGCATGGAGTGGGTTTTCAATACTGCTTGCAAACTTCCAGCAGTGAAACAAGGAAGAAAAATTCCAGCAAAAAACAGCCAAGAATTTATTGAAAACAAAAAAAATTCCAGCACTTATTCAAAATACAATTAAAAATACGGGTATCTTATGTCAGGAAGGGAAGTGGTACATCCAATACTGGCAATGTTGCACAAAAATTCTTTAATCCATCCATCTGTAACTGGAAAATCCATCTGTGACTGGAAGAATTTTAAATTTGAATACCAATATGATCAAACTATTTAGGGACCTACTCATTGATATGAATAGTACAACCACAAGACCAGATGTAAAAATTTTCAAGCAGAAATCTAAACGTCTGTTTGGTCTTATTTCTAACGATCAGTTTTTAAAAGCCATTCCAATGTCACAGTCTGTGCATAGAATGGTAGATTATGGTGTTTCTTTCATTAAATATTTTAAGTATCCAGTAGGTTCTTTGTCTGAGAGTGCCATTGAAGCCAGGAACAAAGCCAACAAAACTGAACGAGTAGGTCATGCACGTTTAAGTTCTTTTGCCAAAAATACTAGGGATACAGCTAATTATTTAATTATGACATCTGGCATGTATGTATACTGGAAGAAGTACAAAATGCAAAAAGTTTAAAAGCTATACTTCAAGAAGGTTCAGCTGATAACTGTTCTTAAGGTAAATATTGGAGAAAGCTATGTTTATCTTCAAATTTAGATATTTAATATTGTTTAATTTTATTAATGATACATTTTAGGTGCTGGTGGTAGCCTATCTGATATTTCTGAGGTCTTTTCACATAATCAACACAGTATGTTTTTTTTATGCTTGCAAAAAAAAAAAACAAAAAAAAAACAACTAATTGTCAGAAAAGTCGAAACATAAGAATCTCAAACTTTTATGTTTGAGGAAAATTGACCTCAAATTGACTCAATTTTGCCATATTTTTGTTTCCCTCAAAAATGTGTCTAAAGTCCTATTTCTACTTAGGGATGCATAGTGTAATTCTTGAAGGCTTGTTGTAAATATTAAATGTTGCTCCACATAAGAATTGCTGAGACATGTTTTGAATGAAAATTTTAATTATATTTCTATTATATCTATTTATTACAGTGAATACAGTTTTTTTCTTAAATGTATAATTACACTGTACAACAACGAAAAAAAAAACGGAAATGTCATTGACACTACCTTATGTATTTTGATTTGGAGATTACGAAAATGGTGTCCGTTTTGTTGTGTGACCCACCAATTTTGGTTAAATTCACATTTTCAAATTTTCGATTTTCACTATGAAAGTTGTCAATGTGATTTTTAATATATTTATTAGCAGTTGTTTATGATTTATTTAATAGCACTTCTTTATCATATACCTATTTGCATTTGTTTAACCTTGTATTAGAATAAATGTAAGTCTGTTTTATTTTAGATAAACTACAGTTAGCCAAGTAATATATAGATATAATACAGTGTATATTGAAACAAGAAATGCCCAAAACTTGTAAAAATCAAGCCGACAACTTTTGCTACATTTGTGGCGAACTGACTTTAAAGAGATGCAGACGAAGATTGACACCACATGTGAAAAAACGGTATGAGCTATACTTTGGTTGCAAAGTCGGCGACCAGGATAAGAACTGGGCGCCTCATGCATGCTGTGTGAGGTACGCTAGTTCACTATCGTCGTGGGCGAACAGGACTGGTGGAGGACCAACATTTAGGGTGCCAATGGTGTGACGTGAACCCCAAAATCATTGCTCAGATTGCTATTTCTGTTCTGTTAACATATCAGGTCGCAATTCTAAGGGTAAAAAAGCTAAAGTGTACCCAAATCTACCTTCAGCTATTCGTCCTGTTCCTCATTCGGCTGAACTCCCTGTTCCTGAACCTCCATCGGAAATCCCAAACACGGACAGTTCTGATTCAGACGAGGATACTGATGACGATGATAGTTACGAGTTGCCAGAAGATACAGAGCGTAAACCCCACTTCATAACAGGATCTGACCTGAAAGATCTCGTTTGAAATTTTTATTTAACAAAGCAACAGAGTGAATTGCTGGCTTCACGTCTCCAGGAGTGGCATCTGTTGGCTGGTGATGCAAGAATGTCGTCATTAGAAAGCGATCACGGGAACTGCAGCAATACTTCTCTATGGATGAAGAACTTTGCTTCTGTAATGACATCAGTGGATTGTTTGATGATTTAGGAATAAAATACGATTCATCTATGTGGAATTTGTTTATTGACGCATCACTTTATAGTATTAAGGCAGTTATTACTGCATACTGGAAATGTGCTGCCTTCCATTCCCATAGCACATTTGGTAACCCTGAGGGAAAGGTATGTGAATATATCACTTATTCTGGACAGAATTAAATACAGAGATCACAGATGGTCCATACGTGCAGATTTGAAAGTTGTTGCTATACTAAATGGATTGCAGGCTGGTTTTACTAAGTACATGTGTTTCCTCTGCAAATGAGATAGCAGGATGAAATCAGAACATTATATGAGGAAATGTTGGCCGCAACGAGAAACATTTGAGGTTGGTTCCCATAACGTCATTCATGAACCTCTTGTGGATAAAGAGAAGACCATCTTGCCCAATCTTCACATCAAGCTTGGAATTATGAAACAGTTTGTAAAGGCGTTAGATCACGACAAACCAGTATTTCAGTATTTGCAGACCAAATTTCCTAAAATCAGTGACGCCAAAATTAAAGAGGGCATTTTTGTGGGGCCCCAAATACGAGAACTGATGCTGGATGAAACGTTTTCGGGAACGATGGATAAATATGAACTTGCAGCATGGGATGCATTCAAACGGGTGTGCCAGGGATTTCTTGGAAAACATATTGCACCAAATTACGCTGATTTTGTAGACAAATTAATTGCATCCTATCAACAACTGGGTTGTAACATGTCGCTGAAGCTCCACTTTCTTCATTCCCATCTTTCCTTCTTCTCTGTCAATGGAGATGTATATGATGAAAATGGCGAGCGCTTTCATCAGACTATTGCCACAATGGAAAGCAGATACAAGGGAAAGTGGAGCCCCGCCATGCTTGCAGATTACTGCTGGAATTTGCAGCGCGATGAACCCGATGCAGCATTCAAACGCCAGGCTAAATACAATTAAATACAAGTAAACAATTTGTTAAAAGTGATAATAAACATGTTTATACACTTATTCATATGTATAGAAAAATGCATCTTACGTTACATCTTTAAATCGTTATTACAAAAAATTGTGACGTACTACAGCATAACTGATTACATATTTGGAATTAGCACGTCTGAATTAATAAAGATAACTTAATTTGGTTCTTGTTTTTTTCAAAAAGTTAAAAATTGTTGTACAGTGTTATTAGAATTAGAATTTGATAACAGATAATTAACAAAAAGTTTACATCTTAATACTATTCATTACAATAATGAAATCGGCAGCTACATATTGTTAAAAACCTATTTTAGCATCAAAACCTTTATTCTGCAATTGAAGGAAATGGAACTTCTGGAGTATTTATTTTACTTTTATTTATAATAAAACTAGCTGGAGTTACCCGGCATTGCCCAGGCCAATATTTAAACTGGCTTACCTGATATCTGTACACAAAAATGACCCCGGTCTGTACACAAACCCCCCCTGACCCCGGGGTCAGGGGGGCCTTTTTTGGACCCCCTTGACCCCGGGGATCGGGGTCAAAACCCAGCTAAGAACCTTCTCCCCCTCGAGGACTACCCCCATGCCAAATTTCATCGAGATCGGTCCGGCGGTTTGGATTTCTATAGAGAACAAACAAACACACACACACACATTGCCCTTTATATATATAGTAGATACTTATATTTTTTCCTTTTTTATTAAACATGAAAATATACATTTTAGACAAGATGCTGGTGCATGTTGTCTAAAATGTCTATAAAAGAAGAATATCTATGCATAAATAATACATATCAATGCATAATGTATCGTAACCGATCCCATAATTTTTTTTCGACAACCAATTGTCATGCCGAGTGGCTAATGAGAGGCGTAGAGGTCATATTTATAGGAAAATTTTTTTTTATAGAAGTATTCGCGCCGATTGTTCGAAGTTACGCTTTTTATGACTTTTGACTAAATTTAGAGCAATTTCCAAGCATTGCACGGTGGGCCGGATATTAGACATATGGTAGACAAAATTATTTTAGTCTTTTTTTTTATTTTTACTAAAACGAAAGAACCACTTTGTATAAGGGTATATCGACTTTTATTAAAAATTTGAACGCTGTAATTCAAGCTTGTCACTTGAGGTCAAAGTATTTTTAGGCGTTTTTCAATTTGATTGTCTGTTAGTCGGAAAAGTTATTTATTGTGGCAGGTAGTTATCTGCCAGGCATGCTAGAAATATCGTGTCGCTAGGCCAGTTCTCAGAAACATGACCTTCTGTAGTTACTCTATTACCATCATCTACTTCTTCGTATTTGCAAAATTAAAATCACCATAAACTAGCATTGTTGCGCACCCAATATTGTTTAGTGACTCCTTGGATTTGGCGAGTGATAATGTTATCTCATGAAACATCATACCGTTTAGATCAATTAAATAGCTTTTCCGAAACTATTAGAAGATTAAAAAACTTTTTTCACTTTAATGTCCAACTAATCTTTGCTTACATTTTTTTGCTTTAAAATTTTAAATTAAAAAAAAAGAGAAGTGGTTCATTTAAAATAAAAATTATTCTTATTTATTTCTAATCATTTATTCCTATTTATTTCTAATCAGACCCGAAATAATATAAAAAATTCAAAAAATAAATATAACATACTGAAGTTAAATAAATGTAATAATGTATTGGTGAAAACTAAAAAATAAAAAACCTATTTTCTTTAAAATGACTTTGTTTAAATTAAATAAGCTTTAAGCATAACGTATTTATAAAAAAAATAAATTATAAAAAATATATTCGAAAATGTTTGATAAATATTTTAAATTTGCACACAATGCAAGATTTATTCGAAAGAACCTTCAAACGGATACACTTAAAACAGGATCTTTTTAATTTATGAACCCATCATCATATAACTTCTGCGCAAAATTTTTTTTCTTAATGACAGGTAATAACCAAGAAAAATCAAAATTAAATTTTAAGCAATTAAACACTAAAAAAAAAAATGAAATGTTAAATTACAAAAACTTTTAGACTTTTTTTAATATCTATTTTATAAACATTTTATAGAAACCCAAAAATTAGGTTTTATTTATTGGGTGAATAAAACTCACATCCTTATTTACATAGATTCATACCTCATTCATACAGAAAAGACTTGGTGCTTTAGAATCTGGTTTATTAAGAGACGCCATTATAAAAGCAAACTATTAAATTAATAAAAAGAATTATATAGACAGTCTAGTGTAATTATATAAGTTCATCACTTAATATTGCATAAATTATTTAAATTAATTTTTTTAAGCATAACTTCTACCAGCAAATAATTTATGCAAATTATTATACATTAATTATAAGCTAAACAAGTCACAAATAAATCATAAAAACTCGTTACATTTTTTTTGTTAAACATGATACAAAAAAATTTGAAATTTCGACTTATATAAATGAAATTTTAATGCTATATATATATATATATATATATATATATATATATATATATATATATATATATATATATATATATATATATATATATATATATATATATATAGCATCAAAAAGCTTGTTTACTCTTCTATTTTGTAAGGTAGTCAAGAACTTTGTCTTGATCAAAAGAAAACTCAAGTACAGCATTATGAATGTCACGTGGCTGAAATCCAAGTTTTTTAAAGTTATCTACAAGTACGAGATACTCGTGAAGCTAAAAAAAATTAAAAATAATAAAACATCAAAATAAAAAGTACAAGCAAAATACACTGACAGCATGTTAGGTACTTGACAAAAGCATCTTAACTTCAATACTATAATGCCCAATAAGGGTGTAAAATTTTTAATATTAACGGCTTAAAGTTTTTAATATTAAGTGTGTAAAGTTTTTAATATTAATGATGTAAGTTTTTATTTACATAAAAACTCATTACAAACTAAAAGAAGATCAAACTGTCAAGTTTCTATTGATAACAAGCATCTTATTTATAAAAAAAAGCATGAAAAAAAATTATTTTAACATAAAAAGTTAGTGAGTTGAAAACTGATCTTTGTAGAAAGAAATATTCCATTAAAATATGAATATAAACTTAGAAATTAAGATGTATTTATATAAAAAAATTAGAACCTTGTCCATTTTATTTGAACAATATACTAATCCCATCTCTACACTCTCTGGATCATAGCCACTTTCTTTTGTCTTCTCATAAAGACACATAAAATCAAGCACCTAAAATAAAAATATTTAATATAAAAACAAAGGGTTATACTATAAAAAAGAATTTTATAATAAAACTCAACAGATCTAGCATAAAACTAAATTAAATCTGTTTTCATTTTCTTCTCACCAAACAACAAAAGCAGAGGTAAAACGTGTATTCTCAGGGACTTAATACTAGGAGTGGGAATGAAAAGGGAGGGGAGTGTTAATTTAGTATAGATTTAATAAATAAGTTAATAATCTGATCTAATGGGACATAGAGAAAAACACAGAATACAGAACACAAATAAACAAACAGATTACAGAATACAAATAAACAATTTAATTCTAACGTGGCTTGCGGTTCAAATAATTCAATAGTATTTAATATACTTACATAAGTTTTATACTATAGTGAGAAATAAACAAAAACCTAAATTTTGATCGAAATTTACGAGATTTTTAAAGGACGACGATTTTTAAAGCCTAATTACAATAAAAGTTTTTATTCTTATCAGTGTAATTCGGGGGAAAAAATTTCCATCTACCCATTTATTACCACCCCACATTATATTATGTTCCTGAGAGTAATAACAATATTTTGGGCCCCTAAAAGAGAAATGAGCAAAACTCCAAATTCTTAGACTATTATTATTTTCTTTATAAATAAATACAGTATCTATATTTATAAAATTTTAAAAAAACCTGCAAAAGATTTTATTAATTGAGTTGATTTTGGGTGCAGAAGTTGCAGCTTACACCAATTCACGAGATTTTGCATTACAGGTCCGACTAAAAAAATGCTCGAAAAGGGTGATCATTTGATTTGGCATTTTTTTGGATTAATCTGAGGCAGGTTCGAGTTATCAGGAATTAACTGTACTTATTTAGTTTGTATGATTCCCAAAATAATTTTTAAAGTTTGCTTATTTTCTTCGGAACCTATTCATAACTTAATAATTTTAAATTTTATTAAATTTTTTTTATTTCATTATTAATAGCAAAATTGTTAATTTCACTAACTTTTCTAATAAATCTTTAATAAAAAATTTAAGCAAACGAAATGCAAACCTCTTTTTCATCAACACCAAGACGCCTTATAGCTCTCGAAACACAAGGAAGAGGAAAACCCATTGCTGCAATTTGATAGGCAAAATTTCTTTCATTTGTTGATAACAATGGTGTTTCATCGATTAACCATGATTGATTGGTGTCTTGCTTTTGAGATATTTGAGGCAGTACAGGGTAATGAGACTAAATAAACAATATATATATACATATATATATATATATATATATATATATATATATATATATATATATATTTATTTTTTTTTAAACATCTTCGCTTCCAACAAGGCTGCAAGCAGCCACTAATTAAAGTTGGAAGTTACTGTAAGAAAAAAGATGAAGATTGTAGAGCAAGATAACGATTGACGGACGATTTAAAAGATCGCAAATTATATGTATCAGGAAAGCAAGATGAAGGAAGCGAATTCCAAAGAACTGATGTTTGAGGAAAAAAACTAGACGAATAAGCATTTTTGGAGCACTTAGGAACAGTCACAGAAAAAGGATGACACTTAATTGAATGACGAGTAACACGAGAATGAACTTTAGTAGATAGCACAAGAGACGCTAGCTCTTTAGAGCAGTGCCCATTATAGTATTTGTAGAAAAGAGAAAGAGAAGCAACATTACGACGATGTGATAATGGTTGAAGGTTGGCTGCAAGAGCAGGTCCAACTATGTTTACAATGCGTTTTTGCACCTTGTCTAAAAGAGAAAGGGCATCATTAGAAGATCCGCCCCAGATATGGCAACAGTATTCCATACAAGGCCGGATTTGAGATTTATAGAGAAAGAGAATAGAATCCAGAGTAAGAATGTGGCGAGCTCGATAAAGAGATGCAACCTTAGCAGATGCTAATTTTGCAACCGATTTGATATATGGTTTCCAAGAAAGATTGGAAGTAAGAGTTAATCCTAGAAGATGAAGAGTAGGTGACTCATCGAGTACATCACCGTTCATAAATATAGGAAGATCTAAATTATTGCAATAACGATTGGCTGAAAAAAATTGAGTTTTATCTGAATTAAAGTTCACCAGCCACTGTGAGCCCCATGCTGTAGCAGAAGTGAGATCCTTTTCAAGCTCAAATGCCCCCTCCAAGCAATCAGAGGGTGTTGGTTTCTTATCACGACAAGAATAAATGGTAGTATCATCAGCAAACAATGCCACCTTAGATGTGAGAATATCTGGAAGATCGTTAATGTAAATTAAAAAGAGTATAGGGCCAAGGATAGAACCTTGAGGAACCCCTGAAGTTACAGAATAAGAAGAAGAGTGTTGTCCATCGAGGACAACTTTTATACTACGATTGGAAAGGAAGGATTCGATGATCTTAAAGATGTTCCCGGATACACCATAAGAAGAAAGCTTATGGAGAAGACCAGCATGCCAAACTTTATCAAACGCTTTTGAAATGTGAAGAGCGATGGCCTTAAAATCTCCACCTTCATCTAATGCACGATAAAACCTGTCAGTTATTACTGTTAGCAAATCAGCTGTAGAACGAGAAGATCGAAATCCATATTGATGGTCAGAAAGTAAGTTATTAGATTCAAGATGAGAAATTAAGTGTTTGTTAATTAAAGATTCAAAAACCTTGCTTATGATAGGAAGAAGACTTATGGGACGGTAGTTAGACGAATCAGATCGCTCCCCAGAATTTTTGAAGATAGGGATAACAGATGCAGCTTTCCAGCAGGCTGGAAAACAAGACTCTGATAAGCACTTGTTGAATAGTTTTGAGAGTATAGACGACAGCTCCGGAGAACACTTCTGCAAGACAATAACAGGTATGTTGTCCGGGCCACAAGCTGTAGAAGAGTCTAGGCAGGAAATCACTTTAGATACAGATGCTGGAGTGATATGAATGTCAAGCAATGGATCAACCTGTTTGTTGGCAATATCAGGTAGAACGCAACTAATGGAGTCAAGAGATGATATTGATGAAAAGTTTTTAGCAAACAGTTCGGCTTTGTCTTTAGGTGAGGTGACAAAGTCTGAACCATACAAGAGAAGTGGAATTATAGATTTGCCCTTATTATTGATATTATTAAAGATTCTCCAGAAGTCACGAGAGCCTAATTTTTGAGATGAGATACGAGATTTCATGACCTGAGAATAGCAGGTTTTAGCGTTAGACAAAACCTTTTTACAGTTGTTTCTAGCAGTAATAAACAGACGTCTGTTTTCTGGAGAATTGTTTTGCTGATAAATATGGAAGTAACGGTTTCGATTGGCAATCGCAGCAGCACAGTGTGAGGAAAACCATGGAGGAGAGTGAGGCTTGACCTGGAATCGTCGAGAGGGTATAAAATATTCCATGCCAGCCTGAATCCACGAAGTTATGTAAGAAGCACATTTGTCGACAGGAAGCTGAAAGATTTCTACCCAAGGGCCATCACGAAGAAAATCACGGAAAGAATCCCAGTCAGCTTTACTGTTGTTGTAAGAGGTTCGATAATAGGGGTATTCAGGTGATGAAGAAGAATGAGATATTAGTTTTAAAGAGATCAAACTGTGGTCAGAAGCACCTAAGGGTGAATGTGGAGAAACTGAGCACTGACTAGGATCAGAAACAAGACATAATTAGAGTAGAGAAGGTAAATGATTAGGGTTGTCAGGAAAGCGAGTTGGAAAGTTGACTATTTGAGTTAGGGATTGAGAAAGGCAAAAGTTGTGCGCTTTAATGCCTGCAGAGTCACTGACACTAGAGCCAAGCCATTCAGAGTGGTGAGCATTAAAGTCACCGACAACAACTATATTAGCTGATGGATAAAGAGAGAGGGCTTGGTCAATATGATCAGAAATAACATCAAAAAGAGTGCAGTCTTGAGATGAAGGCCAAGCATGTGACTATTGGAGTCTTTACGAATCAGAGGAAGATAACCATCAACACTAAGATCACAAGATGAGACAGCCGAACTCAAATTAGTCTCACAAAGAGCAAGTAGGTCTGGTGAACTTTGCAAGAGATAAGACTCAACAGAAGAAAAGTTACTTCGAAGACCACGAATATTAGTGAATGTTAGGTTTAGAGAACTTGGTGATGATGATGGTTTTTTGTGTTTTATAGTTTTGGTGCTTTATTCATTTTTAAATTAGATTGAAGAACTTGACTCAAAGCATAGATAGTACTCAGAACACCGTTTAATAGCCCAAGCAATTGCCTCATTACTACTAATAAACCCTAAGCCGTAACAAAGGGTTCCAAATGTGGCCTCCGCAATGCACACCAAAAGTATAAACAGGGACACCATCCATGCGCAACATGGCACTGTTAATACTTTGATATTTTTCAGCTGTTGATGGAATCAGCCTCTCTGAGAGCTACCACAGAGTTCGGGAAACCTGACTACCAGCCGGCCTCAGAACCATAAAACTGAGTTTTAGAGCTGTACCCTCATAAGGAGATAATAGAATGAGTTGCCTAGTCATAAAAACAGTGACACATGCATTGAGTCAAGAAGATCCAGCATTCAACATCCTAAACTGGAAACAATGTATTAAAAATACATCTGCGCCAGCCTAATAGATGAAGAAGGGGTGCGAGACTGGTCAACAGATAGAATCTGTTTACCCCTTAATATATATATATATATATATATATATATATATATATATATATATATATATATATATATATATATATATATATTAAAAAGATTACAAAAAAATAATACTACAATAAACTTGCAAATTTTTTAATAATCTTTTTAAAATGCGGATTTGTAATATTGAACTTGGTAGAAACAAAAACAAAACTATTTTGTTAAGTTTATTTTTAAGTGATTTTCTTAACTTAAAAAGACTGTGGTTACTGAAGTAAACAATGAAAAATATATTTGAAATGTAATAAATAATAAAAGATATGTAATGCAATTAAAATTTAACTAAATAGAATTAAAACTTTGCTGGTAACAAACATTAAAAAAAAAGTTTTTCTGCTCAATGCAACTTAAAATCTTTTAAAAAGCAACAGCAATAAACTTTTATATACATTAACAACAAAATTATAATGTCAAATGAATACAAATACTAATAAAATAAGCTTACTGCACTATAGTTCAGTTAATTTTTTTTCTCACTTTTGTATTTACAAGCAAAAAAAAAAAAATAGCTTTTTGTTTCTACCTAAACAATTAAAAAAAACTGAAGTAAATTAGAATTAAAAAAAAGTACTCAAAACTTTTTTAATTCTACTTTTTAATGTTGATTTCTATGATTTGTTAAATAAAATACTTTTTAGATAAATATATAAAGTAATTAAAAGATTTTTTGGTCTTTTTGTGTAAAATGGTTTAAAAATGACCAATATATTTGTAAATTTCATCATTTTGTAAGTCAAATCTTATGTCAACGCAGCACTAAACATGCCAGTGTCTGTAATCAGTGTCTTAACTGAGATTAAAAGACATCTTAAAGACATGTTAGGACATCTTAACAAACAAGTATTACAATGTCATATTCTCAAAACAGTCAACGACTTGTTTACAATGCATTTTTTGCACCTTGTCTATAAAAAACAACTTTGCCTATGAAGAATAGAAGACTTAAACAAGGATGAATCGAAGACTTACAAGAGTAAAGAAAAAGAGGAACAAAAGCAATCTTTAGCAGATGGAGTTGATTTATGCTTTCAAGGAAATGTCAATCATTAAGGATAATCTAAGAAGACATTAAGTAAAAGACCCAGTAAAATATGTCGTCATAGGAATATACAAATATTAATGTAATAAGTACTAGTAGAACTTATTTAAGTAAGAACAAGGGAAAAGAAAAAAATAAGAGGAATATTTCTCAAACACACACATTTAGTTCTAAACTAAGTATGTGTGTGTTTGAGAAAGCCCCCTCTAAAAATAAATAACCCACTTTAGAAATTAATGTTTCGTAAATAAAATGTAATAAAAAACAAATACATACAAAATATGCTTACCCTTATGTGTTGGTCAGATGAACTCGTTTGAACTTGGCTAACTAAATTATCTGTAGAGATCGAAGGAAGTCTTATAATATTTGGTATCGAATTTGCTTTTGGTTGAGAGCTAAATAAATTTTGAACTGGAATTTTTGTATCTTGGAAAAGTGGAAAATTTTTGCTAGGATAATTTCCTATAGTTGACGTTGATGTATAAACATTTGAATTTGTGGAGCAAACTTCTGGAAACTCTACAAACCCTGACATTTCGTGGTTTGATTTTGTATAATGAGGACTTGAATTGTTAAACAGATTTTCGCTCCGAAAAGGATTTGTGTCTGAAAAATTTGTAGAATAGTCGAATTTTATTCCGTTAGATAATGGTTGTGGGTGGTTGTACCCATGAGGTAGTGGTTGGTTGTGTCCATGAGGTAGTGGTTGATTGTGTCCATGAGGTAGTGGTTGATTGTGTCCGGGTGGCAGTGATTGGTTGAGTCCGTGTGGTAGTGGTTGATTGTGACAAGGTTGTGGTATCTGAGACATCCTCTGAAACTGATATTGTTGCATAATAGTATGAATTCGATTAGTGTCAACACTACTTGTAATAATATTTTCAAAGCTTTTATTATAAAAAATATCATCTTTTTCATTTAAATCAGGCACATTTTCATCATTTATTGAGTTATTTAAATTTGGTAAAGACTTGGTACGAGTAAGTTTTAATGAAAATTCTGAATTTTGGCTTTGACAAGTTTCTGGACAACTCTCAACAAGTTCTTGGATAATATTTGTTTGAGCACCACCAACTGATTGGTTTATAAGTCTACTAGTTTTTCCTTCTTCAGGACTCATAGGTATTTCACCAAATGGCAAAGAATTAACTGAGGTATATGTCAGTAAATTATTTTGTACAATAGAATAATGGTTGTTTAAAGGTGTTGGCTGTTCAACACTTTTCCACAACAGCATTGAAGATTGTATTGGATGTGTATTTGAAGAAGGTGTTAGATGAGCATTTGAACAAGGTGTTGCATGTATATTTGGATGTAAATTTTCATTTTTATTATTAAAAGAGTTATTTTCAGAAAATATATTTAAATTAAAATCATCCTTTTCTGCAGTTGGAATATGTTTTATAGGTTTTACAGATTTTGGATCAAGAACTCTTTGTAGTTCGTCTTTTTCATTTAACGTTTGTAACTCAACAAGTTCAAAAGGGTTTATATTTTCTGATTCAAACTCATGAAAATCAATTTTTTTAGTGACATTTACAGGAGCAACATGCGAGTCTTTAAATGAAAGAACTTGAGGCACAAGTATTTGTTCTTTATTTTCATTATTTTCTATAACATCATTTTTCTGATTGGTTTTAAAATTTCTTTCGCTAATCTCAGATTCCAATAATTCTTTCTCTTTCTTTAAATTTAGTTGGTGCTCTTTCATTAAGCGTTCCTCATTTGCTTGGCTAACTGAAAACCTTTCTTTAGTAAAATCATACTAAAAAGCAATCAATAAAAAAATACTAAAATATACTATGTAAATAAATAGAGTAAGGTGGGGTACTTTTGCCATTAATTCTTTCAATTTAAATAACATGAGAATTAAAAATGAATAATATTTTTTATGAACTTTACATACTTTAACTTTTTTTTTGTTGATGAAAATGGGGTGGCAAAATTACCCCAATAAAATCTAATTTGGGGGAATTTTGCCACCTATGCTATTTAGAACATAAATATTTTATTTTAAATTATAAATCTTAAAAACACATTTACAATCAGTTAAATAAAAGAAATCTAACAATATTCAATAAGTGGGGGCATGGCCATTGATAGCGAGAGGTATCGGGGCATGTCCCCCCTCCACCTTTTTTACCTATTTTTTTAGAAATGTAGGATATCTTAGGAGATTTGTTAATGCACCACCCCAGCTATCCTTTCTGGATACTGAATTATTCCTCCTAGTGTCATTTGAGGTATACAGCATAATTCTGCAGTTTGCTTGCAACTCAGTTCACCAGTTTTAACTTTTGCAATGGCTTTTTCCATTAGCTCTTCACTATAATTGGTGACGGATTTTCTCTTGTAGTTTCGCGGCATTGTTGATGATAATTGATCGATTTAATTAATTTGAATTGATTATAAAACCAACATGACCTGAGAAAAATATTACCAAAACAAGAGGAAAGGAAATAATATTAATTATCCAATCAAAGTCGCATTTCAATTTAATATAAAGAGGTGGCAAATTTCCTCAATTTAGTGTTTCCGTAATAAATTTGGAACCGTTTAAATTAGAAAGAAAAAAACAATACAAAGATTCTTTTAAAATTTTCCAATATTTTATTCTTTTAAATTTTGAATGGAAATAAATAATTTGATTTTAATGAGAATTTTACATTTCCTGTTTTTTTATAGATTATTTTTGTCAATTAATTTTCTTATCAAGTTTTCACAAAAAGAAGATTATTTTTTACATAATTTGATAAGAAATTTGTTTTTCTTCTAATAGAAATTTGAATGAAAAAAATCTTATTTCTGAGTAAAGTTATAGTTATAAAAGTAGATATACACCAATTGGTGGCGAATTTCTAAAATGGCGAAATTACCCCATTTTATTCTATAGTATGTTAAACACAAAAAAATGCATCTGGAAAAAATTGTAATAGAATTTGTTTATTTACATTTTTTTTTATTTTTATGTTCTTATCGTTTTAATAAATACACAATTTGATTTTTAAATATATTTACACCCAAGGCAGTAGAGGGTAAATATATTTAAAGAAACTAATTTTTCAAATGTTTAAAAACAAGTCACAAGCAAAAGCAGTCAGAGACAATATTGAACTTTTTATTTTTTAAAACAACCTTTTTTAGAACTACATACTAATACTACATTAAAAAAAGTTGTTTAAAGGGCCACCCTAATATATATGTACATATATATATATATATATATATATATATATATATATATATATATATATATATATATATATATATATATATATATATATATATATATATATATATATATATATATATATTAGGGTGGCATTTTAAACAGCTTTTTTAATGTCTGCTCTCACCCTCTAAATGTTTTCTGTATAATAAAATAATACTGGAATAAAAAGCTTAAAAAAAAAAATATTTTTAGGGTTAGCTCAAGATTCTTAAACATCAGACAGGTCCCATTAATTATCAAAACAAAAGTTATTCAAATGTATATCATGTTAGGTCTCAAAAAAAGCAAAATTATATAAAAAATTTAAAAATAACCATCATTTTATAAAAAAACATAGACAAAATATATCATTTTTTAGGCAGTGAAATTAAAAATAAAATTTTTATTATAAAATGATGATTATTTTTGAAGTTTTTATATAATTTTGCTTCTTTTGAAACCCAACATGATATAATTTTGAATAACTATTTTTTTGATGAAGGGTGAGAAGGTCTTTTGAAGAAGGTGAGAACAGACATATATATATATATATATATATATATATATATATATATATATATATATATATATATATATATATATATATATATATATATATATATATATATATATATATATATATATATATATATTATATCATTTGATACTGTTTCATATTGCTCATACAAGATTTCCATCATAGTCTTAAAAAAGTGTTCTCCAGATTTCTCTTCAATTTTTGCTAAACTATTAATAAATGCTAAATAAGTGGTTCCAATTTTTAAAAACTCTAAAAAACACTCTGACATCTCTGACTATCCTTCAATTAGTCTACTCAACTATTAGTTTCTTTATATAAAGGTTTTGAGATTATTAAATCATTTTTTACTAATACAGTATTAAATTTATTCTGGAAGGCCTACACTATTCTTCATTTACCGTAACTTTAAGGGTACCACAATGTTCTATCTTTGCTCCTGTATTATTTTTTATCTACAATAACACTGTTCCTGAAAATTTTCACATCTAAGGTTGCTCTAAATTTAAAAGATTTAGCAGGGTTTGATAGCCGGGGCTAGAAAAAAATGTATATTACTTTATATATTATAATTTTACATTACTTACTTGCATTTACTATTTATTAAATAATGGTATATATTTATATATTTATATATTTTTAAACTCTAGTTTACTTCCAACAAGATTGCAAGCAACCACTATTTATATATACTATTATGTCATGACTTACTTTAAAATAGAGAATAAGTTATAATACTAGGAAACAGTTAACTGCAGATTTAAAAAATTGTATTAAAAAAAACAAAAAAAAACATGAAGATGGAAAGAAGAAGCCTAGCAAGAATGAATTTTGGTTTATCATAATAGAAATGATAGCTTGTAATAGGCTGCTTGTTCTGAGCAATCAAAAAGTAAAGATTTTTTGTCAAGACAAGAGTATAAAGTTGAGTTGTCATCAAATAGAGTCATTTTAGATTGTTATTGTAGATAAGAAACAAGACAGAAGCAAAGTTAGAACCTTGTGGTACCCTTAAAGTTACTTGAAATAAAGAAGAGGGTAGGCCTTCAAAAATAACTTTAATATTGCAGTTAGAAAAAAAAAATTTAATAATCTCAAAATTTTTATATAAAGAAACTAGTACCAGAGTGAAAACTAATCGTAGGATAGTTGGAGAGGTCAAAGTGTTTTCCAGAATTTTGAAAAATTGGAACCACTTATTTAGCACTTGTTAGAAATTTAGCAAAAATTCAAGAGAGTTCTGGAGAACACCTTTTTTAAAAATATGATGGAAATCTTGTCTGGAGCACTAAGTGTGGAAGTGTTTAATTGAGAACTAACTTTACCATTGGAAGCCAGAGTGATTTAGATGTTTAACAATTGGTTAATCTGTTTAACTGGCAAGAAGAGTATGGCCATTAGGTTCAAGAGTCAAATTAGAGTGAGATTTCTTTGCAAATAACTCTGCCTAATTCTGGGGAGAAGTAAAAAGATCAGATACATGAATTAGAGATAATATGTTAGACTTACTTTAGTTAATGACACTGTTGAAGTCTAACCAAAAGTCGTAGAACATCTGAGATAAGATTACAAGATTTCGTAAACTGAAAATAACAGAGCTTAATATCTGACAAAACCTTTTTACATTGGTTTCTTGGAATTATAAAAAGACATTTGTTCTTTAGAGAGATGTTCTTGTAAAAATGATCAAAAAAATGATTAATGTTTAATAAAGCAACTGCTCCAGATGGTGAAAAATGTGGAGTAGAATGAGGACTTAAAATTGAAGAAAAGGAATAAAAGTTTCTAAACTTTTATTCTTATAACTTTTATTAACACTTCCTAGATGCGCTTTATGCATACATGTTATGGATAAAAACATATATGTTTGCTATTTATATAGATAATGGTATACAATATCCTTTCATATTTATATAAACTTTAGTATTTATATGGTGTAGTATTTGCCGAATGAGAAGATGATCAGATGGATGTGTGACAAAAAAATGAGGCATAATCTTAGACAGATTAGAAAATAACACTGTATTGAACAACATTTGTTAGAAAAGATTTAAGTGATTTAGGTATCAGCATGTAGAGAGGTAGGAGCTTCAGGAGAAAATGGTAGTACTAAAAGTAAAAAAACTTGAAGAGAGTGCCTTACATATAGTATGAAAGAGCTTTAATTAAGAAATGAAAATGCTCTAGATTGTTTATATTAGAAAAACAGCATAAAAAGGAAGCCTGATGATGTTTATATGCATATGTATACAAAATATAACATGAATTTTGAATAAAAAAAATATGCTTTAGCATGTATAAATGTTTATGCAACTCCAGTCACAAACCCAACCCCGGCCCCGGTCAAATATCAACCCCGATCACTTACTACTTGACAATAAGTCTTCACTTTTTGATTGCTTAGAACAATCAGCTTTTTTTTTGATTGCTTAGAACAAACAGATTTTTGATTAGATCTCTTTACTGTAACTGTTTGGAGCTTGCAGTGAGTTGTGGATTCAAAGTCTGAACTTAAAATCCATAAGTTTTGTTGGATGACAAAACTCATTTATTGCAAAAAAATATTGCAATATTTTTGCCATTCCCATATTGACAAATAACAACCCTCTTACTCTCAGACAAAGTCTAAATGTAATTAGACCTGCCTTATCTGCCAAGATTGAGCCACGTTCCCATTGCTGTAAGGTTGCATTTGTTTCTTTTTTATACAAATACTATCATGGTCATTGCTCAAACGAGCTATTATCTCTATTATGATAGACCAAAACTCATTCTTACTTGACTTTTTATTCAACAAGTTGCATCCTTTTACTGAATCTGTCCCTTCATGCTATAAAAACTTTTATTAATCCAGTTTTTTTCCTGCACATCAAAAAAAACTTATATCTCTTACCCATCTTCATATTTTTCTTTTTTATACAACCTACAACTTCTACAAGTCTTCAGTTAACTGTTTCCTAGTATTTTAAAGTTCAGTTAACTGTTTAAAGTTAAAAGTTCAGTTAAAATTTAAAGTTCTGTTTAAAGTTAACTGTTTAACTGTTTAAAGTTCAGTAAACTGTTTCCTAGTATTTTAACTTGTTCTCTATTTTAAAGTAACCCATAACTTAATAGTGGTTGCTTGCAATCTTGTTGGAATTAAATCAGAGTTAAATAATATATAAATATATGCTAGAATTTAATAAATAGCAAATGTAAGTATAAAATTATAACATATTAAGTATTATAATTTTTTTTTTAGCCCAAGCTATCAAATCCTGCTAAATTTTATAATTTTTTCTAGGGTGGGAGCCGGAGCAGGGTTTGAAAAAAAATCTTATTTTTAGTTGGGGCCCCATAAGGGAGTGCCATAAAATCTTTCAGTAACAACAGTGAGCAAGTCAGCCGTAGATCAAGAAGAAAGCATGATAGTATTTGTATAGTTTGTTGATTGTAAGAGAGTTATTAGAAGTAATTAGATTGTCAGAAGTTATTAGACTCAAGATGTTAAAAATTTGTTGGTCAAAGACTCAAAGAACTTACTAATAAAAGAGATAAGACTGATTGGATCATAGTTGGAGGGGGAAGAATGTTCTCCAGATTTATAAAAATTGGAACGGATGCTATTTTCCAGCAAGCAGGAAAACAAGATTCAGTCAAGTACTTATCAGATTACCAGAAGTTATTAGACTCAAGTTAAAAGTTATTTAATAAATATTTTTAATACTACCATGGTCACTGCTCAAACAAGGTATCATCTCTAATTCAATCAATCAAAACTCTTGTTTGGCTTCTTATTCAGCAAGTCTCATCCTTTTACTGCATCTGTCCTTTCATGCTATAAAAACTTTTATTAATCCAGTTCTGTTTCTTGCACATTAACAAAACCTCATAACTTTTACCCATCTTTATGTTTTCCTGACATATACAACCTTCAACAATTTTTGTCTTCAGTTTAATGTTTCCTTGCTCTTTAACCATATACTCTATTTTTTATTAACTCATACCTTAATAGTGGTTGCTTGTAACCTTGTTGGAAGTGAATTACATGTACATACATATATATAAATACACACACACATATATGTGTGTACATGTAACACTCCGCGCATGATTTACAGTTAAAAAAATATAAATAAAAACATTTTATTAAAAAAAAAAAAAATAAAAACATTTTATTAAAAAAAAATAAAAATAAAAACATTGTTTATGTTGTTAAAAACATTTAGAATGTTTTAAAAACATTCAGAATATTTTTAAAAACATTCTGGTCAATTAAATTTTCGTTTTTGTGGTTTTTTATATAACGATTAAATTGTAATTAAATTAATGGTTTTGACTTTGTCCAACATGAAAATGTTGGACGAAAGTCAAAAGTAATTAAAAGTGACGTATGTGTTGGCATAAGAATCACTTTTTTCCTTCCGCTCTTCCCAAAGACAACAAACTATAGATCTATATATATATATATATATATATGTATATATATATATATATATATATATATATATATATGCATACATATATACACACATATTTATATATACATATACACACACACACACATATATATATATATATAATACATATATATTGTATAAAAATATATTCGATTAAATTAAAATTTAAAAATAATCTATGATTTGTTTTTTGTGGTTCTTAAACTTTTCACAATACTGTGTGTATATATATATATATATATATATATATATATATATATATATATATATATATATATATATATATATATATATATATATATGTATATGTATGCATGTATGCATATATATATATATATATATAAATATATATATATATATATATAAATATATATATATATATATATATATATATATATATAAATATATATATATATACATACATACATACAGTATTGTGAAAATATATATGAATATATATATATATATATATATATATATATATATATATATATATATATATATATATATATATATATGTATATACATACAGTATTGTGATAAATTTAAGAACCACCAAAAAACAAAAAATAATTTATTTTTATTTTTAAATTTTTATTTAATTGAATATATTTTTCTGGTAAAAAAATAATAATAATAAATTTTAGAAAATAGACAAACAAAATCAAAAATAATAATAATGACAAAAATTCTTAAACAAATAAAAAAAATGTATTCAAAGTTTTAGAGGTAATTTTTATTTAAAAAAAATTGTGAAAAAGTTAAGAACCACAGAACAAAAAATTGTAATTTTTACCTCATACCGCATAATTCTACCATGAATTTTTTAGCACTCATTTATACGATTTGGCATTGAATCTATTAAATTCTCTAAAATATGTTTAGGAACATTTCCAAGTATTGTTGGTAAAATATTGTGCAACTCCTCAAGGCTCCTTGGTGCTTTCTTGGCAATCTTTTTATCAAGCCAACTCTAAAAATTTTCAATGCAATTTAGATCTGGGCTATTTGGTGGCCAAGTGAGACGCTCAATAACTTTGCTTTCAAACCATTCGGAGACAATTTTAGCCCTGTAACACAGTGCATTGTCTTGCTAAAAAATGAAAGTATATGCCACCATATTCCAACCAACCTGCTACCTTGTTTTGTTCTTTGATTGATACAATCGAGATTATATTTTTCTGTAGGCTGTATGCGAATCATAATTCAGTTTTTGCAGTAATCAACCTTGATATTCATCTCATCACTGAACATTACTGTCCTCCATTTTTCCTTAGACCATTCTTTGACGCTTTGGCAAAATTCTTTTCGCTTTTTTATATGTTGTTTGGTAAGTCATGGTTTTAGAACAGCTTTTTTTCTAAATCATCATTGGGTGTTGTCATACGCAGTCTTCCAGAACGATGGCGATCAACATAAGATTTCGTCTCTTTAAATCTTTTGATGATTATTAGCACCGAAGTATGTGATTGTTTTATTATTTTTCCTATTTCACGAGCGGTTTTACCTTCCTGGTGAAAATGTACCACTTTTGCACAATCTTCATAGGCAATAGCTCATTTTTTCAAAAGAAAAGAATATTTTTTTGTTTGAAATTAAATACTTTTTTTTTAATACTTTTATTGATCTTTTGGTGATAACCAAAATACAAATGACTTAGGTCATTAATAGAATAAAAGCAAAAAAGGTAAAAATAAATTAAAAATAGACATTTCCGCCACATTTAGCACAAAAAATTCTTTGTGGTTCTTAACTTTTTCACAAAAAATATAATAAAAAAAATTAACACATAATATTTAATCCTTATTTTTATAGGTTCTATTAGTTAGTTTTCAAAGAAAAAAATTTTTTTTTTCTCTCATGTTTTATTTAACGTTTGAAAAAAAAGACTATTTTATTATCTTTAGAATAAAAATTGATTAATTTTATTTAAAAAAAATTTTTTTTTATTTAGTGGTTGTTAACTTTTTCACAATATCGTATATATATATATATATATATATATATATATATATATATATATATATATATATATATATATATATATATATATATATATATATACATATCAGGGGCTAATCTAGACCATTTTTGACAGCATCGACCATATTTGGGCGCCGCTCGAATTAAAAATTGAGGGCCTTTTTTTTTTTTTTTAAATGTTTTTTATGGCAAAAAATGTTTTTTTTTTGCAAAAAAATTATATTCAGCAATATTTCCGCTAAATTTCTCCACAATGGGGATTTTGGGGTACCACCACCCAAATTTTTTTCCTAGATTAGCCCCTGTATATATATATATATATATATATATATATATATGTATATATATATATATATATATATATATATATATATATATATATATGCATATATATATATATATATATATATGCATATATATATATATATATATATACATATATATATATATATATATATATATATATATACATATATATATATATATATATATATATATATATATATATATATATATATATATATATATATATATATATATATATATATATATATATATATATATATATGTATATGTGTCTGTATATATATCAGCCCTCGGAAATACCTGGTGCTGATCTCTAACAGTTCAAGGTTGGCAATGTATTGCCAGTCTCATTATTTTTTAATTCCGAAAGCTTTTTTGCCGACCTCAAAAACTTCTAGGTCAGCATTGCCGAATCATGATCCTAATTCCAAGGGCTGTATATATATACAAAAAGACACGCAAATACACCGGTAAAATCAATTTAAGCTTAAAAAAATAAATACATACTTTATAAGAAAGAAGATTTTGAAGAGTATGTTCAGTTTTAGTGCTCGACCATTCCAGAGGGAGAAAAATCTAAATTCAAAACAATTTAATTTTAAATTCTGGTTTATATCTAAAAACAAAACTTTTTTTTAAAAAATTATTTTTGATTTAATTTTTTTTTACACAGACTTACAAAATAAAATCAATTTTTAGGTAACCCTACTGTTTTTTAGGTGACGCTATTGTTTTTAGGTAATGCTATTATTTTTGGTATAATACATAATACAACAGCTTAACAGATTTTAAAGATTTTTTAAAAATTTTTAAGGGTTTCAAAATCATTTCCTACAGCTTCATACCACAGAAACATTATAGAATGATCAACAATTTTTTCAACTTCATGCCACTAAACAAACACTTATGTATCTTCATTATCTTAGTATCAGGTTTTAAAGAAAAATATTTTTTATAAAAAATAAATGTTGAGAGTTAAATCCTCCAAAATGTACAGATATTTTTTTTATAGTTTTTTTGAAAAATATCTGATTTAGTAAAATTAAAATTTAAAAAGCTTAAAACAATAGTAAAAAAAAATTTAAAGCAAGATATAAGATTTTCTAAAAATAACTGCTGGAAAGACCAAACTAAACTTGAACATTAAAGACAGAAGTTGATATAACTTGTAAATAACCAATATAGTTTGATTTTTTTAAATCTTTTTATTTTTTCTTCAAAGAAATAGAAACTCAGACTACCTCTGCAAATAGTAAAGTTGAGGATAATACCCACAGGATTACAATAATCTGTTTTAGAATTTGTGGTTATTTGAACAAGTCTGAGAGTTTTTTGTCAAATTATTAGATTTAATAGTTTTTTGAATTCTAGGTGTTTGTTTAACTGAAATTCTGGGTGTTTTTTTAACTAAAATTCTTGGTGTTTGTTCAACTAAAATTCTGGGTGTTTGTTTGACTAAAATTCTAGATGTTGTTTAACTGAAATTCTGAATAACTTTTCGATGTTTACAGTAGTCTCTCGCTTAACTGCGCACCCAATTAGTGGCGCATCCCAGTTAATTGCGTGTTCAGGCCCAAAATATTTGTGGTTCAATTTGTTACTGAGTTTTTTGTTGAAAGTGTATTTAGATCAGAGAACATAACTATTATTTTCCTGTGTTAAGTTAAAAACTAGTTTTTTTCATAAATATTTTGAGATAATGATTTTATCAGAATGTAAATAGATAAATAATTCGAATTCGAATCGAAGTAAATGATAAATCTTGTTCTAAACAGATAATAATAAGTTTTAACGAATTATCAGTCAAGTCTCATTGAAAAAACTTAAACAAAAAAATTTATTTTAAATTTAGCCGTCTATTCACAATTCTCTTATTCCAACTTTTTTATCCTTACTTCTTATGGCTAAAGACAAAGGAAAAAGATTATCAGAAGATCAACGAGTCGAAATTATAGCTAAACTTAAAAAAAGTGATGCGCCAAGCAAACATGCAATTGCAAGAGAATATAATGTAACTGAAAATTCAATTCAATCTCTCTATATATTTGGATTGATGCATTGCGTCGTTCGAAGATTGAAGTGCCTCCATGATTAGCAATTATGAAAGCAAAAGAAATAGCGCAAAAATTAAACATAAAAGAATTTAAATCTTCTTGGCAATGGCTCGCAAACATTCGTCGCCGAGGCTTAAAATCGATGCATCTCTTTGGAGAAGGAGCTGAAGTTGACAAAGATGATCCTGTTCTTCTTTAGCAACTTGAAGACCTTTACTCAGTTATTAAAATGTACAGACCCGAAAATGTATATAATATGGACAAAACTGGACTTTTTTGTCGCTTGCTGCCTAGATAATCTCTGTTAATGCCTACTGAAAGCTTAGTAACTGCAAGAGTTAAAAAAAAATCTAAAGAAAGAGTGATTTTAGTTGTTTGCTCCAACGCAACAGGATCTCACAAATTACCCTGTTCAATGATTGGAAAAGCTGCACGACCTGCTTGTATAGTCGGTAGAACATGGCCTATACTGTATTTATGTCTCCATATGTTGGAAATGGTTCAATGAAGCCTTTTATCCTGAAGTTAAATGCAAAACTGGCTTGCCTGTTCTTTTATTATAAGACAGCGCACCAAGACATTTTGAAGCTTTTGAGCGAAATCTTGTAAAAGTTGTTTTCTTCCCTCCAAATTGCACAAGTTGGAAGCAACCATGTGATATGGGAATTATTGCGGCTCTCAAGAAGCGATATAAATATCTATATCTCTCAGGCATATTGACATATTACAGCCTTGATGTAAATACAAAGGATTGTCTGAAAGAAAGTAGTCTTTTGTGCAAAACAGGTGCAGCAGGAGTTGAATACGGGAAGCCCGCACATCTTCTTGATGCTGCTAAGTATGTCGATTTGGCTTGGAAATCAATTCAACCTTCAACTCTCAAAAATTGCTTCGACAAGGCAGAATTATTTCAGATTTCCAGTCCCGTTAACACTGAACTATGCTCTGAGGAGGCTGACTTAACATCTTTTAATATGCTCTTGCTGCTGAACGAATCGAAGGAATAGGGAATATGATCAGTTTGGAAGATATCAGCAATTTTGAATCAATTGACTGTGAAGATTCTCCAATGTATATTGAAGCAATCAAGGAAGATGTTGAAGATTGTTTGTCTCTCGAAGAAAATAATGATAATGCAGTTGCTATGGATAACAATTCTGATGAAGAAGAAGCTAATAATGATGAGATAGACGATGGTACAGACTTCTTAGGTATTGAATTTATACATTTATCTCTGATCGATATTGGCAAGCAATTAAAATATCAAAAAGCTAAAGCAATTTTAAACAACGACAACGATAAATTAATGAATAGCTACGAACAACTAACATCAAACATACGGTCAGCAATTATAAAAATTAAAAGAGAAAAGCTGCAGAATGCATATCAGCCTACAATTCATGACTTTTCCCATCATGCATAATGTATTTCTTAATAAAGATTTGTTTATATAGTTAATAATTTAGTTGGCTAAATTTTTTCTTATCTTTTACTTATTTGCGCACTCTTAGTTAATTGCGCACCGCAGTGCCTGTTTCAATTTGCGCATATAAGCAAGAGACTATTGTACTGAGAAAATTGCTTGAACATAAAAGTATATTTTTATTTTACCCAAATAATTTGAGTCCAGACCTCAAAATTTTTATGTGATTTTTTCTGATTGATTAGGTGTATTTTTTTCTTAAATGGAATTAAAATTTTTTTTCCTGAACTAATTATATTTTTATAATTTAATATCACAAAAAGTTCTTGAGGTATAAGCTTTATTTACGAGTGTAAATTGCGTTTACGAATATCAGCATGGTAACTGATGAAATCTATCAATAAATTGTTCATAATCTTTATTAAAAATAGTTTATATATAAGTTTGTTTAGAGAGACAAATAGCAAAGAAATATAATCTTTTTTAAATACCTAATTTTGATTTCATAATTAAAACTTGTTATAGTTATAATGTTTAAAAGATTTTTAAAGTGGTTTAAAATTAAGTTAAATTACACCTTACTTTAAAACAATCATAGCAAAAATGAGATAAAAAAATTTATTTTTTAAAAATAGCTTTTATGTTAAATAAAATGCATAAAAATGCATTAAAAATCAACTTCTAAGTTAAGAGATAAAAAGACACTACAACATTTTCTTTTTTTTAGACAACAACATGGTTCTAGCTAACAACATGATTGAATGGTTGACAATGGGCAGCTTCATGTATTGCACAACCTTGGCTGCTTAAAAGTATCTCTTGTTACAAACTTCTGCATTTGTAATAAGAGGTACTGCAAACAACTACACTACAAAATTAAGCTCAACTTAATAATAAAGGTGTAAACAAGATACCTGCAATTATTTTGTAAATGTAAATTGTAATAACAAGGTTATAAATTTAAACAAAAAATAATTTATAAAACTTAATTTATATTTTTTAGTATAGAACTTTGAAATATATCCAACTTCAATATTTATCTTATAATATTTAATAATAATTTATTTATATAATATGAATGCAGGCAGAGAAACCTGCTTTGAATACACGCCCCATCATTTGCTCTGCATTAGAACTTCCAGTATTTTTGCAGAACAACTTGGCTTTTCTGAAGGAATATGTTATGTTGTTTGAACCTGTGGCAGCTGCTATTATAATTTTACAAGGTGAAGCCAATTGCTACTTGGCATATGTACTTCAAAATGCAGAGATCAGATATATGGTACCACTAGCAGAAGCTCTTCTACAAGGAATTGCGAATCGCTTTGATGGTTACTTTGATGATCCAGAATTTCTCCTGGCTACAGTTTCACATCCAAAATTCAAATTAGTCTGGACACAAAATATAGCAGTGAAGGAAAGGTCTATGCATCTATTGATTGCACAAGCTACAAAATTTGAAGAAAAATTAAAGAGTCCCTAAAAGATAAAGATGGTCAGAACGTTCCTACTGAAAATAACAAAGTTAATTTCCTTTTCTCTGAAGTTAGCAAACCCAAAATAATGTCATATGACAGCTTTCTACAGGATTCAGACCGTACTTTGGCCATGCTCCACCGTCATGAAGCAGTTAAGCATGTTTTTTTTTAAATACAACACCACACTGCCATCAAGTGCTCCAGCTGAAAGACTTTTTAGCAACGGATCATTAATTATGACAAAGCAGAGAAACAGCCTGACTGATGATTTGTTTGAAAAACTTTTATTACTGAAGCAAAATGGGAAGATTGAGTTATAAAACCTCAAATTATTACAATTTATAAGTTTCAATGTTTTGCTTCATGCATCTGCACTACAGATGTCAGCTTCATGATAAGCAAAAGCAGTCCATAGACACACAGACTTTTAATAAATACCTATTATATGTATTATAATGCATAATTGTTTTAATTCTTTTATGACTGTTTTAATTTTTTTTGTGCATCTTTCAGAAAATAGTAATGGGAAAAGTAATCATTACTTTTCCAGTGAAAAGTAATGGCCAAAGAAATCATTACGAAATTCAAAGTAATGGATGCAACACTGATTGTAAGATATTTTTAGTCATGCAAACACTTTCAGGGCTTGTGATGAAGAAAATCGTCAAGCGTGTTATATCGCACTCGTAAAATTTGATTATGTTTTCATCGAGCGTGATTATGTGCGCTCGAGATCGTTGGCGAGCGCGATCATGAAAATTGCTGAAGGCGATGCTCATAAAAAGCTTTTTTCATTTTTATATCTTTTTATATTTGTTACATAATTCTTTCGTCAAAAAATGTTTGAATTAGTCTCACACTCATGAAACTACTTCAACGAAGTAGATTTTTATACTTTCAAACTTCTTGTATATTGTCAGATCGCGATTTTATTTTTAACTATTTTTGTTATAGAAAAATAATATCAAACAAAAACGCAACTTTTTATTGATTTAGTATTGTAAGTATAATTTAGTGACTTAGTTTTGCTTCGTTGTTTTGGCATATGTATTATATAATATTACGCTGTAAACTTAATTAACGGTTAATGGTTTTTATATTTCTTGATATTTTTTATTCAAATTAATTATTTTTTTTTTTTCTGAAATTTCTTTTTTAAATTACGTTTTTTTATCTTAAAAAAATAACACAAGAATAATTTGAAATAATAATAAGATATATAATAAATAAGAATAAGAACTTTCCATTTAATAAATATTGACATCATTACTTTGTTTCCTTTTCGAATGTCCTTGATTGCGAACATTCTAAACAACAGAATCGTTATAAATTTGAGTTAAAATTTTTTTTTTTTTTTTTTTTTTTTTTAGATTATTCACCTCCCCAAGGCCCGAGGGGGGCCACTACAGTCGAGTATAAATAAATAATAGTTAATAAAAAACCTATACTATGAACATAAACTAATTTTTAAAATTACCCTATTATTAATTTTTATTTTTATTATAAACGATGTGTGGAAATATTACAAACAATAAATCAAATAAATCTTACTTGATATTTTCACAAGATTAAAAATACTCTGCAGTTTCAATTTTCTAATAATGGTTTTCTAATTTTCTATTCTTATTTTATTTGCACATTTTTGTATTCACATTGTGTTTCCACGTGCACATTCCATTATTGGATGAGCGTTATTTTATACGCTCGTTATAAGCTGAACGAGCGTTGTTTATCGCGTCTAGAACGTTTGAAAATACCGGTTACGGGCGCATTTTACGAGCGGAGCGCGATCGCGCTCGCTTCATCACAAGCCCTGCACTTTGTACATTAGTAGATTATAAAGTCTTGCTAACTCATAAGTTATTATTTTATCATTTTCTAAAGATGACTACAGCATGAGTTATGGTACCCCTCTCCCTGAGCAGTGAAAACTTTTTTTCACCTTCTATTAAATAGTCTTTACATTTATTGCTGATTCTCACCTAATGACATCAACTACAATCTGTTTTTTTTTATCGCATCTATCAGGTCTATGTAACTGAATGGCTTTATTGGTCACTTTTTGCCATCATTGTGTCACATAAACAATAATAATTTTGTACTACTATTTAATGTAAACTTAAAATTTTTATTTACTTTAATAAAGGTATAAAAAATAAATTAAAAAAAAAAAAGGATTCAATTTATAACCAGGCTTTTTTTTTTTTTTTTTTTTTTTACCTCTTTCACATAAATCAAAAAAAGAAGAATTAAAAAAACATCTTAAAAATAGCAAGATGCATAAAACAAATTTTTCAATTCACAAAATTAAATAAATTTTTCACTACAAAAAAATATTATTCAATACAATTAAATTTACAAAATTTAATTGAAAAAAGACTAACTTTTCGTGGAGATAAAAACTTATCTGAAATTTTAATAGCAATTCCATTCAGCATACTGAAGCTACCATGTTCGTTACCTTAAAAATAGTTTCAAAGAACATTTTTTCAAACAGATAATTTCATATTTATATACTATAGCACACTATACTATACTATATTATGCTTGCTGTTGTTGTTGTTATTATTATTATTACAAACTTTTTTTATTATTGTTATATAATATTTTAATTATAAAAATTTTATTTTTTATTTTAACTAATGATATTTTATTTAATAAAAAAAAAAAAAAAGAGAAGCCTCCTCAAATAGCCCCTGTGGCTTTGGGAAGTGAATACAATTAAATAATATACACTTTTATTGTTAATAAATATTAAATGATATACAATTTAATTACTTAAATTGTATATCATTTAATATTTATAATTATTATTATGAATTTCATTTGATACAGTTTTTCAAATAAACATGAATATTCTAAATATTTCATATTTTAAATTATTTCATTAATAGCACAGTGTTATAAATTTTTAGCCCACTGTAAACTTTTTATTTTTTATCAATTAATTTTCTCTACTAATTCGAAAAATGTAAAAATTTTTTCTTTATCACCAATTATTTTAAAATTATAACACTTGTAGAGCCAAGTTGCAAATGAGTGCTCATACATTAACAGTGCCTCATAAAACACTTCTAGGGGCTATTCTAGACCATTTTAGACAACATTTAACATATTTGGGCACCAGCCAAATTTAAAAATTAAACTGCTGTCCAAGTTATTTTTTCTAAAATAGCCTCTGATATATACGAATAATTTTATATGGATTCTACAAAATAGAGTGCTCAATGTTCTTAAAAGAACAGAGAAATAACAAATTAGTAGAAAACCACTTATCAAACTTATTTCATTTTACACTGTGTTTTATCAATTAAGACTCATTAGAAAAGAATGTTCAAATTAATAAAACTTCAATTAATACCAAAAATTAAATTACAGGAAGTCATAAATGTCTTAGCTACTGTAAATTTTCACACATTAGTAGAAAATACTGACACAATTATAAAAAGTATCCTTTAGAATTGTTTACTTCTGCTTAAATATATATTTTTTTAAAGGGGGGATTTAATATAATTAGTTTTTGAGCTCGCTTAATTTTATAGTTTTATCAGAGAAACTTATTTTCATGCCTGCATTCAGAAATCAATTCTGATTTTTTATGTACACATTCTTGGTTCGCATGTGTAATTATTTTAAATTCTTCTTGTTGGCATAATATGCATTTTTTGGAAATATAGTTATATGGTGGTGTTGTTTTAAGGATAGACCAATGCAATATAAAATCATCAATATTTTTATCTTATAATTCCCATATGTATTTTTACAGCATGGTGTCTTTTAAATAATTTTTATTTATAAAAGATTGTTTATGATTGGCAAAACCTTTTTTCCATTCACCTTGTGTTAAGCCAATATATTGTTTATCAGGTATATTCTTAGATTTTCCACTCATTGGACAATTGTTTTTTTGTTTACAATTACAATTTTTTCATTTGGAAATTATTTTTTGTAGAGCAAAGCATTATTGTGACCTTTTATAATTCTTTCCATATTTTTTGTGCAACTGTAGCCAACTTTAACTGTATTTTGATTAAAATTTATATGTAATCTATTAGAGGGCAGGTAGTATTTATCAACCAATTTTAAAAACACTTTTGTTCTGTTAGTGGCAACATTTTTGCTAAATAGGGGGTTGAACCAAATTACATTTCTAGTTCTATTTCGCTTTTATATATTCTTTTTTTCACGGTCAAATTTTAATTCAAAATTTTGGAATCCACTTTATTGAAAGGCATCTTCGAAAATTTATTTAGAGGAATTGAATAAATTTTCATCAGACGAGTTTTGGTTCAGCCTGTTATCAATTGAAATTGGACTTGTTTTAGAATTTGGGGTGGATGATTTGAATTAATATTAATATACAATAATTCATTATTTAGTTTTTTTGAATGGCTTCTACAAATTTTCAGAGAGGTTAAATGTGACATCAAGAAACTTCAAAATTTTTTTAAATCTATGCTTATTTCGATTTGAAAGTCAATATTTAAAAATTTTATTATATCTTTTCTAATTTTATCAAACTGTGCACCAGATTTTTTATGCATTACTATCAAACCATCTTCACAATAAAGGCCTTAAAACCGCAGCTAAAAACCAACTTAACAAAGTTTATATTGGATTAATGGAAGGTGAATGAAAAACCAGATGTAACAATCATAAATTATCATTACATAATATTAAAAACAAAATGTCCACTGCCCTGTCAAACTACTTCTGCGATTCGAAAAACAATTTTAATTAAATTCCTTTATTCACATGGTCTATTTTAAAGTCTGTACACCACTACTCAACTTCCAAAAGGTGCCCACTTTGTCTATATGAGAAATTTGTAATTATATCATATCCAAAAACTTGAGGAGCTGCTAAATAAAGGAACCGAAACTATATTAAAGGGCCGCCACAAAAAGAAATTCTTGTTAAAAAATTACAAAACTCATTACAAACCTAAATAACAACAATAACTATATTACTCTACTTCATATATCTTTAGGTTAACTAATAAATTACTCAGATATATAGCTATTGTAACATATTTCAAAATATTATTTATATTTTTATCAATTTTTATTTTATATTTTTTAATATATAAATAATGCACATTATCACATAAACGAATCAACTATTTCACAACTATTAACTAATTAAAAACAAATGAATAATAACATTAATCTAACTACTAAAGAGCAATTCCACGACCGTCTCACAAAAAATGAAAAAATTAAACAAAGCCAATATACATAATACTATATATCAGTAGAAAGCTCTACTTCTCCTTTTTCAGAAAATATATAGTTTGTTATACTATGGCGCTATCATAAAAAATTATATGGGCTGAAACAGAAGGTAAAAATAGGCGTTTTTGCGATAATTTAAATCATTTTTAATCGCCAAAGTTCAATTGAACCTATAAAAAATTCAAAAACTGTCTTGCTCATTGCAATCATGTTTTGAGCTGCACTAATCATTGCTACTTATGATAAAAACATACTTATTGCCAGACGAATTTAGAAAACCTTTTATTTTAATCAAATGTTATTACCACTATTGTCACGCTGTGACCATTAGGGTACCAATAGTTTTATTTCTAAGACAACCAATAAAACTTAGAATTTCAAAATTCTAGCGCAATGAGAACCCTATCTTGTACATCTAAAAAACTACGAACATGTTTAGAAAAATAATTAGCTCAAGTTATTTTTAGAATCTTTTTATGTCACGCCGTGACATCACGGTGTGACAGTATTTTAACAAAATTTAAAACAATATTTAAAACTGCTAAACTAAAACCACAATTGAGTTTTTATCAACTTTATTAGCGCAGATTATTGTGCAATTATCTTTTTAATTGATGTTTTCTACAAAAACTTCGAAATATAGGTATGTTTTGGATAGGCAACATTAGCTCAGCTATCTTTAAATCTCTCTTTTGGGATACATCTCTAAAGGATAGTTGTAACTCCATTGAGCCTTGGATGTAATTAATCCATCTCCATAACTATTGCGTTTTTTTTTTTTAATCTTTCAAGGGTTTAACATGCCTCTTACTCATGCTGAACGTCAAAGGAAATATAATTAAGGGCAGAAAGAAAAATTTGGCGAAAAAGTATTTAAAGAAAAAGAATCAAAAAGGAGAAAAGAAAGACGACTTGTTAAATTGGAGGCTAAACGAGAAAAAGAAAGACATTGAAAGAGAAAGAGCTAACAAAAAATAGCAGAATCAAAATCTGTATCTGTTACATCACCCTATTATAAATCTGCAAGCACTCTTGGAAAAGCTGTTAAGAGAGCCGAATCAGCGAAAGACGGCTAAAGTTTTACAAAAACTTTTAACAAAAATGAATGAAACCCCTAGTCCAGAAAAAATACTTAGTGAAAATGTTTTAGATATTTTAACCGTAAAATTGGTTCTTGATTTTTACCAGCGTGATGATATATACCGTCAAGCACCCGGTAAAAGAGATACCATTGTGGTGAGATTAAAGAACAAGAAAAAAATTGCAAAAACGTCATTTGTATGTGAATGTTAATGAAGCTTATGCTGTTTTTAAAGGTGATTATCCTGAAGAATCAGTTGGAAAATCAAAGTTTGCTAGTTTACGCCCACCATATGTACTTTTGTCTAGTTTAATGTCAAGAAACGTTTGAAAATATAATTCTTATCAATGAAGCCCTGCACAAGTTTGATTCAAATTTTCTATTGTATTCACATGAATTTCCTCTTAGCATTGTAGGTGATAGTAAAAAAGACATTTGTTATAATAATATGTGTACAACATGAAAAGATGCTGCAAAGTTTTATAATCTATATGCTTTGAATGAAATTGACAAGAATAATTGCAATAATGCATTACATGGTACCAATAAGAAAAAGTTGCAGATGGTAATGGAAAAGAATATATTAAAAAGATTAAAAAAAAGGGAAGAGTTGATGATCTTCACAGCACCTTTTCAAAATCTTTACATTCATTTCTTTGGCATTATTTTATTAAACAGAAACAATCAAAGACATCGTGATCATAAGATCCAACTTCAAAGTAATCCAGACACAGCCGTCCTTCAAGTGAATTTTGCTGAAAATTTTTCAACTTTGTGGCAAGATGAAGTGCAGTCAGCACATTGATACAAGAAGCAAGTTACTGTGTTTACTGCTGCATTTTAGTTCCAAAATTTATTCTCGTCATCTGTCATAGTTTCAGATGATTTAAGCCATTCAAAAAAATCTATTCTTGTATTTGTTCATAATTTATTATCTAACCATATTAAATCAAGTGTTAAAATACTACAGATTTAGACAGGCGGGCCAAGTAATCAAATTAAAAATTGTTTTATTGCATCAGCAATACCCTGGTTGGAAGAACAGAATGATTTAAAATTATTCTGGAACTTTTTTGCTGCTTCACATAGAAAAGGATCAATACATGCTATTGGTGGGACCGTTAAAAGAATAGCAACGCATAAAATAATTCAGAGAAAATTTATAATAACTGATGCCATAATTTTAAATAAAGCTGTTAAAAATGAGACTAATTTCAATGTCTATTTTGTTTCTAGGGAAGATATTATAAATAAAATAAAAAAATTTAAAGTTGATGAGTTATTTACAAAAGCACCAGCAAAACCAGGAATATTTGCAGCAAACCTAATTAACAACAATAATTGGAAAATAGAAATGCGACCCTATTCAAGTGCCAAGTATTTAGTGAAACAACTTAAGTCTTCAGATGAAATCACCAAAAAACTTTAAAACGTTGTTTATATGACAGCATTATAATATGGACGCGATTTGACACTGATATAGTATGGGCGTGTTCTGAAGATTACAATGTAAAAACTATTTTTATGAAGATGTAATTATATATTTGTCAAATACCTCTCTACTAAGTTTTAAATTTATTAAAAACAGCCCATTTACATTTATATTTTCTTGCATGAATGAGAGGCTAATATATCCACCCAAATTTTTTTTCTTGTTTTTTGTAGCACCTATTATGAGCTAAGTAAATAGCAAAAAAAATTCTTCTAATATCTATTTTAATATTAAAATATAAAAGGCTTAAGACAAAAAAAAAGACGGTTGTCACACTGTGACGGTCGTGGAATTGCTCTAAACAATTATTGTCCCGTAACAATCTAAAATACAAATATAATCCGTAACATCTACTAAAGAAATTGTTACAAAATTAAATTTTTACTACTTGCCTGAAGATCGCAGTAACTCATGAAACTCAGAGTAGCAATATTATATAATAAACATTAGCATTTGCTAATTCCTGGTACTGTGAGTAACATCAATTGAGGCTCATCAGAAATTTCTGATGAGTATTAATTGACAAAACACAGTCTAAAATGAAAAAAGTTTGATAAGTGGTTTTCTACTAATTAAGAATTTAAGAACATTAAGCACTCAATTTTGTAGAATACATTTAAAATTATTTGTATATAAATATATATATATATATATATATATATATATATATATATATATATATATATATATATATATATATATATATATATATATATATATATATATATATATATATATATATATATATATATATCTTTTAGTTATACAGCACTTCTTAAGATTATTTTAACAGTTTCAGGATCCACTTCTAAATTTTAGTCATTATGCAGCATAACTTGTTGAAGTGCAGGGTGGATGAAAACTATTTTAGCGCAAAAACAGGCATTGTTTATTTTTAAATACTGTATTTAATTTCCTATTCATTATTTTGTTAAACCATTTTTTAAAATACTTCTTGAATGGTCAAGTGATATAATTTAGTTGAAATTATGCTTATAGATAAGTTATATAGGTGGATAGGTAGATGAAAACTTCTTTTGACACAGTGTATATAATTGTTTGCTTTTTATATCTTAAAATTCCAAATTATTCTATTTTAAAATGTTTTTTCTTTTTTTACTTACTAATTAAATTTTAAACTTTGAAAAAAGTTAATATTAAAAAAAACAGGCTTTTGTAAATGTCTTTGAAATTTTATTTTGAATTGTTAAATAAAAGATATCACATTTCAAATATTGATCACATATCAAATGTCACAAAAATCACGTAAACTGTTAGCTAAAATGTTAATTGTTAAATCTCTAACTTAAAAATTAAAAAAATTAAAAAATAAAAATTTCCAAAGTTTATTATCGTGTAAAATTATTAAACGTATAAGATATTAAAACTTACCATGATATGTCATTTTAAAAAACTTATTTAATTCTAACAACCTCAATAAAAGGTCATTTCTCTACTCACATATCAAACTAACAACAATAAATCATATCAAACAAATATTAAAACTAATAATAAAAATTTAAAAAAGTCCAACTAATAACAATGTTAAACTAATTGTTTAAGTTAAATAAAAATTCTTATAGCTCGTAAAAATTTTGTTCTGTCAGCATTTTATATCAAAATAAAGCGTTTAACATTTAACAGACCGTTGCGTCCATTTAAAGGACCAATCATATTTGCAATTTTAAAAGCGTAATTGCAAATTTAAGAATCTTTTTTTTTTCTTTTTTTCTTTTTAAATTTTGGGGCCCTAATGACAGGTTTTTGGGGAAGGGGCTTCCGACCCATTAGCCGCGGCACTGATCGGAACATTTAAAAATGACATACTTAGAGAAAATTAATATTAAGTTTTTAAGTGAACTTTTATACTGTAATAATAATATGTAATTGCATTTTTTGGGACATGCAACACATTTGTATTTTCTATTTGTAAACAATAAAATACATCTTTTAGTATTTGCTTATATTTAACATAACCCTTAGTTTTTTCTTGCTAAATGTATGTAATTTATAACACTTAGGTTTTAAGCAGTGACAGGGTCAGGATTTTTTGGTGTTTGACAAAGCTAACTTCCAGATATGCAGCAAATTCCAAATAATTGTATGTTTATATTTATGTCAAATAATGATGCTTTGCAAAAAATTGCAATGATTAGAGGCAGGAAACAAAAAAGGTTTAAAATTTCATAACCCAAACGCGAGGAGCAACCAGTTGATACAATGTTTATACTATTTTCAACTAGACTTATATTCATCAATAAATTTTGAGTTTTTATAGTATTATCTTTCAGAGTTTAAAAATTATGACCATAGAAAGTTTAAATCTCCGTCAATTTGAGAGGGTTACAGTCTCATTACTTGACTTAAGTATAAACATACATAGATTAAATGATGTTTCAGATAGGACACTTCCGCACACTGTGCAAACTCCAAACTTAAGTATGTTCATACCTATGCCAAAGAAGGAGACCTTGCAAAAATTTAGGATGGCAGAGGCCTGAAATTTAGGATGGCAGAAGCGTTTTAGTGCTTTTGTTCCCAGGCCTCTGCAATCCCAAGTTTTTGCAAGGCTTACTCATTTTGCATAGAACATAATTAAGTTTGGAGTTTGCATATTGTGTGAAATTGCCCTATCTGAAACATCAAAAAATCCTGCGGGCACCCATGTAAACAAACAAATGTTTGGAGTTTTCTTCATGTCTGAAAGTTAGCTTTCTCAAAAACTAAAAATCCTGGATCCGTCACTAGTTTTGAGATCTTATGGTATTTTACTGGTAGATTAGCTTTAAGGTGGTTCCCTCAGAATGAAAAACATTATTTAAAAAAAAAAAAAAACCAAAATTGTGTACTTCTTATTTCTGAAAATGCCATTTCATACTCTTTCAAACAATATATTAGTTCTTATGAAATATAAAGATAAACAATTAGAGTTTTAGAATTTGAAAATTGCATTCTTTTTTTGTCTTTTACGTTTTAAGTTTAGATTTTTAGAAAAAAAAGATTTTCATGCAATTTTGAAATTATTTTATTACAAACAAAAAAAGCAATAATAACAATTATAATAATAATAAAAATTTTAAACTTAGTGGAAATCTCATAATTTTAATAATTACTTCAAAAAAATGAGTTTTCAGTTATAAAATATAAATTTATTTTCAAAATATTTATCAGTTATTGTTTTTAAAGTATATATTAAGTGTTAGTGAATTGATTTTTGAACCTTTTAAATTTCAGACCTTATGAAGCATAAAATAAACTAAAAAAAAAATAAAATAATAATAATCCTACGCTTACAAATTAGGTGAATGGTTTTGCGTAAATCAAGCAAATTAAATGTCGATACAAAGTCTGGACATTTAATTTGTAATAGAATGCAAAGTTTAAATAGCTAATAAAAAACGTTTTTGTTCTAGAAATTAAATAAAATCTGTCAGCAAAATGTCTTTAAGAAAACAACTTTTAATTGTTTCTATCAACGAAACATCGTAAAAGATTTGAAAAATCAAAGAAAAAGTAAGACGATTTTTAAGTTTAATGTTTTATACTGTCTTAATCTATGTAATTAACTAACCTCATTTACTTTCCCTTAAAACAATATGCTGAGTTAAAGGTTAACAATGATATATATATATATATATATATATATATATATATATATATATATATATATATATATATATATATATATATATATATATATATATATATATATATATATATATATATATATATATATATATATATATGAATATATATATATAATTTAAGTGACATCTTTATTTGTATGTGTAATAATATTATAAGCATTAAAACATCGCATACGGTATCATACTATTCATTTCTTTCTTTACTTATTTTAAAATACCATGTATTGATATTATAACATCAGCTGAGGAATGCACTTTAAATATAGAAAAAAATATAAACGTAGAAAGAGCAGAACTTTTAAGACAGAATGTCAGCAAAATTTTAACCAAATATTTAAGAGTGAAAATTGTTAGTTATATTTCAAAAAATCAACGTCAAGCTATCAGTGAATTTAAAAATTCCACTAGCATAAATTTATATCCATTGATAAAAGTATACAAAAATAAAAGAACAACTTGGCAATTGCGCAATATCTGCAGTTAATCCAACTCAGAAGTTCCTAAACTTTATTCAACGTACCCTTGGAAAATTCAAAAAAGATAAAAAAGTTAGATAAAAAACATATGGTAAAATATATCCTTCAGATGCAATTACGCCCCGTTTAATTGGGTGTATTAAAACACCTAAAAACGAAAAAAGTTATCCAATGCGAATAATAGTTTCGATAGTCGGTCACCACCTCATAAACTTTCGCAACATCTTGTTGAGATCATACAACCAACTTTAAATAATGAATGCCGTGTTAGGAACAGCAAAAGAATGGTTTATAAATGACAAAGCTCAAGTGTAATTTGATGTTAATAATTTATACCCATCAGTGCCACTTGGTAAAGCAACTGTTTCAATTATTGATATGCTAAACGAAGATAGAGATAATCTAATACAACGAACTAAATTTTCTCTAGTAGACATCCACAAACTAATTGATCTCTGTATTAGTAAGTGTTATTTTTTATGGAAGACAAAATATATATTTTAAAAAACTCTGGTCCAATAGGACCAGAGTTTTTTAAAATAGTCAATGATAGCCATACTCGATTTACTAATATTGAGTATGGCTATCATATAATTAAAATTATATGATAGCCATACTCGATTTACTAATATTGATGATGCAAATTCTTTTTTAACACTTGTAATTTCACAAGATAAATCTATCCAATATACATACGAATACGAAAATGCTCAACACCAATTAAATTTTTTAGATTTGTATTTCAACCAATCACTCCCTTCACAAATATGAGTTTTCAATACACCGTAAAATGCAATTACAAACGTACATATAAAACCGCAATCATCTATTCACCGAGTATTACAGTCGGTATTTATAAAGGTTTTTTAGCTCGAGCATATAAAATTTGTTTAGAACATAATATTCAAAAAGAAATTAATTTTCTTATTAAGATTTTTACTGACAGTATGTACAAAAAGTAGTTAATTTGTTTATTCAGGTTAACATGGTTATTATGAATAAACAAGTTAAACATGTCCAAATGATACTGTTTAGCCACTACTTTCTATATATACAACAAAAATATTTATCATAAAGAAAATACAATTTTTTAGCTTTAACGGTTGCAAATACAACTGACAAAGGACTGACGCGTTTGACCTGCAATATAGCGCACGAAATGAACAACTGACCTTCTGCACAGCCGGCATTAAATATTCCCAAAGTCAATGAAGCCACCCTAATAGTCCGAAATTACCGTGTCGAATTTTTCTTCTCCTTTTTAACCAGGTTTTTTGAAATCTGACCCAGTAGATTTCACTGTAGAGATCTGACCCAGTAGTTTAGCGGCCATGGCACAGTGGTTAGAGCGCTTACTTTATAAGCAAGGAAATCCAGGTTCGAAACAAACTCTGGACATATTTTTGCGTCACGGTAAGGAAGGAGGCGTGAACTTCCTGGTTAAATGCACTTCCGCGGTGCTCTATGACAAGACCGCTAGGTCTTCTTGGGGCACGTAAATAACAAAATGAAAAAAAATTTTTAAAAAGATGTAAAAGACGGCATAGACAGGTGGCGTCTTGGGTTTAATGCCACAGGTTTGACTCCTTGAGACCCTAAATGTTTGACACTACTTAAGGCGCTACCCCAGGTCATCATATCAGAGGGCGGAGAAAAAACATTTTTACATAATGAACCATGGAAATATTTTAGTAGGCGAGGAAAAGTGGGAAATGTTTTACATGAGGATTTTTATTTTTATTATTTTTCTCACTTGAGTTTGTTTCTTGACTGCGTCCTTTATCCAGAAGCAAATTTTTTTTTTTAATTAGAGCTTTTTTGTTACACTATTATACTATTTTTGATAAATTTTAGTTGCGTAGTTATTATACAAATTTCTATTAGAGAAACATAATCTTAAGATATTAACTTTCTTACTCACTTTCTAGACTATCCGAATCATTTCCCTTCTCTACTCGACTAATTTCTTGTTTCTGATCCTAGTCAGTGCTCAATTTTTCCACATTCACCCTTAGGTGCTTCTGATCACGGTTTGATCTCTATTAAATTATTATAGGGACTCTTTCAGTGATTGACTGGGACTTTTTCAGTGATTTTATAAGATTCAGGCTAGCATGGAATCTTTTTTTCCCTCTCAACTTAAGATCTTTTATTCCCTCTCAATGATTCCAATTCAAGTCTCGCTCTTCTCTATGGTTTACTTCTTGTTGTGCTGTTGCAATTTTCAATCGTAACCATTACTTTCATATGCTAGAAACCATAGTAAAAAGGTTTTGTCTAACGTCAAAGCCCGCTATTTTCAGGTATTTTATTTCATAAATCAGGCTCTCTTGACTTCTGGAGAATCTTTAATAGTAACTATAACAGGAGTAAATCTGTTATTCTACCTCTTGTATAGTTCAGATTTTTTCACCTTACCCAAAGACAAAGCTGAATTGTTTGCTAAGAGCTTCTTATCAATATTATCTCTTGATTCCACTTGTTGCGTTCTACCTGAAGAAGCTAACAAACAGGTTAATCAATTGCCTGACCTTTGTATCTCTCTAGCTTCTGTACCTAAAGAGCGATCTGGCTCCTCTAACTACCGTCCCAACAGTCTTCTTACTATCATAAGCAAGGTTTTTGAGTCTTTTATTAATAAACACTTAATCTCTCATCTTGAGTCTAATAACATACATACTGATCATCAATATGAATTTTGATATCTCGTTCTACAGCTGATTTGTAAACGGTAAAAACTGATAGGTTTTATTGTGCATTAGATAGATATGCTAAGGCTATAGCTCAGGTGTATCATTAACATCTTTAAGATTATCGAATCCTTTCTTACCAATCGTAGTGTAAAAGTTGCCCTCGATGGACAGCACTCTTCTTCATATCCTGTAATTTCAGATGTTACTCAAGGTTCTATCCTTAGTCCTGAAGATTTTTTAATTTACATTACCAATCTCCCAGAAATTCTCACATATAAGGTTCACAAGTTGTTTGTCGATAATACTACCACTCATTCTTGTCTCGATAAAAACCAACACTCTTTTATTACTTGGAGGGGGCATTTGAGCTTGAAAAGAATCTCACTTCTGCTATAGCAGGGGCTTTTGGTGGCTAGTAATAAATACTAAAAAATACTAAAACAGATTTTCCTGTATTTATAAACGCTAATGTACTCAATGAGTCATCTACTTTTCATCTTCTAGGATTAACTCTTACTTTCGATCTTTCTTAGAAATCATATATCAAATCCATTGCAAAATTAGCATCTGTTAAGGTTGCATCACTTTATCGTGAACTCCACGAAAAGTGATGGAAAGGATCAATCATTCAATGATGCCCTTTCTCTTTTAGACAAAGTGTAAAAACGCTTTGTAAACATAATTGGACCTGCTCTTGCAAACAACCTCTAACCATTATCACATCGTTGTAATGTTTCTTCTCTTTCTCTCTTCTATAAATACTATAATGGACACTGCTCTAAAGAGCTAGCGTCTCTTGTTCCATCTACTAAAATTCATTATTGTGTTACTCGTTATTCATTTGAATCTTATCCTTTTACTGTGACTGTTCCTAAGTGCTCCAAAAATTCTTATTCATTTAGTTTATTTCCTCGAACATCAGTCCTTTGGAATTTATTTATTTCATCTTGTTTTCCTGATTTATATAATTTGCAATTTTTTAAGCCATCTATTAATCATTATCTTGCTTCTTGCTCTTTAAACTTCATTTTTTCTCTTCCAGTAACTTCCAACTCTAATAGTGGTTGCTTGCAGCATTGTAGGAAGTGATAATGTTAAATATATATATATATATATATATATATATATATATATATATATATATATATATATATATATATATATATATATATATATATATATATACATCAAGAAAAATATGGATCTTGTAACGGAGAAATTAGTCTCAGATCTTAAAGGCCTAATTCGTGAAAAAGTTATTTTCGTGCAAGATTACCTTTCAGCTATTAAACAGCTGAGAAGGCAACCGGTTGAGCAAAAAGAACCATCAACTTTAGAAACTGTAAATAAGAAATTAAAAAAAAGTTTTTTACTCCTGTTAAAGGTCAAACTAATATGAAAGATTTCTTTAAATTTACGTCAAAACCAGAAAAGCCAATACCTCCTCCAAGACCACAAAACTCAATACCTCCTCCTAGACCTATTCCCCCACCTAGACTTAAAACCTAAAACTGTTGAGATTTTGATAAGAAAGTCAAGTAAAGAAGCTTTTCAGAACTTTTTAGTAAAGTTGGCTCTAATATAGTCGGATAATGAAGACGAGGACGCTGGTAATAATTTATCAAAGTTTGAGCTTTGCAAAGAAACTGGTTAGCTCGCAAACTATATAGCTGAATTACCAAAAGGTCACAGACTTGAGTCTGACGCACTTATGTTTCCTATTAAAATGACTCCAAAAATAAAGACATTAATAAAAAGAAAAATTAGAAAGGACGGAAAAAAAAAAGGATGGTTCTTGTAGCTGAAATTGGAAAAAATTATTTTAGAATCGGAAATGTTTATGATGATGACAGAACTACTGAAACTGTAAAAAAGATATAATATTTACCTTCGCTCAGCAGCTATCCTTAACGAAAATAACATTAATAAGATGTTTAAATGAATCTCAAGGATTTATAAAAAATTGTGGTATTTATATCAGTTTAATTTAACCATTAGTTTATTTTTTTAAAACTGATGCATAATTCAGTGGACTATATACTTCATGTTAAAATATTTTTTATTTTTATAGATAGTTCATCCAATGAAGGTAAAGGAATATAATAGACTTATTGCAAGCAGATAAAGAATAATTGATTCTGATAAGATTCAACCAGTTAAAGTTCAGCTTACATTAAACAAAAAATCTTTTTTAAGCAAAGTAGATAAAGTTGTGTAACAGGAAACATTAGATGAATTTATTGTTGATTTTGTAATTACAGATCTGCAGCCATTTAACACAACTAAAAAGTTCAGTTTTAAAAAAATGATAGCTTCTCTGGCTTCAAATCAAGCTTATTTGTCGAAAAACAGTCACGATACGATTTGGAGAAAGATAACAGGCTATGCGACAAAATCCCATAGTTCTCTTACAGTAACAGCGTTACTGTAAGAGAACTATGATGCATCAGTGACTGAATCAAAGGTTTTGTTGGGCTCTCATATTCTATTTATCTTGATGACTTTATTATTTACTATTCGAGAATCTCGTTTTTTATATCGAGCTGGTTGTAAATACTTTGTAGAGTTTTGGAACTTAGAGGAAGTTGCATTAATTATTCTTTTTATAATTGCTGTGGGACTATTCTTTTATTAAGGTATTTTATATTTTTATAAAAAAAAATCGGTCTTGCTTTTTAACTTATGGTGTTATTTCCAGCAAAAATTATTGTAAGTAATGGAAAATGAGAGTTTGTTAATGAGGGTTCAAGTTGGCAACTCAATTGTTGTAAAGTATTATATATTGGGTTTGCTAAATATTCTTTATATATATATATATATATATATATATATATATATATATATATATATATATTATTATTATTATTATTATTATTTTGCTGTTTATATAAACTACGATTTCCGTTCACAAAAAATAAATTTTAATTACAAAAATTTAAAAAATAAACAGACAGGGGTTTAAAGAAGATATGAATGGCAAAATACTAACCTAATCTTTTCATAAAACCCCTACAGATCATAACAATACTAGTAAAATATGTTAAATAAATCAAATAAAAAATTTAACTAAAAAATAGTAAAAAAGAAGATATAATATTTAAAAATAAAGATAGAGAAAAAAGAAGATATATTATTTAAAAGTACAAATATCCGTAATTAGTCAAAAAAGAAAATATAATATTGTGAATAAAGAATATATAGTAATAGCAATATATTTGAGCTGTAACCGATAATTCTGTGAGTGTTTCAAGTACACTTATAAAGTTATATCATTATTCAGCATAGTTCCATTATTTAAAATATGTCAAGTTTAGCTTTAAAAGAGTTCACAGAAATAGCATTAACGACATTAGTAGGTAGTCGATTCCAATAAAATGGTGCTCTGTTAGTTAAAAAATAATGCCGAAGCAAAAAAACTAGTTACTTTGCGATTGTTTCTCATTTGATGACCTCTTGCTGATTTATAATTTCTTAGCAAATAGTATTTAAAAACGTAAATAGTCGCCAATAGTCAAAAAAAGAAAAAAAAATCTAAAAATACAAATCTGTCAAAAAAAGAAAAATATATATTCAAATATACTCATATATTTAAATACAATTAGTTAAAAAGAAGGTATAATATTTATAAATACTAATTGTCAAAAAAAGTCATAAAAGTAGATATAATACTTAAAAATAAAAATTTTCATATATGTATATACATATATATATATATATATATATATATATATATATATATATATATATATATATATATATATATATATATATATATATATATATATATTCCTTTCAGAGGGAAGAGCTATATGAAATCACCCAACTACGTTCTAAAGCGTTGCGTCATAAATGTGAAAGATATTAATAATCGATATTTTGAGTGCCCACTCAAAATATCGATCCTCAGTGTTTTGTATCCAGTAGGTTCTACTGACAGTAAAAATAAGGGGAAATCCCACGCTGACTGAAGAACCAAATATAGTGAACATCTTTCTAAATTTTGATGGTTTTAAATTTCCATTATTAGTAAATCAATTATTATCAAAAAAGGGAGAACAGACTTTATCCGCTTTATATCAGCAGTGAAAAGGATAAGATTGAAATAGGCCTACTACTTATTTAAGATCGTTCAGGAATATGAACTTGGCTTAAATGCTTTAATAAACGATTAAAAATAAAAAATTAAAACATCCTTGTCAAAGATGCCATTACATATTCAGTACCACTTAGTTGTTAAAATCTCACCATGAGGGTTGCCTTCGAACCATAGAAAAAGCTCAGCGTAGCGTAGCGTAGGCTGTAATGCTTAAAACACATTATCGAAATCTTAAGCTATATTAATCGCTCGAGATGCGAGTTAATAAAATCCACAGAGCAATCAAATTCAGACAAGAACGTTGGATGACATCATATATTCAGATAAATATTGATTTAAGAGCAAAGGCTTCAACAGACTTTGAAATGGATTTCTTTTAACTTATGAATAATAGTGTATTTGGTTAGACTACGGAAAATTTAAGAAATAGAATAAAGGTTGACCCTGTTTGTGGAAGTAAGAAAGATAGATTAAGGAAGTTTGCTCCCAATCCAGCATACCAATCACATAAAATATTTGACGGCAACCTAGAAGCTATCCACAGCACAAAATCAAAGCTAAAGCTGAACCGACCAATTTATACTTGGAAGGCTGTTCGCGATATTTCAAAGATTTACATTTACAATTTTTGATATAACCACATTAAGGCAAAGTGTGGTCAAAAAGCTCAACTACTTTACACTGATACTATCAGCTTATTATTTAAGGTAGAAACTAAAGATATTTACAAAGACGTGAAGAAAAACTTTGAGCGGTATCACTTTAGCGAGTATCCCAAGAATCACACATGCTTTAATGTGAGTAATAAAAAGGTATTAAGCAAAATGAAAGAAGAAATGAAAGGATGCATATTTTTAGAAGTCATAGCTTTACAATCTAAGAAGTCCTTTATTTTAGCTGAAGATAAATATGGGGTAAAGCCTGAAGATAAAGATAAAATCACGGCAAAAGGAGTTTGCAGAACAGTTGTTAAGAAAGAATATTAAGCATTATCATTTCAAACAAAGCCTTGACCAACAGATTGAAATGAAGCATACTCAGATTATTATTAGAAGTGAGGGACACCAAATCGGTGTATAAGAGCAAGTTAAAACATCTCTATTTTCACATTACATCAAAAAATGAATTGCTGAAGGTGGTATTAACACTCTAGCATACAGCCACAAAAATATTTAAAATATGGCAAAAAATTATTTAATAAGAATTTGCTTAAGAGTATTTTCAGCATCAGTTGCAGCTCTTCACGAACGAAGCGTCTATTTATTAGAACCACCATTTATTAGGACCACCAGCAACGCAATAAAGTGCAGGTTTCCCCTATTGTCGAACAGCTGATTCAATAGAATGGATTATTAAAGATCTCATTGAAGTAGAAGCTCTTCTTTGTCCTATTTTAAGCTCACCTAGTGCATATAAATAACGCACTTCTGAGGTTGAGAGTAATAAGATTTATTTTAAACCTATTTCTCTACTTGCAGACATTGATGAAGCTAAAATTATTTTTTTCATTTTGATAGCATTAGTTGGTTTTTCACCTAACAAATGAGCCCTGTTATTAATTGAGTTAACTAAAACTGGCAAAACGTTAACCCATTCAACTAATCTCTCAGAAGTCATTAGCAATTCCTCAGTTAATTGGCAACCAAAAGTTTTTCAGCGAGTGTTTGTGACCAAAGGTTTTTCAGTGAGTACCTTTCAACAATTTCTTGTTCGCGATGATTATTAGCTGCAGGTTGCTTAATTTGTACCAAATTTGTACTTAAATTTATTCCAAAATCAACTTGAATCAAGTTGGGCCAGGTAAGTGAACATCTTCTATATATTCAAGCCACGGCTTTTGAAACTGCGAAGAAATTTTGTTAGCGAGAGGTTCAGCATCTTTATAGTAACTAGCTACATCAACAACCAATAAAGCGTATTTAAAAGTATACCGACCAACTTTATCATGAGGTAAATAGAGCAAATCAGCTTGGTGAACATTATTAGGTTTACTTTAATTCATTTTTACTCTTGGTATGTAAATAGGTGGGGGGAGATAAATTTGTCATAATACTTGTTTTTTAAGCTATTTCCTAGCATATTTTTCAGAAACTTTCACAGCTGCTGCAAGCTTTTAAAAAGTTGCGAGCCTGTATAACTGAGTATATCAGCACTCTTAAAAATAGAAGACAACTTTATGTAAGAGATAAATACAAAATAAATTTTGGTTATAAAAAAGCAGTGGAACTTATTCCATATATGCCTAATCTTAACAATAAGATTGAATATTTTTAACAAAATAACCAAACCTGCACTAAAAAATATTGAAAGATTAAAGGGCATTGATTTACACGATGACAAAAAAATGAAAGATTTTATATGGACAATTGAATTGAAGTGTTGCTGAAGCTCTTATTAACTATTAAAAAAAAAATTATTTCACAGTACACATCTGTAATTGAGTTTTGAAGAGATTTAAGTTAAGCTAAAGTCTCTGTAGAAGTTTTATAAGGTATTATATATCTTAACTTAACTGATGAATATAAAAAGTTTATTATGAAAGAAAGCAAAAGATATAGAAGGAAAAATTAACTTTTGAAGAAGAGAAGCGAAATGAAGTTGGAAAAAAATTAACTACTGATGATATTATGAAGCAGTTAATGACAATGAGTCCTGAAGATTTAAAACTTATTCCTAATGTATGGAACTCAGTTAAATTTTCTAACATAAAAAAATTAACTCACGAAAAATTTATTCGTGTATACAATGCAGTTTAAAATAACTTTTTATAAGGTTAAGTTTAGTAGTAAGACCCATCTTTATTATTACCAATGCTACAAATTTTCAATTAAAAATCTAATGATGATATGTGCAAAAGAGCAGGAAAAACTTCCCGCAATGGCTCAAGCAGTAATAAATTTACAAACTAAATTTTTAATTTTAGTAGAAGCTGAGTTCGACAGAAATGATGTGCTTAAAAATCAATTTAAAACAACTCATCAAACATGGTAAACAACAGTTAATACACGCCTAAGACTGATCAATGCAGCTCTCGTTGTTATAAACACTGCAATAAATGCATATCGAACTGTTCTTGGTGTAAACATGGATTTTGGTATTACCTCTCCCTGAACCAGTTTTTAATTACGTTACCCCTTTTGCTTTAATCAGAGACTATGCTTTAGTTAGCAGCTCTCTTGATATTTGTAGGCTCGCATCAATGCTTTAATGAAAAGCAGCATCGCAACATCAATGCTTTAATAAAAATTAGGCTATATTTAATTAAAAAATAAAAAAATTATTGAATTTTAAGAAATTAAAAAAAATTAAAGAAACCGTTAGCCTTACATGACATCCGGTCGGGTTACGTAAGACTTTTTTGTCTTTTATACTTTTTAGTACTTTCTAGAAAAAATATACCACCCTACTACACCACCAAAATAGAAGCCATTGCAACAAATAATTTCTCATTTGGTTTTTGTTTTTCATTGAGTTGGTAAAAGTCTTTGAGTTCTGGTTCTTAAGGTAAATCTAACAAACCAATTTGAACTCAAAAAACAAATCAGTTTGAAGTCAAAAATCAAACTATCAATTTGAAGATTATTTGTTTTATATACTTAAAGGTAAATTTAACTTGCTCGAACGTAATCATTTAACTTTGCTTTTGCGGCATTTTTATCCTAGATTCTTTCATTTATTTTATTGAGTGCTTCTATTCGTTTTTTGTTGCCATTCAGCTAGCTTTTTCATTTGAAGCTTTTCTGGAACTTTATTACTTCTTTTTACTTTGTCAATCAATCCTGGCGCGAAAATTGCATGGGCTTTGACAAAGCTAACAAAGTTCGCGGCATAATTATGTATAAGGAAAATGGCAGCAACATCTGCCATTTTCCTTATACATAAGATTTTTATTTATTTAATTTATTGTTTTGAAGAAGGATTTTTCCTCATAGTTATCCATAGATATCCACTCGTTCTAAAATGACTGTATTAGTAGGTATGTTACATGAAAATTTTAAACTGATTAATTACTAAATGGTTTTATTTCATTGGAAAGAGCTTTAGCACAGAATTTTAATGGTGAAAAAATTATGAAAATTGATCAATTCTACAAAAATTTATAAAGTTTTAAGTAGCAAGTTTTTGATATATGGATTTGTTGAAAAAATCAAAAGAAAGGTGTAAGAGTGGGCTACAACTTTATAATAGTTTTGAGCAACAGAATAAGTTTCATGACTATTGCTATGTTAATTATAATAATATTATACTTGGTATAAAAAGTGTTCCTGTTTTCTTACTGCCCGCAGAATAATGCGCGAGTTCTCAAGCAATCGTTTAAAAGCGAAAACACATTGTTGAGTAGTCCGATGTAAATTATCCCCAAAATACTAGAACAGTTTACTCCAATGCAGGACAGTTTGCTACAGAGTAAAATGTCCTTGTCGGACGGATAGGACAAACTAGGGCGTTCGACTGCGGAGTAAAATGTTAGACCGGACAACTTACTCCGCTGACAGTTTTCTCCTTGACAGTTCTCTAGTACTAGCCTTTTCATGGTGTAATCGGATTTTTTTGTGGAGGCAAAAAAGAACTATTTCTCCAGGCTCATACCAGATAAAATGTCTTGTCGCTTATGATACATATTTAAATAATGGAATATAATAAATAATGTTAATTTCAAACTTTTTAATATAATGCTAGTTTTTAATATAATGTTAATTTTGTACTTGCCTCAGAAACAAAGGATCCGTGGTTCAACGATCTTTTACCTGAAGACTTCTCAGAAAGACAAAGAACTTTTCCATATCACGTATTTCGAAATTGAGCTTAGTCCGATTTGCAAGTTTTTATCTTTTTGCGTTCAAAGTTGACGGCGGCTGCTATTGTTACAGCTCCTACAATAACACTGTGATTTAATGCATCTGCAGCCTGTTTTTTAAAAGGATCTTGATTACCAATCTTAGTGCTAAGAACTTTAGTGGTTGCAGTTGTTTCTGGTATAGTCATCGTTTTTGTTAGTCTGATTGGTTTAGATGTTTAGAATTTCAAACCGAGCTGTAACATTTACAAGTTTCAAACCTAGCTGTAACATTTCAGTTGCTCAATATCAATAGCGTGATATTGAGCAACTAAAATGTTACAGTTCGGTTTGAAAAAAAATCCAACACTTTCTAACTATTTTTCTGTTACAGTGTTATCAAAGCATAGCTGGCGAACAAAATCAAAATAGTTCTTTCTAACCATCTCGGAAAATTGCATAGCTTGGTTAGTTTTAGGAACGGGCGCTAAAGTTGGTCTTAAGTTTTGGATTTTAACAAATGTATAAAATACAATACTTTTCTTTAATTTGACGACACAAAATATTGCCCCTACTATTAGGGGCAATATTTTGTAGCTTGCCATATCAAGCTGCCACATCAAGCACTCGTTGTGGATCCGAGTTCAAGGTATAGAGGGATACCCTGGGTTGCTCGAGACCAGCTTAGTTGCATAGACATATTGCATTGACGCTGAGGCAAGCGCGCTAACCACTGCACTAAGGCTGCTTATATTATAATTAATGCAACATCATCTCAACACCATCTCAACACCATCTCAACACCATCTCAACACCATCTCAACATCATCTCAACACCATCTCAACACCATCTCAGGTCTAAGCGCCTTTTAAGCCAATAAAAAAACTCAATTAAGCTTGAAAAAAAGATGCTAGAGTGTTTGTTAAGATTTTTTAAGCTTGTAGAAAGATATTTTTGGGTATCTTGAAGTGTTTCAGGACAGTTGTCGACTTTGTCAGCTTCCATTTTTTAGATCTCCTCATCGAATAAACTTAAAAATGTTCGAAATTTTTCTTCAATCGTAGTTAACTCTTCAGCTGAAAGCTCACCATCACTTATATCTTGAGAAAATAATTTTTTTTTCGGAATTCGTCACCGAGCTAATTAGCAAAATCTTCTTTATATAAAATATATGTTTACATATACAAACATCACAACACTAATACTACAAAACTATGCTTGCAGTTTGTAATTCACTATGCCAAGCATATGTTTTTATTATATAACAAAAAGAGAAAAACAAATATTTAAATCCAAATTTATTTGTTTATATTGCGCTATGTGAATATATTTATTTTTAATAATAAATGCAAAGTGGCCAGAAATTGGTTTGTTTCTCAACAGTATAATACAAATGAAAGCAAAACAAAGGTTGTATGAACATGCCCGTACAATAAAACACTAGTTTTTTAACACCACAAGCAGATGTTGCAACACAGCAGGGGCGGATTTAGTTTACTACGTATTAGGTGGCTGCCTAAGGAGAAATATTACTATTAAGAAATATTTTACTTTACATTTCAAAATTCCATCGGGCATTTTTTATAAGTCAAGGTTACGGAGTGATAAGATAAGCAAATCGTAAGATTTGCTATTTGCTTTTTAAGTTTATCTTCAAAATGAAAACACTTAGTATTTTTTGCCAGAGATCATTGTTCTGGCATAAACCACTAAGTTGTACTAGTTCTTTTTGTCTGTCAGTCACTTGTTCTAAACTGACTGGTCTCATTATTTTTATATAAATAATATATTTAGGTATTACACAATTCAAATAACAATTATTCAAATTATTTACTTATTGTTAAATGCAGAAAATTATTCCTTCATAAAATAATAACCTTTTAATTTTTTTAATTTTGCTTCCTTTTTTGATATTTTTATTACTGTGTTATTTATTTATATGTATTATTTATATCTCATACTGCAATGGTATAATAGAGTAAGTAAAGTCTTAAACATGGTTTTTAATTGTTTATTTTCACAATACACATTTATTAAAAAGATAATAGATACAAAAGCTAGGACAAAAGAAGATAATAGATACAGATAAAAACTTAAAACTACTGTTCAGTCTCGAAATCCGAATCCATCTCCAATGGTTCAGGAACCATTCCTCACAGTTTCCAAGACTGGTAAATTTTGATACCAGTTATGCAGTTCCAAAGGAATAATTTTTTTTTCACACATACTGAAAAGATCTCTTTTCTTGTTTTTACTAAGGGGTAGTTGCGCATCATATGTCTTTGGAATATCGATGGGTCTATGGTTTGTGATTCGTCTACAACGATTTCCCATAACATTAACTATTTTGTATTCCCCATGATAACCATACCTGTAGTATATTATACCTGGAGAAAGTTTTTCATACCTTAAACATTTAATCTTTAACCAATTCACCTTTTCATTTTCGGTATTCATATTTTTGTTTTTAATTAAAGTAGAAGATAATGTTTTTAAGTTAAACATATCTAAAAAACTTAATTGCGTTGCTACGTAGGGTGGCTTTACTTTATTTTTGAAACATTTTGCTCAACCAATTTTAAATATATTTAACCAGTCTTGTACGCTGAACACGTCCATATACTTTTGGCAGTGTTTGATAGAGCTATGAATGCTGTCCACCTCCATGCATGCATGTCCACTCTCCAGGAATTTATGTTCAACAACCTGTAGGTTATTCCTAGATTAGACTAGGTTTAAAAAAAAGGGCCTTAATATGAACATTCCTGTTTTGTCCACCACACGTGTCAAAAAAAAAATGAGATGCTTAACATGCTTTGGGACTTTGTTTGTAATGTATTTCATCAAACCAAAACCAATTTCACTGGTCCCTCGTTTTCCGTCAACTTCTGTCCAGGCGTAACAAAAGCCTTTTTTTGGGAGCGCACCTTCATAAACAGTAAAATTAAACATATTTAATTTCCTCATGTAATACATCAAATAAACTTGTGATTGCGGAATTCGCAACACCTTTTGCAAATCAAAAGTAGCTTGAATGGATTTAACATTATCATTATATAATTCCTTGTTAAGGCTTTTTGATTTCTTAGCCGCTTCCTTCCTAGTAATATGCTCCATGTATTCTGTCTCCACCGCAGTCCTTTCATCTCCTGATGATTGTCTGTATTTTACACATGTAACACATTGGGCTTTTTTAGGGTGGAAAAAGCTAAGATTATACTGCGACCCAAATATTCATCTATATGTGATTTGACTCATAGGTTTCATTTGACTTATATGACAATACTCTCGGTACTGTATGTGCATTTTTTTAAATGAGAGGCTGCTATCCAAATATTGGCGCCTGGATGCAGATCTTGTGTAATGGCTCTCCATTGTTGGATACCGCTCTATGTGACATTTTACAAATTTATGTCTTCTTGCTTTATTTTGTTTGAAGGACTTCTGCAGCCTCTCAAGTCCTTTCCCTTGAAGCCCCCTGATCATCCCGATTATTAAATGTATTTAAAATGACAGTATTGGAAATGCATAAAGTAAAGCAAAAAAAATTTTGGCAGACCCTTTCTCTTGTTGAATCGGTGTTTGAATACAAATAGTAAAATTTAGAATTTTTCTTTTGCTTATTTTCCGGGGTGTCCACCCTACAATACTTTGGGACGCTGCTTTCCACATTCCTTTAAATAAAATCTTTCTTCCACTCAAAACTTTTAAGTCCCCGGTAGATTTTGCTAATAATAATTCGCTCCTCATTTGTTGTTTTCTCTGTGCATTTGAATTTACATGCAGAGCAGTCTATTACTTTTGGTATTTTTGCAGGTCTTGCAACACCTTTCGTATTATCATATGGTAAACATTGATCTCTATTTTTTTTTTGAGTATTTCTTTTTCATCGTCCAGATTCACATTTTTTCCAACGTGTGCATAGTTTCACAGGTACGTTTGGTCGAATACAAGTATTATCTGAAACGGTTGTAACTGCTTCGTTAGGCAGCATTTCAATTTCTTCAATAGACAAATCTGGCAATGCGTCGTCTTCAATCTCATTTACCGCTTGAATTTCATCTCAATCCCTCTCTTCATTATATATTGAGGTTACTACCTTATTTGTACTCAGCTGTATGATTGCCTCATTTGTACTCAGCTGTATGATTTTCACACCATCAGATTGAGAGGCTTCATCAACTGCAATATAATAATGAAAACTATAACGTTGTTTGTTAACATTTAGTTCAAGTAAGAACATAAATTATACAAATTTTAATGGCCTAATTTAATAAGTAAGTGGTTGAATTTACCGATAACATTTTGCAACACCATATGTCGAACACAATCTAAACCCCGTTTGCTTATCTCATCGTTTTCTTTAAAATTATCATTTTAGAAGGCAATGCCACCTATAAAAAAAATAATTAAATTGTGTTAATATTCGGTTTAAAGAATACAACACATCATAAGGAGACGAATAGCAATTTCATAATACGATGAAATGGTCAAGAAATTTATTCGATTAACTATTTCATCTACAGAAAAATTCATCTCCTCATTACAAACGGGATCCCTTTGAATTTTTTTTTTCGTGAACAGCGTCATGTAAGTGGGGAATTTTATCTGTAAGATTTAAAAAAAAACTTATGTTAAATACCTATCTTTAATCATTGGTACGAAAACATTTCGTTAAACAAAAAAAAAACAAAGCGGAATAATGCAGTAGAATCTCTCTAATTTGAATCTTATGTGGAAAAATAAAAGTTCGAATTTGAGAGATTTTAGAATTATGGAAAGTTTATTATTCTTAAACGCATTTCACGGTGACTTGGCATTTAATCGAATTATGGAGGTTTTTGAATTAAGGAAACATATTCATATCGCTTGGTTTAAAAATTTCGTTCATTGATTATCCTTTTAACTTGTAAAATTACAGAAAACTTTATGACTCTCGCAGGACGATTTTAGCCGTCAAACGACACTCAACGCACAACAAACGTTAAATGGCATTTTCAAAAGTCAGAGACACGTGAAATGTTTGCAGGTAATGATAATAAGTAGAGTTAAAGCTTTTTTCCAGAAATAAGTTAGGTAACGCATCCATAGACAGGTAACGCTAAATTGATTAAACGTTTTTTTTTCAGTACCAAAATATTCACCATGACTCTTTGAAAAATATTAAGTAATTTAAAGCTTTTAGCCTGAATAAAATACCCGTTTTATGACTTAACGTTAAATGTATTTTTAAAATTAGAGAAAAAATAACGTTTCATTCGACTTAGTGAATTTTGCTAGTTTGTAGAACGTTGCAAACTTTAAAATACTGCATCATTAAGTCGAAACTGCCAATTTTTGACTTAACATGATATATAGATGATGTTAGTTATAATACAAGCAACATTTTCCCACACAATACAACTGGTTGATTCAGCCAAAAGCTTGATGCCTAGCAGTAACTGTCAGTTATATATATTTTTTATTAATGAGACGTATATTATTTAAATTATAGAGTTGATGGTTGGTTCCAAAATTTATAAGTTTTAAGCACCGTCTAAAAGTTATGTTTTTTTATTGGTTCAGTTATTTATCATGCGTTATCTGCAAGTTACTTTTATTTATTTTTTTAAAAAAATTCAAAATTATTGTAAAGTTTGTTTGTAAAAGATTTGTTTCTATTATTTAAATTTATTTTAGATCAAGTCCATCTGGTAACTGCCTCTATAGCTTAGTATATGTAGTTATCATTGAAAAGTATTTGTTAGTTGATGTTTTACGGTTCCTAACCTAAATAGAATTGCATATTAATGCGACGTTTTATTCCAACATCCAATGTTTGATGGTATAATCTGCATAATTAGCGGTGGTAAAAATTTTCTTTTATTAACATTTTAAAGATGGCGTTATTTAAATCTGTTATTTTAAAAAATGTGGATTGTGATTAATATACTTTTTAACGAACTTTTTACAATTTAAAAAACATCTGCGTGTTTCCTTGTTAAATTACACTGCCGGTGCATAGCCCTGGAACCCACAGGCTCCGGTTTAAAAAAATATGTATTTTAAAAAGAAACTCTGAAAATAGATTTTTTGATTAATCATGAAAAGGGGTCTCCTGCATTAAAATAGCCTCGTCCCAAAAAAATTTTAACCCACCACTGTGCATTGGCATAATAAATTATATTTTATATGTAATCTAGGAATAAAAATATGCTAGAAAAAGCAGTTTTAATCCAAACTCTGACTCCAAAAAACAAATTTAAATGGGCGTATATCTCAGTTTCAATTGGTTGTATTAGCTCTAAATGACAATGGGATTCGTTATTGTCAGCCGTCAACAATAGTCCATTTGTACAATAATACCTTAACTGTGTCGAAGCTTATTTATGGTCTTCAGCTATCAAAATATCATATTAGTTTTCTTAGTAAAATAGACGCTGTTGCAAGAGCAGTCTTAAAATTATTTTTCTGAATCTCAAAATACAGTAAAAATTACCTACATTAGTTTTTTTTAAATTAGAGGATATTTCAACTATTCTGCTAAGGAGCAAAGTAAATCTTTTTATTTGGCTGTTGAAAAATCAAACTTGCTATTCACTGATAATCAATCAATTACAGGCAATCTTTGTAAATAAAGTGTTTGAAGCCTACAACACACTTGGTTTAAACTTCGTCCAGTGCATGATAAATGGCAAAAAATTCACCATCCTATCGAAGACCTGCAAGCTGTTAAGTCAATATTGAAAGAAACGTACCAGTTTTGGAATTTGAAAGAAAAGAGAAAGTTGTATATAATTTTGATGGTGGAGAATGTTTCGAGAGGACTAATCCAATAATTTGTTGAAAACACACCGGCTGGTTATTAGCACCTAATGTTAACAACTGCGAGGCTGTGTTGTTTTAGCTGATTTTAATTTAATTGGTGACTTTTTATTATAATTTATTTTACCTGTAATTTATTGCCGGCTGATAGAGAGAAAATATAATAAAAACGTTTACAAATTGAATGGTGTATTTTTCTGTCATACGCCTTCAATCTTTCTGCATAAAAAATGAGGAAAAGAAAGGACAAATACCTTCCAGACAGATCTAGACTCTTTTAACCTTTATACTGTGGAGGTGGAGCATCAGCATATATACTGAATTTAGTTTAAACTCAATAAATAGAAATTTTTAAATTTATTCCCAAAACCCAATTTAACTGTACAAATTGTGTACAAATGAGAGTAGTAATATTCAGGTTATAAGAATCATTTTAAAATTAATTATGAATATTAAAGTTGTTTTGCTTACTTTTAGTAGTGTAAACTGTGGATATTAAGTATGATATACAGGTATAATTTCAATTCAATTTAAATTTATAGACTTTTTATAGAAAAAATGATCTAAATTAGTAAAGATTTCTAACATACATAAGAAAATAATTTCACTCATAAAACTTTGATGTGCAAAGTAAACAGGAAGTTTCAAAATAAATAAGATGAAGTGAGAATTTTTTGAAAATATGGACCTATGTAGATGAGGCAAAAAATTCAGAACTGATAAACTGGTAGGGGGCGTTTCTTTGGCACCTGAGAGCAGTTGTACTTGAGAGGGGTGGGGTCGCAAACCTGGTTGGGAGGGGAGGGGGGAGGCTAGTAACAGTTATAAAAAAAATTTGCCTAAGGAGAAATAATTCCAAGATCCGCCCCTGACACATACTACAAAATTTAAAAGTGATATATAGCTTAGACCATCGTTTGGAGGTTAGTCCTGTGTAACATGAGGTTTTTTAAAACTTTAAGTAAAAAAAATGTTTTTATAGCGTTGTTTAAAGCTAAAATTTTTATTTACAGCAATAGTTGTCCGTTTTATGTGTTAGTGGACATCTCGATGTCCCTCCCGCTGGGTATTAATTACATCACTCAATTTTAAGTCTACGGCTTGAATAATGTAGATCGGTGGATCTTCATGAGGTTTATAAAAAAAATCATTCTTATGTTCACTTTAAAGATAATAATGAGCACCTCCTCCAATGTATCATCTACCATCACTACAACCCGGTGGAGATAAACGATATAGATATTGGATATTGCCAAACAACCAAACTAAGTTTAATCGTTTATCTTGGTCAATATCCGGTATGCTTCAATCTTGCAACCATTTATATTGTTTTTCAAAATATGATAGAAAAGCATAATATAGTTTATTTTTTGGTTTTCCAATGTTAAACTTATTGTCATTAGTTATATATTTTCTACAATCTAATAAACCAAAAAAAGTGACCCATTCGGGAAAGAGCAATATTGTAATCCGGTGTATGATAAAGTTGTGTTCCAGATTTGTAATATATCATTTTCTATTTTTTGTTTGGTTTGGTTGTAGTATTTCATTTTCTATTTTTTTACACGTTTCCTTTATCTAAAATTTTGTCTCCTTTGTTCATAGCGTTCTATAACTAAAAATAATAGTACAGCAGCAGCAATAACTAAGCCCCATATTTTATCAGCTAACCACATGGTAGCTTGAGCTCCCTTTTTACGTAGCTATCATATAAAACGTCGTAAATATGGGAGTGTTTCTCATGCTTTTTTACCAATCCATTGTAGTGCGTTTGCATAATACTCAAGCATTTTAATTTTCACCCCCACTGCTTCATCATCCACCACCGTCTCCTCCATCTCCATCAGCACTACCGCACCCTCCGTCTCCACCTTTACTAGATTTGTCTTTGTCTGGGTAAGGTTTTTCACCAATTTTGTCTAGCTTTTCACCCCCTTTTTCTGTATTGTCAGCCCCTTTCACTGGTTTAACACCCCCTTTGTCTAGTTTGTCGGCGCCTTAGTCTGTTTGCCTCCATCATCTGGCTTTTTTTCTTTGTTTGGTTTTTTATTTTCTGGTGATACACCTACAAATTTTTCAATAAGTGCTATCACAGCTCCATTACTGCTTTATTGCTCCATTACATTTATTATAAGTATTGCAGCGTAAGGAGTCAATCCAAATCTATGTATTATACAATTAATTGTACCAGTCAAAGTTTCTTTAACTCTATTAAATATATTTAAAATTTTACTGCATACCAACTAGCTGTTCATAATTCTTCGTGAATTGAAAAATATCAGGATTTGTTTTAATGAGTAATAATTTTTGCAATTTCTAATGCTGTAGCCTTATTAACCGCTTTTAAATCTTGATATATTTTTTTAGCATTTTCAAATATTTCATTTGCTTCAAGCGCTTTATTTTCTGCTTTAATATGTAGCTACTTCTTTACTCGTAGTATCAGAGTTTTTATCTTTTATTAATAAACCTTGATAAAGTTTATTTAATGAATTCTAATTTGTTTTAGTTCTATTAAATATTATAAGCAATTCAATAAGCTGAGCCAGCCTTACGTTATTATTATTTTCAAGATCTGCCACAATATTTTCAAGAAACTTAACCATCTCTGACACTGAATTATTTTTTACTTCCGTAAGTTTTTCTTAAGTTCTAAAATTCAATTTTTCCGTCTTTCAACATTAACACCCGCCTCCTCGCTGATGATTTTTTAGCGCTTCAAAAGCGTTAATTGCTTTTGATGATATAGTTGGTTTATTTCCTATAAAAATAATACCTATTGCCTTAAAGTCATCAATTGTAAAATATAATGGTTATGCTCATTGTAACACTCTATCCCACGATATATAAAAATCATTGTTTAATTCTCCACCAAACCTTGTTTTATATTCAAACCTCTTTTAAAAATTTGTATTAAATTTAGCTTTGTTTAATTTTAGATTGTAAATCAATGTTGAACACCATTTTTTCGCTTTATCTCCAACTTCAGATTTATCCCCTTCTACAACTGTCATAGGTAAAATCCGTTAATATCATGATATTTTTTAACTTTAAGCGTTGTATTCTGAAAATCCTTAAATTAATTTTCAATTTGCGCTTGTTGTTTTCTTTCGATTTATTTTCTATCAAAGGCATTTACCTCATCAAAGGACCCATCAGGATCAATAGATAGCATATCCCAATCATTCCATTCAGCCCAATTAAAGCCAACTTTTTCGCCCTAATTTATGTTGGCTCTTTCAACTAAAGGAATTTTTTCTGTCAACTTGTAAATTTTTAGAGCCTTATATTAGAAAGTAACCTGATCTCTAATATACAATGCAAAAATATAGCTTCAAGTCTAAATCGAAGCTATGGAACTTTGCTAAATCCCTCCCGCGACCTTTCTACAAATCATGGGTCCAGAATTGATAAGCAAATTATAAAGGTTAACCTTAGCGTATCTTTTCTTACCTCCCACTCAGCGAGCTTTACCTGATAGACTGATACAGAGCATCAACAACTAGGCTAAACCCAAAAATCTTACCATCCTAAGATCACGATCTTCAACAAATAGCACTGTTGGGCCCAACGCTGGAATACCTCTCCCCTGTGATTGATGATCAAACCCAAATGGGTCCAAGTTTTGCACTCCTTTCAATTTCAAATTCTTTAACACAAACGATCTATTCCACCCCTCAAGTTTCTGGGATCAGCTTGAATATAAATATTTCTTTTGTGACTGTACGCAAGTTATCATTTCATCTGATACATCAGCAACACCAAATTACACTCTTAATAACATTGCTCTTCGATATAAAACTGTTTTTAATCCAGACTTAGCTAGAGAAGTTGCCTAAGGTGTAGTAAGCTGCTTCTGACTTGCCTTTGAAAGAATAATTTGCCACCACCGTGTGCAGAGCAACGCAACTCAAACCTCATGGCTTTCCGTGTAAACGTTTCGTGTGAAAGTCTCTCAGGTACGTTCCTATATACTGCCCTCAGTCAACCAACTTGAAAAGTCAAACGCTGTAATGAATATTACAAAACTTGATATCCTAATACATGGACAACCTAACAAGCTCTATTAAAACGGAATGGTGTTCTTCTACTTCTATTAAGAAATGTGCGGCCGTGGCGCAGTGGTTAGAGCGCTTGCTTTATAAGCTGGAGATCCAGGTTCGAAACGGGCTTTGGACATGTTTTCGCGTCACGGTAAGGAACTTCCTGGTTAAATGCACTTCTGCGGTGCTCTGTGACAAGACCGTTAGGTCTTCTTGGGGCACCTAAAAAAAAAAAGAAAAAAAAAAAGGTGCCCTTCTGGTTCTTCCCTTAACTTAAGCAATGAAACAAAAATGTTAGATGTTGAAAATGGTTTCCAGGCTATAACACCTAACAAATTTCACTCAGGCACCCAACAATTTTTGGCAATAAATTTCAGGTAAGAAGGCGACCAGTATTTATCAAAAAGTGGTCAAAAACTTGGAAATACTGGAGATCTAAATAAATATTTCCCCAACAGCTGTTACAGGCTTAGTAGACTTTGTCATATTCCTCGTCATGGCCGTTGTCGCTTATTTCAAACAAGGATGTTTCTGCAATGCTGCTTGGTAATTTCAATTAAAAAATTTTTGCGTCTGGATAAAGGACGCAGTCCAGCAGCATAGTGAGAAAATTAAAAATAAAAATCCCTATATAAATATTTTATCACTTTTCTCCGCCTATCAAAAAATTAACATCGCTCATTATGTAAAAAGGTTATTTTCCACCCTCCTATGTGATGACCTGGGTCTGATGTGGTGTCAAACATATAGAGTTTCGATGAGTCAAACCTGTGGCGTCAAACCCGTGGTGACGTCTGACTGTCTGTGCAGGACAATCATTCAATTTAAAAGATATCTCATCTGTGAAGCTGGAACAAAGTTTTTTAGCAATTGTTTTCCATGAACTTACTTTTTCTATGCTACTTGTTTATGTTTATAAGACTCTATTAGCAGCATTTCTTATAACAGCTATTCATCTTTCAAAGTACTCCACATCATAATTTTTCTAAATAAATAAATAACTTATTTACAAATTAAAAATATATATTTAATTTTTTTTTTATCTTCTGAAAATTTTTAGTCAATTATAAATCATTAACTCTAAAGTTCTTCAAGCTAAGTTAAAGATTAGAAAAAGTTTACTTTTTTTATAGCAGGGTTTTCAAAAGAACTCAATAACCTAAATCAATAGCCTAAAATCCTGTTGTAGATACGCTTCAGTTGTGTTTGCTTAAAGTCTCGATTAAGTGCAATGACAGAAATGCGATTAACCACTTTTTAAATTCTTATTTTTCCAAGGGTTCATTTAAAGTCTGTTCATTACCACTCTTTTCTCAATATATATAATACAATTAAATTCAATACATACAATATAAACAATACAAGTGGATAAGTTACAAAAACAATAAGTACGTAAAACATTTAAACTATTATTTTTAACTTACATCAAAAGAATTCAATTTTTCCATAATACGAATTCGAATTCGAGTGTTTGTTCACTATTACTATTATTTTTTAAATTGTTATTTTTATTACTTTTTTTTAACATTTAACACATCAATACAATTTTTGGTAAATTATTCCATTTAGTAAATTCTAAATTTTGAGGTATAGCTTTATATGTAAGTATGGACCATGATATACAACTAAAAATTTCGAAATCTTTGTTTTTTTTAATGGGGAATTCGAAGTTTCCTGTTCCTCGGGTGATGTATCTGTTTGTGTTGACTTGAAAAAATTTATTTGTAAATTAAGTTAGGACAAGTCCAAGCTTATACTTAACCATAAATAAAACTGACATAAGTAAATTTATCTTTATTATAAGCTTATACTTAACCATAATTAACCATAACCATTAGTAACATTAACCATAACCAAGCTTATACTTAAGCATAAATAAAACCGACATTAGTAAATTTATCTTTATTATAAATTAATTTTGATTAGTAATAAACTATTAGCATAAATTAGCATAAATTAGCATAAATTAGCATAATTAGATCATTTAGGTTAAAAGAAAAGTAGAAATTATTCAGATTTGCTCGGAAAAGTATAGATTTAACCTGGTAGAGAATTCCGATACATGTTGGTATTTTCGTATTTATATCGGATTTCCAAGTAGTCTTTTCGTCAATCCCAAGAAATTTAATTGTTGCAGTTCTTTTGATATTAATTTTTAGTAATGGTAGCATGGTTTGTGTGGTAGCATGGTTTGTATGGTAGCATGGTTTGTATGGTAGCATGATTTGTATGGTAGCATGGTTTGTATGGTAGCATGGTTTGTATATTATATTTCTGCTGGTTGTAATGAAACAAAATTTATTTTGTTTTTTCTGTATTTAAAAATAATTTGTTTACGTTAAACCATATATTAAGTTCTTAATGTCATTTTTCACAGATTTTTAATATATTAATTATAGTATAATAATTATAGTGATTGTTCACAGATTTAGCATCAATCAATTAAAAGTCTTTAATTGATTGATGCTAACGAGTAAAATACGAGTCATCAGCTAAGATTATCGCATCCAGTTTTTTTTTTAGAGATTGTGGCTGTCCGTTAATATAAATTAAAAATATTTTTCTTTTTATATTAATTAATCATATGTATCCAATGCTTAGGATTGATAAACGTTCCTTATACAATTTGCTTTTTATCAAAAGAATTAATTGTGCTATTAGCTAAATCTAAAATTGCATGTTCGTTTGAGTGTTGTGATTGTAAACTGAATTGTTTTTGTTTAGCAGTTTGTTTTAAACAAGATATTTATATACAGGTAGACGGGCCCCAAAAACCACATGGTTTTTTCTTTTGCTGTATCTTTTGTACAAAACAAACAATTTAACTTTATTTTGCTTTTTTATATGCTTTTATATGGTAAAAGTTCTTCCCAGGGGTTTAGAAGTATTTTGGTATTTTTTGTTTGCTTTTTTTTTTTCAGTAAAGTTTCGCTATATTTTAGTAGGGGACCTCAAAAACCGCATGGCTTAAATTATTTATAACTTTCATGAAATTAGTTGCAACTTTCCAATTTTTTGGAATAGCTTGTTATATTAAAATCCCCTTCATATGGTAGTTTGATTGCAAACTTATATTTTAGGGAAGTACCTAAAGCGCTACAAAAACCACATGCTTGGGACCCCAAAAACCACATTAATTATATTATTTTTAACAAAAATATAAGTAATATTACAAAAATTCATGATTTAAAGTAGATTTGTAGTAGTTGGAGCTATCTTTTTGATGATAATGAATTTATATAGAGATTTTATTTTACGCTCCTGCTTAGAGGATAGTTTTAGTTCAGTTTGCAGTATGTGAATTTGCGATATTAGTTTATTTGTAAGCAAATAAATAAACATGAGTAACAGCAACAAAAAATTCAAAACTCGCTTGCAAATGAAGTCACTAAATCCAAGTTCTAATGCTGAAGCACTAATTAAAAGAAAAGCTATATTAGAAAAAAACAAACAACTTGAAGCTGCTGTTCAATGGTGTAAAGAAAACAATGTAAGAGGACATGCTGCAATTAAAACAAGACAATATCCACTTATTAAAGATCGTGAAACAATAAACCGTAGACTTGATGGGAAAATAGTCAATGGTCTTGAAAGACAGTACTGTGCAATTCTCTTGGAGGAAGAAGAGATGTCAATTGTTTCATACATTAAGAATAAAAATCGAGCAATGCAAGGCATAAACAAAGCAGAACTAACAAAACTTGTCCTTGACGTTCTGAAAGTTAGACAATACACAAATAAAAGATTGAAAGGTGGCAGAAAATTCATAGCATTATCTGCAAATGCAAAAAATGCTTTGACACAAAACAAGTATTTATGTTTCTTATATATATTTTTAAAAGGTAGTAATAGTCAACATGTTAAGATATAAAGAGATTGCTTGTAGTCCAGGAGTTGAAGCTTTGTAAGAGAAGCTTTTTTAGTTAACTTTTTATTTTTGTTTTAAACACAGGTAAGGTAAATCGTTTTGGATGCGCTTTAAAGCTAAGAATCCAAGCTTAACACTCAAGCGACAAGGAAATGTGTCAATAAATAGAGCTCTCAATTGCACGAGGGAAATGGCATGTCTCCACCTTGGTATGAGTAAACATTGACTTTTTTATTTTATTTCATAGTATACCATAGCTTCATTTAAAATTTAACTCATAGCTACACCTTTTTATTAGTTTATGTATTGCTACTGTACATTCATGAAAAATAGTTCTACCAAAACTGAGTTACTAATTAATTTTCATGGTTGCCTTTAGACGCTCTTGCAGAAGAATTGATTGAGACTGGCATTATGACTGAAGCAGTACAAAAGGGGACAGGAGTTTGGTCTGGAAATATTGATACATGCAGAATATTTAATCACGACGAAACACCACAGTTCATCAATTTTGGTGTTGATGGTACTCCTGCTGGTCTTGTTTTTGCTGCAAAAGGGGAAACATGTTGTAAAATGATCAGAGAGAACCGTGAATGCGTCACCATACATCCTCTAGTATCATTTTCAGGTAGTTATTGCCTTATCACTTTTTTGATAAATATTTATAATATGGATTGAATAGATGATATGTATTATCTTTCTTTATAATTGTAGGAGACCTTTGTGTCTGTCAAGTACTTTTTGGTACCGTTGGAATAACTAATCAAATGGCTCCAAAGGAAGCTGTGGTAAGTATTCCGCATCTTCTGATAACAACTTGCAACCATGGTGTATCTGATTACAACTCGTTATTAGATATGTACAAAGAGTTTGATGAATATATTACTGAAAAAAAAGTGGCACGACCAGTAGTTTTGCTTTCTGATGGGCATTGTTCACGCTTTAATTTTGATGTCTTAAAGTTTTTACAATCGAAAAACATACGTATGTTCTTAACTCCACCAGATACCACTGGTGTGACACAGCTTTTAGACCAACTCAACAAAAACCTTCATCATGAGTATCGTGGTATGAAAGAAAATATTTTTACTGATTTCAATTCACTAAATAAAGAAGGTTTATGATGATTTTAGGACGTATTTGGAACAACTGGGCCCCAAGACAATCTATAATCAAAGCTGCAAGACGTGTAGGAGTAACTTCCGCATCATTAAGCGTCAATGACATGCAACAGGACAAGTTTGCACGAGCTGCTTTGTGTATTGATTTTTCAAAAAGTGTTACATCCAGTACAACAACTCCTGGAAGTTATACTATTAAATCTCCTGATAAAAGAAAAAATTCAGCTCAGTATTGGAAAGAAAAGTTTGAGCGTTCTCAAGAGCTTATTCAAGAGCTGAGCGAAAAAAGCATTCAACTTAAAGAAATTCCTGGCTTACTGACAGTACAGAAAGTTAAGCCGAAAGTTTCCAAACTTACTACAAGGGTTACGCAGGTTCACGGATCAATGAAAGGAAAAAATGTGTTGGACTTAGTGAAGGTAATTCAAGATAATAAAAATCAAGAAATAAAAGATAAGGAAGAAAAAAGATGGAACAAAGAAAAACAAAAAGAAGCATTTTTACGGTGTAAAAATGAATGCAGCTGTGGAGAAGGTGTGTGCCATGCCATAAAGCTACAGCAATGCTCTTCTTGCCACAATGTACAAAAATCTGTCTGTGGAAAGTTATCTTGTAAAGTGGATGGAAATAAACCAATAATGTTTTTAGCTGCTGCAGTAACCAACAACTCACTCAAACGTAAGGTTATTGAGCATGAAAGTGATGAAGATACTAGAAGTTAGAAGGATACACTAAGAAAGTGACCTTACAGTGATAAGGAGATAATTTCACTATTCTTAGTCAATTAGTTGATCAACTTATTAAAGAGTAAATAGTTTCAAAGATGTATAAAAACACTTTTAAATTGTCTTAAAGACTAAAGAGCAACATTTCAATTTTTTTTATACAAATAATTAGTAAAAAAGTAATTTTACTTGATTGTTAATAGAAAAATAAATGTTAATAGAAAAAAGCAAAACTCCATTTTAATATTGAGTTTTTGATCCATGTATATATATTTTTTAGTAAGGGACCCCAAAGACCACACAGAAACTCTACTTTGGTTAAGATAAAATATTTTAGCAACTGTCTTTTTCATTTATTTTCTTGTGTTTTTTTTGTAGAAGTATGACATAAATCTTTACAAAAAACACTACTTTGCAAACTTAAATGAAAATTTCAAGTATTTATGGACTATAATGTCAAAATGTTATAAAATTGAAAAAAAATTTTTTTTATTGTTTTTAGTATAATTTTCAAAAATTTATGCTAATTTGGTTATATTTAACAGTTTCTTTTAAAAAAACTATCTTGTCAAATAAAAAAATCTATTTTGCTGCTTAATAAGGCTTTATCTATGAGTAACAGGTACTAATGTGAGCGTGTGGCTTTTGGGGTCCATGAGTTTTTGGGGCCCGTCTACCTGTAAGTTATTGTAATTTATTCGTTCAAATGTTTTAGAAAATGTAGGAAGTATTGAGATTTGGCGTCATTTGTTACCAAATCGTTTTGGTATTGGTTTATATTAACGAAAAGGGACTTTATATGCGACAGCGATGATATCAAAAAATTTAAAAATTATCCTTCATAAAAATTTGCAGTTTGTAAGAATAATTAAACATAATTAATTAAGCGAATTAAATTTCTTCTGAACTGATGAAAAAAATTATTTATTAAAACTGTATTTTTATAAAACTTGAAACTTTCCTTATAAAAGAATTATTTATTTATTTCCACTAAAAAATAATAAAATAATTTTTTTATATAAAAGCAAAATTAAGGCATTTGCCTAAGTTTATGGGAAGCCGCAAAGCCCAGTCAAAGTCACACTAGGTTAACACTAGGTTAACGAAGCCTCACTTGGTTAACAATGATAAACTTTAAAATACTTTGAAATGCAACAAAATAAAATTGATCAGTTACCAACAACAACAAAATTACCAAATATTTCAGTTTATTTAACCTTTTTTAATTTCAAATAAAAAACAAACTTTTATATAAGCAACTAAATATTTTAAGTAATTTTAAAGAAAAAATGAGTTTTTTTATAAAATAGAATTTATTGCAATGGACGAAGTAATTAATAAACGTTACTATAAAAAGAAAATTATATGTATCTTATAATCAAATTTTAGATGTATTAGCGTCCAATATATAAAGTGTTGTCTTTGCCTTATTCCAAGTAATGACGCTTTGCAAAAAACTGCAATGATTGGAAGCTGGGAACAAAAAAGCCCTAAAATTTTATCCCCCCTCCTCCGCTAAACACCATTTGTCCCCCACCTCACCCCAAACGTGAGAGCAGCAAGTTGACCTAATAATTTTTTAGCTATTCTTTACAAAATTTATATTCGTCGATAAATTTTAAAATTAACAGTATTATTTCTCAGCGTTCAAAAATTATGACAGTATGAAATTAAAATGGAGAAGGTTACAAAGTTTTGAGGAGGTTACAATTTTATATAGTCTTATTATGGTTATATTATTTATATTTTATATTGTAATTTGAGGAGGTTACAAAGTTTATATGGTCATAATTTTTGACCATATAAACTTTGTAACCTCCTCAAATTGCTATAAACTTTGTAACCTTCTCCTGTTGCTTTCCCGCTGGGGTGGTCGGTGGGTGGGTGTTTATAGGATGAAATTTCAGGGTTTTTTTGTTCCCAGCCTGCAATCATCGCAAGTTTTTGCAAAGCATCATTATTTGACATAAGTATAAACATAAAAATACTTGGAGTTTGCTCCATGTCTGAAAGTTAGCTATTTCAAAGTTTCACCTGTGAATCATTTTTTAAAGTTTTTTGTCTTAATTTTTTAAAAAAAAAGAAAGATTAAAAGATCAAAATTAGAATCCTTCGATTCCTTAGGCTGGGTGAATAAAAATGAGCAAATGCTTTTACTTAGTAATTGGTCAGCTTTATGTGAATAAAAACTTTAAAATTTTCTTTAAGTTTTTATTCAAGTAAAGCTGAGCAATTACTGAGTAAATTGCTTAACTTTACGTGAATAAAAACTTGAGGAAAACTCCGTAAGTTTTATTCACGTAAAACTGACCAATGATTGAGTAAAAGCAATTGCTCATTTTTATTCACCCGGCCTCTAAATCAGAAGGAGCCGTTCTGAACAAGGAATCAAAATGTTCTAATTTAGGAAACTGGTTGCCAACAACTGGGCAATCAATTAAGTCAAATTATGGTTGAAAGAAAAAATTAAAAAATATTTTTTTCTTTCAAAAATCATAAATGTTATCATGGTTAAGTCATCTACGCTTGAAAAATTTATTCAATTTTGGCAACCCTCTGCAATCTTTAACCCTCCCCTACTTTTCACACACAACGAATTATAAATGGCAACCATCGAGTAAGTTTTGTTATGATTTTTTTAATTATCAATTTAAACTTTTTGGGAGCCTCATGCGAAACCCGTCAAATCTCCAGATCCTTCGGCCCTGATAAAAACCAGATAAAACCACTGATCTCTATAATAACTAGATACCGCAACTCCGAACAAAACTTCTAATTTTATACATATAATTTTATATTTATATTATATATATATATTATATATATATATATATATATATATATTATATATATATATATATTATATATATATATATTATATATATATATATATACATATATATATATATATATATATATATATATATATATATATATATATATATATATATATATATATATATATATATATATATATATATATATATATATATATATATATATATATATATATATATATATATATATATATATATTGGTCCTACCCGGAATGGTTGACCACCAATATAAAAATAATTTTAAACCCAAAAATTTTAATGTCGCGTGACTTTAGAGGTCCCTGCCAATTAAATTTGTGTATAAAAACATAGTAAACTTCAGGGGCCTTGCGGGGACCTTTAAAATCAATACGGAAAGCCAAATTTTCTTCTATATGGTATATTTTGGACTACTTGTTTATAATAGGGTAAAGAAATACGGTAGTATTTATTCTACATGATGTGGAGAAAGTGGCGAAAAAACCGTTTTTTTTACATAAAATGACGCATTACTATGTATAACTAACGCTCGTTTATTCTTCATATTTAGGCCAAATTTTGGAAAATAATATTAGAACTAAGCTTTAATAATGTTTATACAGAAAGGGCATGTCAATAGCTACCCGCCCCCTTACCCTGTTATTGGAGGTTCATACCCCCTTTATCGCTTCTTCGTAGGAAGCGGAGGGGGGGGGGCGAAGTTATTTTAGTTTTATTATAAATCATATTATTTATAATTACTTTGTTTTCTTTAGCAAAAAAAACATCATTTGGCAATATAAATATTAAAATCATGTTATTTTTTTCTCTGCTTTCCTATTGCTTAATGCGCTAGCTGCAACTGTTCCTTGGTTTCTGACCCACGGAGGTGATCTCGTCTTTGCTGCGCAGCTAGTATAAGTTCTTGACAATCATCCTCATTGTGAACATTGTTCATAAACTCTAATACAAGTTTTACAGCCCTTTCAGAACAATCGTTCACGATTTCAAGTTTACCTACAAAATTGGGGAATGTTTTGAACTGGTCAACATAGCACGATATAGGAGCAGGACAGTTTAATCAAATTTTGTCCTCCATTCTTGTCAGGTTTAATAAACTGAAGATGAACCAAGAGTTCTCTACAATTAATGGAGCAAGTCCTGGTGGCACTCCTTGTTTAAATTTTAACTCGTTTATCAAGTTTGACTTTTCTGAATGCTGAAAATGATCAGGAACTAGTTCCTGATCATTTTCAGCATTCAGATCATAGGAGAGCTATGTTTTCAACTAGATCATAGGAGAGCTATGTTTTCGCGATGTTTTCTTTCTCCACATCAGGAAGGGTAGCGTCTAGGAGAGCAAGTGTAACCAAAGTTTCATCTAAGTACCAGGTGTGTCTCTTCATTGACATCGTTGTACTTTCAATTCCGTTTAGAACTCTCTTGGAATCAGAGTCGCGTTTCTCTACATATTCTTTGTACTGAACCATTTGCCAATAAACTTTTACATCCTGAAATGGTGCCGCTGAGGGCAAAGAGGTTCTCAAAAACCAAATAGAATAAAAAATTGAGATAAATTCTGCCATTGTCTTCAACTCTTCATTTTGGGCAGCAGTCAAATTATAGGGCAGATGTGTACTCAATATCTGAATCTTCAAGTAGTAAATGACATGAGAAACACAGCCTGGAGCTCAATCTTTGAAAAATATTTTAGGATACAGATACATCAGGGTAAGTTCCAATAACTCCTTATAATCTCCTCTCGGAAATATGTCTGTGTTTAATGCATCTTTGCAAAACTGGATAGTTTCCTCAATCTGGGTTGCCAAGAAAGTATTGCTGATGGAATTGGCATCAAACCTTATTAAATTGGAAGAATCAACAGTTTCCTTGATGTCAATCCAGTTTGTCTGAAACCGTTTGAACATTAACTTTTCTTGCTGCTGTTTTGCCTAAGGTAATTTGCTCCTAGAAATGTTTGAGTGAAGTTCATAAATAAGCCTCCTGCAGGCAAGCTCTAATAAAATAAATTCCTGTCTTTGACTAAACCTAATATTGGTTCCTTAATGTCTTCCAGTATTTGAGGCAGTTGTGTCAAAGCAAAGTCCCTTCACATCGTCACGTATTCCATTATCTTCCAGAACATTATACAAAACTTCATACTGAGCAGCTCCAGTCCCATGCTCCATTACTGGAATTCCAAGAAGATTAATGTCTCCATCAATATTAGCCGAAACAGCAAACCTTAGTCTTTTTTCTTTTTTCCCAAGATACTCATTCTTTGTTTAAGTCATATGTATTTTACAATAATAATTTTATATATAACCGAAGATAGTATATCTTTTATAGATTGTTATGGATACACCACATACACACACAGAATGTAAAATTACGACAATATGTCTTCCGCAAATACGACAATATGTTAGTTTATAAAACCGCGGAAACGAATAAATATTCCAAAATATTCAGGAATCAAAATGTTATAATAATTTAATGTTTATATTGTCTTTTTTTCCAAAGAAAATAAAGTTATTTTAAATAATATGATTTATAAAATTATACTAGTTAAAAAATCATATTATAAAATCCCCCCTCCCCCTTCCAACGAGGAAGGGATTGAGGGGGTATAAATCTCCAATAATAGAGTGAAGGAGGCGGGTAGCTATTGACATGCCCCTTCTATATAAACATTATTAATGCTTAGTTCTAATATTAATTTTCAAAATTTGGCATAAATATGAAGAATAAACGAGCGTTAGTTATACGTAGTAATGCGTCATTTTATGTAAAAAACTTTTTCGCCACTTTCTCCACATTATGTGGAATAAATACTACCGTATTTCTTTTGGTCCTACCCTATTATAAACAAGTAGTTCAAAATATACCACATAGAAGAAAAGTTGGCTTTCTGTGTTAATTTTAAAGGTCCCCGCCAGACCCGTGATGTTTGCTATGTTTTTAACACAAATTTGACTGGCGGGAACCTCTAAAGTCACGTGACAATTTTTGGGTTTAAAATTATTTTTATATTGGTGGTCAACCATTCCGGGTAGGACCAACTTGATTTTCGAAAATGCGTCAAATATGAATTACCCTAATATATATATATATATATATATATATATATATATATATAATATATATATATATATATATATATATATATATATATATATATATATATATATATATATATATATATATATATATATATATATATATATATATATATATATATATATATATATATATATATATATACATCGTGGCGTTCAAAAACAGTTATAAAACTATAACTATCTGCGAGTGTGATTTGGCTTTTTAATCTTTGGGCTCCTGGCTGTCAAGCAAAAACTTGTTTTTGTGAAGGTGACGCGGAATAGATAAACTCCCCAAAAAGTTAACTCCCGGTTAAAACATTTTAACTCCCCGGTTAATCTATTTCGAAATAAATTAACCCCGGGAGTTAAATTATTTTTAAATATAGCGAAATGGATTAACCGGGGGCTTAAGTATCTCTAACCCCACTGAAATAAATTAACTCCCTTTAATACGCGTTTTAAATAATTTAACTTATAATTATATCTACAAAATTGTGTAAGTATTCTATTCTAAAATTTTTTAAAAGTATATTTAGTATTATATATATTTAAATATATAATATATAAACATTTAGAGAGCGTTGAATAAAATTACTTTATAACTGTATATTTTTGACAAGCCTTTATCTTATATATAAAAAGGAGATCAAAACAATAGTAATAGTATTGCACGAACTTCAGTTCGCAATACTATTACTATTGTTTTGATACTAATACTTCAGAACCATTTTCTTATGTTAATAATAATGTCTAAGGTTATAGAGTTTATACATATACTATACTCTCTCTCTCTCTCTCTCTCTCTCTCTCTATATATATATATATATATATATATATATATATATATATATATATATATATATATATATATAACTTCCTGTAAAATATTTGTTTCTATAAATTAAATTTTTTTTGAGATTTAGTAACTCTTCCTGATGATCCAGCAATGGTGAAACTTAAAATAGAAGATAAAAGTTAGATAAGTGTTTTTTACTCATTTATTATTGCTCTGTTCTTTAAGAACATTGAGCACTCTATTTGTAAAATACACTAACATAATTTACATATATATATATATATATATATATATATATATATATATATATATATATATATATATATATATATATATATATATATATATATATATATATATATATATATACTATATATTATTTATATATATATATATATATATATATATATATGTATATATATATATGTATATGAAATATATATACATATTGTATATATATATATATATATATATATATATATATATATACATATATATACTATATATTATATATATATATATACTATATATTATTTATATATATATATATATGTATATATATATGTATATGAAATATATATACATATTATATATATATATATGTATATATATATATATACATATATATATATATATATATATATATATATATATTTATATATATATATATATTTATATATATATATATATTTATATATATATATATATAAATATATATATATATATATATATATACATATATATATATATATATATATTTATATATATATATTTATATATATATATCTATATATATATATATATATATATATATATATATATATATATATATATATATATATATATATATATATATATATATATATATATATATATATATATAAATATGGATATAGATATAGATATATAGATACATATTGTATATTTATATATTGTTGTTATATTTTTTTCTTTGATAGAGAAAAAATTATTATTTTGTGCATACAGTTACCTAATATGGTTGAAAACACAAACGTCTAACTAATCAGAAATCCTGGGAAGAAAACTCAATGAAAGCAGCTATTGAATCAGTAATGAAGAAGGAAATGGCGTAACATGTGATCCCAAAAAAATCTGGGCAAACTTCCTGCTAATTTTTTCTCCGCGTAAATTTATCAATTTTGATTGGCTCGCACGCAATTTTGTAGAGAATTAAATTCTCTACAAAACTCATTAATTTTATACTGAGCAACAAATTTGAAATGATAAAAAAAGTTAATTCGAAACAAGATGACGTAAGAAAGCGAGTGTACGAGTTTATTGAAATTAACCCAGAACTTTCCAAAAACGCAATTGTAAAACGTTTTTGATGGAAAGTATTCCAAGATCTACGCTCTACAATATTCTAAAACGAAAAGACAACAACATATTACCCGAACGACAAGTTGGAAGCGGTAGGAAAGCAGTTAAGATGACAAAAAAGAAGATCAAACAATTGGAAAAAAAATCGACCATCAACATGGAATCAGTCAACGTTCTCTTGCTAAAAAATTCAATGTCAATCAATCATAAATATGCAAAACGATAAAGCAGAAGACAATCATTCATTATCATAAAAAAATTAAGGCTTTAAAAGGAACTCCTGAACAACAATCTCTTGTTCGTCCAAAGTGCTTGAATAGTCATTGATAAAAATAAGGCCATTGGCATAACTTTCAAAAATTTTAAACGAAGACTGTGTATGCCAGTATTGCGTTAGAAGTGAAAGGCAGTCTTTTATTCTTTCTTCAGTTAAACCACTTAAACTAAACATAAGGTAAGAAAGCCCAGCTTAGTGGATCTTTCTCAGTAGTAGCATTTTTTTTTTCTTCTGTTTTCTTTCTTTTCTTTGTTTTCATTTTTAAAGTGTTCGGTCTTAGGCATTTTAAGTAAAAGAATTGCAGCTGCAATTTTTTGTTTTTCATGTGAAGGCAAATCCTCATCAAATAGAGCTAGTGAAATCAAAGTTGAGTCTAAGTACCAAGTGTGCTTATTAAGTGAATCAAGCACAGCATCATCTGCTTTTGGATTCCAACAAATATTTTTAAATTGAAGGATCTGATGGATAGCTTTAATACCTAAGTTTTTAATATCTGACGCATTACTCGATTTTAAATACCACTTGGCATAAAAACAGACCATAAACTCCGCGATAAGCTTGATTTCTTTTTTGTTTTTTTGAAAGAAGTCAAGTTAAGAAAACAAAAGCTGCATTTTCAGATAGTAAATTGCTTTACCGAGAGAACGGGCATCATGGATAGCTCCAGTTTTCCTAATTTTATAAACAGAAGGTGATAGATAAGTCGCAACTGATTCAGCCAGCTCTCTTCTGTCTTCACGTTTATCTTCTCCTGCTTTCCCTTCTTTCTATATATGCTTTTCAAAAATTAATAGAATCTTCAGCAGCCAATTCACTTATACTACCAATCACTTCCTTCCAGTTAAACTTGCACAGATCACTTGGCGTATAACTAAAGTTAGGATGTTCAAGAAGGCACTTAAATTTTTGAAACAACAAGTTTTCTGGTCCTGTAGTCATCTCAATTGTCGTATGTTTCCAAAAATGCACCACTTTTATTTTTATTTTTTTTATTTTTAGGTGCCCCAAAAAGTCCTAACGGTCTTGTCACAGAGCACCGCGGAAATGCGTTTAACCAGGAAGTTCACGCCTCCTTCCTTACCGTGACGCGAAAATATGCCCAAAGCTCGTTTCGAACCTGGATCTCCTGCTTATAAAGCAAGCGTTCTAACCACTGCGCCACGGCCGCACAGCGAACACAAATTTAATTCTGTTATGTGATGCCATCATACTAATTTTAAAAGATATTTATTTAAATTGTTGGATATCTTTATGATTAAATCATTTTTGCAGTTGTACTTTTGATTCAAGCTTATATTCATTTACTAGGTTCATAATACTTGTATATTGATCCTCACCAGAAGAGTAAGTTAAAGGAGGAACACCTAGTAGGTGCGTCTTACCCTCAATGTTTATAAGAACTGCAGCCTGTCAATCTTGAAATTATTTCCTGCATTAATTTTATAAAGTGTTTTTCTAAAACACAGTTACAATCCAAATTTTCACATCTTTCAAAATTTTTACGAAGCAAGCACGTAACCAAACTGATTTTTTTGGTGGTTTTAGGCAGTATAGATTGCAGGTATGCTAGATGCTGTAGAATATCCATGTTGGAAGTTGAATATCTAAATGCATATTTGTTTTTGTTTATTATATTTTAATGAGATAATTTAGATCACTCTCTATCTTAAATATATAATATACATTAAATTGCTCAAGTTTCTTAAAAATTAGAAAATACCTGTAACTTTTGGTTTAGCTGCTTTAATAATAAACAATTTCTTTTTTTTATTAGATCTTAACTTAAATTTGTTTTCAAACTCGCACTTTTCGTTTCCTTTATACATATTTATCGCATGTTTAGTATTTATCATTATCATTAATCTAAATAATCAAGAATATATTTGTAAATATTATAAAAGCCGGAAAAATACTTAATATATTATTTGCTATATTTTATATAGTTTTATTTCACTTCTTAAACGATATATTACAACACATTATATCTTAATTTGTGTTTCATATTGCTACTTATAAAATTACAAATATTGTAGTTATAAGTTAAGAACATATTCTTTTGTTTGGTAATGGTATTAAACATACATAAAATGAGTAGTTCTATTCTTATTTTGAATATATACGTTTGCGAACTATATTATAAATCTAAATAACGAAGATTGAATTTAATTGTTGAAAAGATTATAAATACAACGCCGCACCACGTAATAAACGTTTTTTAGCCGATTTAAAATGTAAGTTATGCTGTTTTTTAAGAAGAAAGAAAAAAACCATACTTTTTTAATCAAAAATACAGATATTTTTCTAAACCCTGAAAAAAAAATTTATTATAAATATTCATGCTGGGCTTGCCCTCAAGACACTTAAAGTAATCCGTTTTTGATCATTTTCGGGTCCATTTTTTTTCCAAACATGTGCTTTGAGGGCAAGGAAAGAGAGGTTCAATGGTGCTGAAGTTTTTTGTGAGTAAGTTTAAACATATTTGCTTCAAATCTAGACGGTTTGGTTTTTCAAATTCAAAAATTTTTTTTTTCTGAACACCCCTATTGTACATAGACAAGTGTTTGAGATCATATTTGCTCCCATTTACAGACACTGTTCATAAAGATGATGAAATAGTTTTTTGGCCTGAGCAGTATATGCTAGAGCAGTATATGCTAATTGTTGGGAAGCTAAAAATTTGATCCAACTGAGGACTCGTATCAACTACTGCTGCAAACATGTCGACATTGAGCGCGTACATCGACTTGGTAAGGAGAGTTTTACAAGAGTTGATACAGTTCGCAGACAAGGAATGGAAAATTTGTAATTTTTTGGAATTTTACTTTATGAACATTGCTCTTTTTGAAACATTGTTCAAAACTTAAAAAATAAGTCATCTTTCTAAAAGTATTTTAGAATTCAATTTGTCCAGATTTTTTGGAATCACATGTTATAAGAAGGCATCGTTAATGTTTTGTATCCCAACAACGACACTGCGAGACAGAATTAAAAGACTTAAGCAAGGGAGTTTAAAACTAAGTAGTTGTGTAGTAAAAAAACTTGGGAATTCTAAATCAGTTTTTAACCTTGAACAAGAACAAGAGTTAGCTAAACACCTAATTTTTCTCGAGAGTCGCTTGTTTCCAGTTTCAATGAAAAATTTGAGAGAATTGGCATTTCAGCTAGCTGAAAAGAACAAGATGCCATAGCTTTAACAAAAATACAGGAATGGCAGGCTACCAGTGGGCAGAAAGGTTTTTAAAACGCAATCCTGTTATTTCTTTGCGTATGCCAGAGGGAACATTTCGATTGTTACGAGGAAAAATCGTAACAATCGAAATGTGTCTGTAAAATCGAGTGTCTCTGGTATATACGTGCCCCCCTTGATAATTTTCCCCCGTGTTAGAGCTTCCAAGAATGTTAATATTATCAAAAAAGCTCTTCTGGGTACTATTGCATCATATCACCCTAGTGGTTGGATGCAAGCAGATATACTTTTGAAGTGGTTTGACCATTTTACGGGGGCTGTCTCCACTTCCCTATATACTATATATATATATATATATATATATATATATATATATATATATATATATATATATATATATATATATATATATATATATATATATATATATATATATATATATATATATATATATATATATATATATATATATTTTAGGGTGCGGTTGTATCTCTCTTGTGCGCAACCGTTTTTTTCACTAAGTCTAATTTTTGTGTTATAACATTTTCAAATACCGTTTTATTTTTTTCTTAATTGCAGCAATTTAAAGCTTAATGATGTGTTATTTTGTTACGTTGCTGTAGGCAGGGACTTGTTTAATTACGAAGTTAATTTTGGTGTTATTTTTAAGTTTTCTATTATCTGCCATATATACTTTAAAAGGATGGTTGAATTTTTCATCTTTTTATTTGTGAATGAGTGTTTGTGGTTAGCCCATCTTTTCTTCCATTCACCTTCTGCTAGGCCAATATATACTTTTTCTGGGGTGTTAGGGGAGGATACTATACATTTGTAAATAATATTAGAGGCTCTACATTTTCCTATTATAGGGCAGTTTTCTTTCTTTATGCAATTGCAGGGTGGGTATTCTTTTGGTTTTTCTGAACTAGTTTTCTTGTTATAGCTTTTTATTATACTTTCGATATTTTTGGTGCAGCTGTAACTCAACTTGATGGTGTTTCGATTTAATTGTTTACTTAGGGGGTGGGTTGTTGGAAAGTGTTTGTCGATTAAGTTTAGGAAGATATGTCCGACATTGGTAGAAACGCTTTTACTGTACGTGGGGTTAAACCATATTATATTTCTTTTTCTTGTCTTTTATTCCCTTTTTTGGGGGTTATACTTCAAATTAAAATCAGTGAAGCCATTTCTTCTTAATTCATCTTCGTATTCTGGTAAAGACAAATTAAATGTTTTTTCATTTGAGGAGTTTTGTGATAATCTGTTGTTGATAGAAATGGGGATTTGCTTTATTATTTGCGGAGGGTGGTTGGAATCAGAGTGGATGTAACGTAGATATTCATTTGGTTTTTTGAAAGGTTGGTAGGAGCTATTTTCTAAGTTAAAGGATACATCTAAGAAGTTGACTGCGGGTAGGTTTATTTGGATCTCTATTTTAAAACCGATCATTTGTATAACTCTAATTATGTTTTTTTGTATTCTATCAATTTGTGATCCAGTTTTTTTTACAAAGTACCATCAGACCATCGTCACGATACAGTCTAACGTCTTCTATATTTATTATTTTAGATAGTGAGTCTAATATATATAGGCCCACCACTTCACAAACTTCTGCATCGTCAAAACAACCCATTGCGACATCAAAGCAGTCGTGTGCTAAGTTTTTCTTCCATGTTTCGTTTTTAAAAAATAGCAAAGACTTTCTGCAATGTTTAATGACTCTGATGTTCTCTTCGCTAATACTTGTGTGTTTTTTTGCAAACAGTATTGCATTACTTAGTATTTCTGATGTACAGTCCATGTGCTAAGGGTTATAAAGCAGCACTTCGCATCAGTAATAAATGCATCTGGAATCCATTTTTTGATGAAGCTTACAGGTATATTTTATAAATATTCTAATTAAATTGTTTAAATGCTTTTATATTTATTTCTCTCTCTTTCTCTCTCTCTCTCTCTCTCTCTCTCTCTCTCTCTCTCTCTCTCTCTCTCTCTCTCTGTCTCTCTCTCTCTCTTTATATTCTTACCTTATATCTTACCTTTATATTCAGTTACCTGTATGTTGCCTTTTATCTGTATATTAAATTAAATATTGTTATAAAATAAAATTGCCTGATACATAACTGGTCTTCAAAATGAAATGGGTACAGAAACGCACACAATAAAAAGAAAGACTGCTTTTATTGGATTTGTAGCAATAGAAAGCACAAAGCAGGTATGCATGTAATATATATATATATATATATATATATATATATATATATATATATATATATATATATATATATATATATATATATATACACAAATATATATATATATATATATATATATATATATATATATATATATATATATATACATACATATATATATATATATATATATATATATATATATATATATATATATATATATATATATATATATATACACACATATATATATATATATTATAAATTATATTATTTTCTTTTTTGTTTTCAATATTTTACCATGTTTATAATTAATAACTTTATATATCAGCATTCAACTGATAAATGTAAGTTAATAATAACTTGTAGTTTCTATTAATTTTTTAAACTACACGTGTCTTTAGATCTTTCATACTTTGGTTGAAGAAAAACAAGCACCGCTTAAATATCTTTTAACATACAAACTTTTTCAGGATCATTTAGAGCTTTTTTTGGGGTCAATTCGCTCATCTGGTAACAATCCGACTTGTCAGCAATTAACAGCACCATACAAAAAATTACTTCTCAGAAGTAGCATCACAGGAGGCACTGGCAACTGTGAAACTAGAGACCCAGTTAGTATACTTCATGTATTAGATGATGCAGACAGTAGAAGCACTATAAGTATAGCAACTATTATAAGAAAGTACAATCTATTTGATAATATAATACCACAAACTACTGATCACGATTACATAAAAGCACCAAATCTAAATATATTATCAGAGTATAAAAAATCTGCTGTATCGTATATTGCTGGTTATGTTGCCAAAATGGCTGAAAAGCAATTGGTACGCATACAATGCTGTAAAGCTATTGGTTCAATTGAATATCGTTATGAATCTACCTTTCTTTCTTTTAAAGATAGAGGTGGTCTTTTCAAATCTTCAATAAGTATAATCAAAGTGTGTGAAATGACTGAACAAAATTTTGTTAGAATGTTATCAACACTTTCTGGAAATCTGCCAAGAATAAAATGCAGTATAGTTGATGCTATTGCAATTTCCGTTTTGGAAGTAATAAATTTATTTTTAGTGTTTCGAGATTTAGTTAACCATATGTTTGATGTCCCAATTTATGAAAACCATATCTTTACTCTTGTCTGAAAAATAAGAATGCATCAGCTTGGAAAATTAGAATCTGCAAAAGTTTCAGGAGTAAATGTCAGAAAGATTCTCAGTAAACTAGTCTTATTCAAAATCAATGAAAGTAAACTAGTCTTATTCAAAATCAATGAAAGTAACAATCAATTTGAATTTATATATCATAGTTTTAAAGATTATCATTGTATGATATTTTTTTATATTCTTTTTGTATTATTGTTATTTGAGAGTTTCTATATTTTTTTGGATAACAATATATTTTAAACATGAATCTCGGTTTGATTCAATATTTTTTTGTCATGTAAAGTTACTTGTAAAGTTACTATTTAACTCCTATTAAAAAGTAAGATTTCGAATAGTATCCGGAGTAAATATGAAATAGACTTTCTGCAAAGTTTTATTTTGAGTATCAAAAAAGCAAATACAAATATTATTAAATAGTCTGTTCTTTATAAGGCAATGTTTTGTAACGCTAATGTTTTTCGTGTTTTTTTTTTTCCTTTTTACACTTTAAAACATTTTAAATATAATAATATCATTGAAATATGTAACTTGGATGAGTAGATATAAACGAAGTAGAAAACACAACATAAACTCATTTTCAATCTCTGCACTTTCAAAGTAAACCCAGACAAAAACCATACCCGTCTGTCAATGTTGGCTAGGTATGTTACACATTTGTAATAGTTTTAACTAATTATATTTAGGCGTTGTTCACGGATACCAGAGGGGTTGTATAAACAATGGTTAGAAATAGTGCCGGTTGGTAGGGTCAGAGCTTGCCCCGCACCGGGGATCCACTTTTCTGCAATTTTTTAGGAGCTTCACTTTCAATAGCTCAAAAAAAAAAAAAGAAATTTTTTATTCATTCATCTCAAAGTCATCTTAAAATACACATTTTATTTTGTATGTTTATGCTTTAATAGATTTTAAAAAATATGCTATAAAAAAAAGTCCGGTTATTACAGTATTTATATAATATTACAGTGCTAATATATATGCCGGTTTTTGCATCCATTTAAAACAAACACGACATCCATTTAAAACAACAATAACATTTATTTAAAATAACTATGCCATTCATTTAAAACATCGTGACAATCAGATTTTTCCGAGTATGAGAAGAACGGCTTATCCAAAGCAGCTCAACGCGCAGTCACTGATACATACAAAATAAATAACATATAATAAAAAGGCATTGATCATCATGGGCGTTTTAAATGAACTATGATTGTTTTACCAATAAGATAAGATTATGTAAAAATGTGTACCTAAACGGGATGGAATAATTGAAGCTTGATAAATATGTATACATGTGTGTACGCCTTACCGGGTTTTGCATCCATTTAAAACAAATATTTTTTTTTTTTTTTTTTTTTTTTTTTTTTTTTTTTTTTTAGTATTGTATTTGCCGATTGAAAATAATTTACACTCGTAGTTTATAAAAACAAATATTTACATGACTGGGGCTTGAAGAAGACAAAATTCATCTTATCATTAAGCCCCCCCTAAAAAAATGCATATTCATCAAATAAAATGTTTTAACAAAATGCAAAAAATAAAATATATAACGTTTAAAATATTTAGTAATTCAAAGAGTATTTATATTTAAGAACTGATTAGTAAAATAAGATGATATATAAGTATTAATATTACAAAAAGAATTTACAATAACTTTTTTTAATAAAAATTGAAATTATAAAATTTTACAATATTTTTAGTAATTAGTATTTCAAATAATAAAACTTAAAAAAATCGTTTGTAAATTCAAAACTTATAAGATAAGAAATACATTTACAATAGCAGACTATTGTTTAGAATATCAAATATAATATTAAAGAGTAATTAGTAGGTTAATTTTTGTTTTTGTTTGCTAGTTTAAAAAGCTTTTTAGAAGAACTTTAATTCATTTTCATATATCATCAGTAATTGCTTAAGTTTTGTTTTAAACTAATTTAAAGAATAATTAGATTTCAGCTCATTATTTAATATTGTATTCCACAGCTTAGGACCTCGGTTAGCAATTGAGAATTTGGTTGCTGAATAATGTGTTTTGGATTGAATGTAATTGTTTTTTGAAAATCTGGTAGGGTATATGTGGTTTATTTTTTCAAAAAGTGAATTAAATAACATTGGTGATATTTTTTTATCAAGTTTAAACATAAAGATAAGAATATGGTAAAGGTTTAGTTTATATACATTTAGAATATTAAGTTTATTAAATAATGTTTGAGTGTGAGAGAAACGGTCTACGTTTGTAATTATCCTTATAGCCTGTTTTTGTTTACTAAACAGTTTTTTAACTTTTGTTGCGTTTGTGCTGCACCAAGCAACGTTTGCATAATTTAAGTAGCAATGAATTAAAGAAAAATATAAGTTTTTTAAACAAGATAGATTTAAAAACTGCTTGGCTTTATACAAAACACCTATATTTTTTGATATTTTATTTTCAATTAGACCTATGTGGTCCCTCCAGGTTAAATTTTCATCCAGAACCATACCTAAAAATTTTATTGATTGCTCTCTTTTTAATAATGCGTTATCAATAAAAAGATCAGGAAGTTTTAATGGAATATCTTGTTTTTTATGAAGACGATGGAACAAAGTGTATTTGGATTTATTGATGTTCAAAGATAGTTTGTTTGATTTGAACCATTGGGTTAATTTTTCAAGTTCTTTGTTTACTGTTTGAAATAATTTACTGATATCTTTACTAGAATAAAACAAGTTTGTATCATCTGCAAACAAAATTAAGTTTAAAATGTTAGAAAATTTATATAAGTCGTTAATATAAACGAAAAATAAAAGTGGTCACCACATATATAAGTCAACACCACAGGTGATTGACTTATATTCCGTTTTTCCGCTATCATATGAAATAAACTGCTTTCTATTAGACAAGTAACTATCAAACCAGGAAAAATTAGTATTTATTATACCATAGTTTTTCAGTTTGGATAGAAGGATTTGATGATTGACAGTGTCAAAAGCTTTACTTAAATCGATAAATACACCTAGGGTATACTTGTCTTCATCAAACCCTTTAAATATATCATGAACAAGGTGAGTGATTGCATCCATTTAAAATTAAATATGGCATCCATTTAAAATTAAAATAAATTCCATTAAAATGAAATAAATCAATATAATATTAATAAAAATAAATTTGTGTAATATTAGATAAATATATAAAGAAAACCTTTTTTCTTTTGAATAATATAGAACGTTGAGATTGCGCATGCGTTAAATGTTTTAATTGAAAATCACGTTTGTTTAATTGAAAACCACGATTGTTTTAATTGATTGTCACGATGTTTTAAATGAATGTCATGGTTGTTTTAAATAAATGTTATGCTTGTTTTAAATGGATGTCATGTTTGTTTTAAATGGATGCAAAAGCCGGTAGTATCGTCTTTGCCTTGGAGCAACCTCCAAACATTTGTATTAACATACATATGTTTGGACTTTGCTCCATGTCTGGAAGTTAGCTACCTCATACACCAAAAAATGCTGGATCCTTCACCTAATCTTAGGTGTTTTACCTTCAAATAAATGCAAGTGTCTTAATCAAGTCGCTTTACCAATTTTGACCACTCCTTATTTCGAAAAATAGTCAAAAATAATCTTTTTTTATAAAGCTAATATTAAATCCAAAAGTAAACCTTTATTTTTCAATAATTTATCTTATTATCATTTTAAAAATATTTTTTATACTTTATTGAAACAAAAATACATTTGTATAACATAGTTAAATTTTGAAATTTTACTATATATAGTTTGACATTAATAAAAATTATCTAGATTATTTTTATTTACGTTATCAAAAAAGATGACAAAACTAAAAATTATCTTAATAATTATTATTTACGTCATCTTTAGAATTTTTAATACATGGCATTTTGTAACGGTTTTCATATAAATGATTTTTGTAATTATATTTTACGTATGATGACGATCTAAACAATTTAGATTGAAATATTTACAAGAAAACTATATTATTAGAAAATTAGTTAGTAAGCAGCCTAATAATAAAAGAAAATTAGTTTGAAAGGTTTTATGTTCTAATCGTTATTTGTTATATATATACTCTTAATCGACAAGAAAAATATGCAACTGATGTAAAAGTAAAGAGTTAGTACTGATTACAATTCGCTCATTAAATGTAACAAGTTTTTAATTTCGTAGAAAAAGACATCTTTTTCAATTGGATGATTAAAAATGATAGCAGAAGAAGGTTTTTTTTTTGATAACTTATTTTTAAAGGCATGTAAACATACTGGTTTTTATATCTATTTAAAACAAACATGACATCCATTTAAAACAACCATGACATTCATTTAAAACATCGTGCCAATCAATTAAAACAATTGTGATTTTCAATTAAAACATTTAACGCATGCGCAATCTCAACGTTCTACATTATTCATAAAAAAGGTTTTATTTTAATATATATATATATATATTTTTTTATTCCATTTTTGAAAATTATTAAAAATTTTTTTTTTTAAATAAAATGTTTATTTTCCAATTACTGTCGATTGTTGAGATTGCGCATGCGTTAAATTTATAATTGAAAATCACGATTGTTTTAATCGATTGGCACGATGTTTTAAGTGAATGTCATGGTTGTTTTAAATGAATGTCATGTTTGTTTTAAATGGATGTAAATACCGGTAAAACAAGCCTAAGTACAACTGTTTGTTTTTTTTAATTTACTTTTTGTTTTTTAATGATAAGTATAGTCCGATGAGTATAGACCGTCATCAGAAATAAAATAAGGCTACATCAATCCTAAGTGATAAAATGAATCAATGTTCAAAGCTAAATCATTTGCAAAAATAGCTTTAATGTAATACTTTTTTGAGTTGATTTCTTAATTTTGATCCTAGCTTCTAATTCTATTGGAGTTTTATTGTTGTGAATTATTTTCTGTTTTATAAGTGTTTTCAAGATCTTATTGTTTTTTGCTATTAACTCTAACTCTGAACTTTTATATTCTTTTCTGACAAAAATAATTATTTTGAACTGTTTTTCATCTTAAACAATCATCCGTATCGAAGAAATTTGCAAGAAGAAATTTGTTTTTATTTGAAAATGGTGGACGCTTTTTTCTAACGGTTAAAAATGATTTTTAAAAGAGAAAAAAACAAAACGGGAAAAGAAAAATTTATAAATTAAACTAAAAATAAAATAAACTAAAAAGAAGGATAAATAAATGCTTTAAAAGAAGAAAAGAAACAGAAATATCTGAAAGAAAATAAGTAAAATTGTATCAAAAATTTTTTTAACTTACATATATTTCTTTAGTTTTCTTTCATATATTTCTTTATTTTTCTTTCATATATTTCTTAGAGTTATTGATTAAAATTTATTTTTTAGTTATGCTGTTTAATTCATAATGTTATAAATTGTTATTAGTTATTAATTACTTTTAAATAGTGATATATTAATTTTTATATAGTTATATATTATTTGTTTTTATTTTCATTTTAGTCAATTATTATATATGTTTTATTCTACCGTGCATTATTATTACTTTTTTTTCTTTATTTATTATTGTTTTTTATTTTCAATTTTATGTTTTTTTTTTTTTTTTTTTTTTTTTTTGCCAAAAGTAAATAAAGTTATTTTTGGTTTTGTTTGTAATATTTGTTTTGATTTTCTCGGCGTTTTTCTGCTTATAGTTTAATTATTTGCTTGGTCATAGTATTTGCAGTAGATTTTGTTTATTATTTTATAAGAACTATGATTAAAATATTTACTAATCCTTTCTAATTTTTTTAGCAGTTTTTATGTCATCGTTAGTTGTTAAGTTTTGTCAGTTTATTACTGTTTGCAACTGTAACTTTGCATGTATAAACGATTGTTGTATGGAAAAAATTATACCGATTTATTTAAATTATTATAAATATTATATTATTATTACTATTGTTAAAATAACATTTTATTATCATTTATATTATCATTTATTATTATTATTTATTATTACTAATATTATAATAAATATTATTTTTATTATTATTACCATTACAATTTTAATCATTTTCATTAGGTGTTTACTTAATGTTAGTAGTTTATACTATTTGTAAAGAAACATAAAAAGTATTATCAAATATTTCAGAAATATATTGATTCATTGATTGATTCATTGATTCATTCATTCTTCAATGTATTTTGAGGAACAAGTTTTGGTTACTATATATATATATATATATATAAAGACGCCAGACATTATTGCAGGATTATTGTTAGAGTTTGGTTTTATTTGCATAAATATAATTGCAAATTTTTAATGGATTTTGAAATCATAGTTTAAATTACTTGTACTTATTTTTATTATATTTAAAAAGTTTAATTATAAAACTTTATTATAAAAAGTAAAAAAGCAAAAACAAAAATTAAATAAACAAGAAATAGTTGTATTTAGCTGCGTTTTATGTTTTCATACATGCCATTGAAACATATAGTTTTATATTTTCATACATGTCATTGAAACATATAGTTTTATAATTTCATACATGCCATTGAAACATATAGTAGTTTTAAACTTCACTTTCAAACATTTAACTTGATCTCTCAGAAATTTTACAAAAAATAAAGCATCACATAGCTAATACTTTTGGAAGCAATAATCCTTACATCCGTTATTGAACATAAAATCTATCCAAACTTTTGCAAATTTTTTAAAAATGAAACAAACTTTTCAGGTTTTTGTAATGATTATGCCTACGTTACGGGCAAAGCTTTTGCCAAATCTGTATAAAATTGTTGGAAGACCTGCGTGAAGGGAATTGGGTGGGGATGTGGGAGGATTTATCAATGATTTTTTATACCATCAATCGGCAAAATAAAACTTTTTTCTTTCTTTTTTCTACCTTGAGAAGAAAAATTTGGATCTTTTTTATTAGATTCAGTTGGCAAAATGGGATTTGAAATATTTATCTCTTGTCGGCAAACTAAAAACTAGAGGACATAATTTTTCAGTCGACGAAAACCTTTTCTATTAGGGCTTGGCAAAAACCGGAAAATTTCAAGAAAACTGTTATCAGTTTTTTAAAATTGTAAAACCGAGTAACTGGTTCGCACCGGTTTTTTTTAATGTAAAAGCGAATTCGTATTATTGCTTCATAAATCCAATGTAACCAAGATAATTTATATACTGAAATTATATCTGTATATTAAAATAAAATTTTTCATACTTTAAAATTTAATAATCATACTATTAATGTTTAATAATTAATAAAAAATTTAATTTTTTTTATTAATTATTAAACATTAATTTTTATCAATGTTCTATCTTTTACTATCTTTACATTACTATCATTATATACTATCTTTTTTAATTCATTATTAATTTAGTTCAAATCTAATAAACTCGGATCATTTTTTCTACAAAAGCCTCTTTTTTCTTTTTCAATCTTTCTTGCTCTGTGGCAACTCAATAACCTTATTTTTACAGTGTTCATTACTGAATATACTATTCTCAACTACTAATTATGCATGTGGTTTGTTTACAAATGTATGATGTAAAAATATACTAGGATTTATGTATTAATAATACTAAAGTCAAAATTACAAAAAACAAATTTGTTGAAAAAAGTTTTTTTTTGTTATTTAATTATCTTAATTTAAGATTGTTATTTAACAATCTCAAATTAAAACAAGTAAACAACAATAACAAATAATTACACAACAAACGAAATGAAACAGCAAAAATATCAACAAAAAAAAAAAGGATTCGACAAAATACTTCCAGTTAGTGTTTTTTGTCTTATTTCAAGTAAGTGGTTCTTGTCTTACTTCAAGTTAGTGTCTCTTTACTACCAATTATTAATAGATTCAGTATTTAATCTATTAATAATTGGAAGCAAAAATATTAATATAAATAAAACTAAATGCAATATCATCATAATGTATTAATAATTAGAAGAAAAAATATTGAAATAAATAAAACTAAAAGCAATATTATCATAATCTATTAATACTTGGTAGAAAAAATATTGAATCACAATCTTAATGTTAAAAAACAACCTTAAATAAAACTAAATGAAATAATAAATTAATATCGTATCGATTTTTAAAAATATATTTTCCCAATATTTGTGCTTTTCACGTTACTTGTTACGTTAGGTTGTCAAAACAAGAAATCTTTAAACTATTTATCTATTTAGCAATGTATAATTAACAACCGGTTTCGCGGTTATTTTAGAAAAAAAACAACCAATTTTCAAATTTGAGAAAACTAAACAAAATACCGGTTAACCGATTGCGTTTGCCTCCGGTTGCCAAGCCCTACTTCCCACTTGATTCCTCCACTCGCGCCGTCCATAACCATATATATGTATATATATGTATAATCAATGTATATATATGTATAATCATATATATATGTATATATATGTATATATATATATTTTTTTTTTCATACAACTTCAATATATTTACACATCGTTACGTTACAATTACATAATATAATGCAACGTAAAAAATAAAATTATATATAACATAATATTACCACGTATCATAAAAAAAGTGGTTTAACAAATGTAACTAAGGATAACGTAAACTAATAGTGTTTCTTATCATAAAAACATGTTGTTGTAAAGGAAAACTCGTAGAAGTCTGAGAAGACTTATCATCGAGTACCTCTTTTAGTGGTTAAATAAAGTCTATTTTATATTTACATATAATCAGAAATGGTTAAACAGTATACAGTCAGTGATACACATAAATATTTTAGTATAAATTTTGTTGCTATGTTTAATACATGTCAATATAATTGTTGATATTAAGTATGAGATGTTTTAATTTTTTTTCAAGTTGGCAGGATTATTTAATACTTTCTATATTTTTTGATATTATTTTGTTATATAGGTACGGACCCCGGTGGGAAATAGAAAACCGTGAGAAATTTGTTGTTCTTTTAGGTAGTATGAAGTTGCCTGTTGCTCTTGTTATATATCTATTACAGTTAACTTGAAAGAAATTATCTAAAAAACACGATGGGACTAGTCCAAGTTTGTATTTAAGCATGAATAGTACATTTTGGTAGATGTTCATTTGGTAAACATTTAGAGCATTCAAGGTTTTTAATAAGGGTTCAGCATGGGTGAGTTTATCTTTATTATAAACTAATCTTGATGCGTGTTTTTGACTTATATAAATAGTACTCAATTTGGATTTGTGTGTACTTGCCCATGTAATATTAGCGTACGTAAGATAACTTTGGATGTAAGAAAAATAAAGGGATTTAAGATTATGTTGGGACAACATAGGCTGAACTTTGTAGAGTATCCCAATATTTTTTGAAATTTTGGTGTTTATTGTACTTATATGGGCTTTCCAAAATAAATTTTCGTCAATAAGGATCCCAAGAAATTTAGTTGTTTCTGTTCTTTCAATGTTTACCTTATCTATTTTTAGCGAGGGAAGGATAGTTGGTATATTAATTTTTTGTTTTTTGGAATGAAACAGTATGTATTTTGGTTTTTCTGTATTTAATTTATTTAGTTTCAACCATATATTTATTCTTTTAAGCTCTTTGTCTATACATTCATAAAGATCTTTGATTGAGTTCGAGGAATAAAATAAGTTTGTGTCATCGGCAAACATAATGACATCAAGTTTATCCGAGACATTTGTAAGGTCGTTAATATATAGAAGAAACAGAAGAGGTCCAAGAATGGAACGTTGGGGGACACCGCACTCAACTCTTAGTTGTTTTAAGTGTTTATAATTATCTGAAAAACCACATTGTTGTCTGTTGCTTAGACCAGTCAAGGGTTATGTTTTTTATCCCATAGCTTTCCATTTTTTTAAGTAAGATATCATGATCTACAGTATCAAACGCTTTTGAAAGGTCTATAAAGATGCCTAGAACAAACTGTTTTTTATTAAAAGAATCACATATATTGTTAACTAGATCTAGGATTGCGTGTTCAGTTGAATATTGTTTTTGGAAACCGAATTGCTTTTTATTTAGAATTTTATTTTGGATTAAATATTCATACAATCTGTTATAGATTACTCTTTCGAGAAGCTTAGAAAAGGTAGGGAGTACTGAGATAGGTCTATAATTATTAACTAAGTATGTTTCACCTGTTTTAAATATTGGTACTACTTTAGCAACTTATATATATATACATATATATATATATATATATATATATATATATATATATATATATATATATATATATATATATATATATATATATATATATGTATATATATATATATGTATATATATGTATATATGTGTATATATATATTTATTTATATATATATATATATATCTATGTATATATATATATAATATATATTTATACATATATATTTATATATATATATATATATATATATATATATATATATATATATATATATATATATATATATATATATATATATATATATATATATATATATATATATATATATATATATATAGGGGAAAGGGGGCTAAATAGTACCCCCTAAGGAAAAAAATTAATAAAAATAAAATTAAATGTAGGAAAAAGTTTATTTTTAGATAGAAACAAGCATTGATGAAACTAAAACAAACAATCATGATTTCAAGATGTAAATATTAAAATAAAGAGCACACTAATAAAAACTAAAAATAAACAAGGTGGTACTAATTACCCACAAGAAGGTTCAAATAGTACCACTAGTGAGGGTAATAAGTAACAAAGGGTATGAAGAAAAAACAAGCTCAGCACTAATAATAAGTAATAAATAAAACAATAACTGGTTCATTCTACACTTGTAAAATATATTTATTGACATAATTCACATATATAACTCTCATGTGACCCATTTTGAGACTCAGATGATGAGCATGCAACATGTACCCATGCTCCACAAATTAAACACTGGATCATATCTTCTTCAATGTCCTCATCACACATGAAGCACTACCAACGCTGCTCTTTGTTATCTTTAGAGGTTGGGGTAATTAGTACCACAGGTACAATTTACCCCACCATCACAGGTACAATTTACCCGACTATGACTAAACATAGTTTTCTACTTCAGTATTTTAATGGGCAAAATGAATCGGAAAAAAACGTATTTATTAATGAAGAAGAATGGATGGGCTAACACCATAAAAAAATATAAATAAGTTACGTATATCCAAGCCTGCAAGGTACAACTAGTAGGACAGTGTAATTATTACATCAAATAGTGTAAAAAAAGGGAAACAGACTTATCTCCATTCTTTAACGTTAGATTCCGCAGTTTTTTGGTGAGTATACATATTTCATCTGCTGGCTTGATTTTATCGTGTTTCCGCCAGTTTCAACGAATCAGAAAAAGAACAATGACGCTGGTACGAATTGTACAGCAGTACTAATTACCCCCTTTCCCCTATATATATACTATATATATATATATATATATATATACTATATATATATATATATATATATATATATATATATATATATATATATATATATATATATATATATATATATATATATATATATATATATATATATATATATATATATATATATATATATATATATATATATATATATATATATATATATATATGTATATATATATATATATATATATATATATATATATATATATATATATATATATATATATATATATATATCAACTGTCTCTAAATCAGTCAATATATATAATCTACTGCGTCTATCTCTAAATCAGTCGATATGCAGTGGGGTACAGAGTTATAACTTAACCTGTATAGAAACCTTTAAACAATCTTTCAAAGTTTGTTAATCAAACTTTATTTGCAGATCATTTTTTGAAATAAATAAAATAATTTATATGAACCTATTTATACTTTAATTAATTTAAATTATAAAACCGTTAAAAACTGTTGCGCATAATTATAACCTCGTTATCTAAATTGTATCAAAAACTATCAAAAAATAGTAATAAATTCCGTTTTCGAATTAAATTTATTACATTTTAAAATTATAAAATACATTCTAATAAATGCCGTAAATAATCCAACAAATTATTGCACGAAGCATCGAAGGAGTAGAAAATCAATAATTACAGTTCGCCAACAACGACGAATTGTGCATGCCGCTAGTAACCGTACAATCTCTGCAAAACAAATAGGGGCTGATTTATGATTGAAATGCTCATGAATGACGGCGAATTGTGCAATTAACAAGTCAAGTGTTCTTAGATGTACAAAAAACCACACATCTCCAGTTCTAATTGATGCGCACAGACGCATCTGTCTTCAATGGGCCAAAGACCACATGACTTGGGAAAAAGAAATGACAAAAAATTGTGTGGTCCAATAAAAAAAAATTCAACCTTGATGGTTCAAACGGCTTCAATTACTAATGTCATGACATTAGAAAAGAGATAATATTTTTAAAAAGAAGGGCTATAGGAGGCGAAAGACTAATGATTTGGGATGTGTTCGGTTATTTTGGAAAAACTCCGATTGGCTATATTACTCCTAAATTAAATGCTGAACGATATAAAATTTTTTTGAATGGTCATTCGAATGATATTTCGTAAAAATTTGGTAACATCAATTTTATTTTCCAGCAAGATAACCCTCTAATTCATAGAGCAAAGTCAAATATCTCATGGTTTACAAGCAAGAAAACTCAATTTTCAGAATGGCCAGCGCTCTCACCTGATTTAATTCCTATCAAAAACGAATGAGGCATCTTAGCAAGACGTGTTTATACAGAAGGGAAACAAAATTCGAATGTCGATGAATTGAAAAAGGCAATTGTATATGTTTGGAAGAACATTTCTCCTGCAGATTTTAGAAAACATTCGGAAAGTATGCCAAATCAAACATTTACTCAGAATGGCGGCAATAAAACAAAGTATTAATAATAAATTCAAATTGCAATACAAAACATTAGGAAATTTTGTTGAGTAAAATTGAAATGAGATTATAATTTTGCAACATCATTTTTTTAAATTTTTTAAGTCAATTAACGAAATAAAACTAGACTATATTACAAATGAAATATTAATTAAGTAAGATATTAAGCAATTGAATAATTTAAAAATAATTATTTAATTATTTGTGAGATCTAGAATTTTTGGTGAGCTTATAAATTTGCTCTGCACTGTATATACTCTTAATACCTTTATCCCTAAATAGTTCATTGTTCGGTAAATTACTAAAGTCATCAAAATCATTGCAAGGGATATGATCTAGACAAAACCTGCATAAACATTGCTGTTTTTACGGCCATTAAAAAACCTTTTTTTTTATTAAATATATTTTGCTGTTCATATAAAAATAAGATATTAAAATTACAATGAAACTTTTACGTTATACAAAGAATATATATAAAACAGACAGGGTCTCAAAGAAGATACGGATGACTGGTGTCATCACAATCATTAATTCATAAAGCCTCTTTACAACAACATTTAAAGCCCACATGGTTTTAGTAACTTTAAAATAAAATATTTTTTCTAAAAAATACTATGTGAAGAATAAAAACTCATATGTGCATACATACTCATATATACATACACACATAAACAAACACACATATACAAACATACTTACATATATGTCAAAAATTAAGGAGATGCAATTTCATTTGTCGTTTAAAAGAGAAAGTACTTTTTGTAATTATATTAAGTTAAATGTTAAAGTGTTCCGTGACGTCAAGTGGTTTGTAATTAAAGTGCGTTTATATTGGATAGTTGTTGTTAATATGTTTGTACAGTTTTGTATGTAATTGCTAATGTGTTCATATGGTTAATGGGAAATTGTAAATATGCTTATGTGGGTTGTAATGGTAATATTTGAGATATAAGATTTAGTATAAACTGTGATTATAATTTTGTAAGAGACTAGTTCTAATTGAGTAAAGAAAAGAAAACATCTTGACTTAATGTTTTATTTCTGCGAGAAAACTACAAGCTAACCGGGCAATGAATTCAAGTATGAAATTACTCGATATGTTTGAAACATATGATGGAGCTTCAGTTGTTGCGGTGTGGATGCAAAGAACCAAAGTAATAGCTGAAATGCAGAACAAAAAACTGGAGCTACTTTTTCCAATTCTTCTTAGAAAATCTTTATATTTGGTTTATGACGCTTTAACCATTGAAGATAAGCAAAATGCAACGGAAGTCGAATGCTGCTAGCAGCGTTCTCATTGGATGTTTACAGTGCATATGAGATTTTCACAAAACGGAACTTATAGGATGGAGAGAGAGAGTTGATATGTTTTTGGCTGATTTGAAACGATTGGCTTATCTTGCGAAATTGTCTTTATGATCACAATTTCGAGCAATAAAGGACCCGATTGATATTATGTTACCCAAATTCTGAGCTACTTTGAACTACTACTGTTCATCAATGAATTGGATCCGCAACTGTGAATGTCGAGGTTGATGATATCAAAATACGCGACGAAGTTATTTTGGTTTTCCAACCTTTCGAAAGTACGCGGTACCAAAACATGCTGAAACGGAATACGAAAACGAACTTCAGGATTGGATCAAGCGAAAATGGCTACTTGAGTATAACGAAAACGTAATGGGGCCGCCCAAAGGACGAATTCCTTTAATAGCTGTGATTCAAAGAAACAAAGATAATAAAGTCGGGCCTGTTGAGGATTGGAGAGAAGCTAACAATTTTATGGAGAAAAATGGGAAATAAACCAGCAATTATGGATCTACGCAAGGTTTATCTCCAGCTGAAAACTGAGGAACACCTTTGACCGTTCCAAACGGTGGTATTTCACAACAAGAGATATTATTTAACACGACTTGGTTTTGGTTGGAGTGTGAACAAATTAACGATAATATATCGAGTTGAAGAAATCCGAAAAAGTTAACCTGAAGAGTAGTGTTTTCAGTTTGCGGACAGGTGGTGGGTTATTTACCTGTGTATGGTTGGTTACGAGTTGTTTGTAGTCTGTTGAAACAAGGAGTTGCCAGTTTGACGAAGGGCTCGGACGATAAAATTTGTGATAAAAGGTAAAATGTTCGAGAAGTTTATGATATATAGTTGAAAGTTGCGAGCTTGTGAGGATTGGACAGTGGATGGCAATAAGGGAAAAGTATGAGCTGATGTAAGTTCTTTAGCTATTGGTGCAATAGTTCAAATTGGTAATATGATTGCGAAAGATGCAACATGGTTGCGAAAAGAAAAGTTCGACGTTCATATAAACATGGCAGAGCTAGACGCAGTGCTACAAGAAATAAATATGGCTTTGACGAGGAAACTAGAAAAATGACAGTTTTTACAGACTCCACTGTAAAAACTGTCATTTTGTCCAACAGTATTCCACTGGATTTTTGACGCACTTACTGGAAAATCAAGGTTGAAGTCAAAAGCCACAGGTGAATGTTGATTCAAAGAAGAATAAGCGTACTGCAACAACTTATTGAAGAATACGATTTGAAAGTTGACGTAAATCTTGTCCCATCGGAAGATAATTTAGCAGATGCATTAACGAGAATTCGCATCAGATGGTTAAATAAGCTAAATAGGAATGATCTTCTAAAAAATTGTATTGGAGTAGTAGTTGCGGAGCCTGAATCCATCTTGAGTATACACAAGAAAACTGGAAATTTTGAAGTGAGTAGAACATTGAACCTTGTTTGTGAAGTACTTTTAAAAACAACTAAAAACGAAGTTCAAATGGTATTAAAAAATTGTGAGCCGTGTCAGTTAATAGATCCAGTACCTTGAATTATAAAGAAAATTGTGAAAGATTGGCCATGGATATTACGCATTATGGAGCTGACAAATTTTTGAGTCTAATCAACGCGGACCTTCAAGATACGCTTTGTGGCAACAACTGTCAAGTTTATACGGAAGTGTTGCCATAGTTCGAAGTCTTATCTTTTGTGAACGAGGAATACCATTCGAAATATTACCAGATAATGAAGCAACGTTTAAGACTGAAGAAATGAGGAGTTTCCTTGAAAGTTAGGGAGTGCGTATTACGTTTCAGGCCGCTTATTACCCTGAGGGAAACGGAATTGTGGAAAGAAACCATCGTACATTAAAAAGAATAGCAGAGCGATATAAAGTATCAATACCGGAAGCAGTATATTGGTAAAACGTTGCTGTCAACAAAAATGGCGTACGACCAATGGAGAAAATATATAGTTATCAAATTGGTACCAAGGGCTTAAGAAAAAGAAATCTTCTGTCAAAAAGTGGCACAAACAAAATGTTTGGAGCAGGTGATAAAGTTTGGTTGAAACCACCCAATGCAAAGAAGTATATCAAGTGGAAGCCAGCAACTGTAACCAAAGACGGGTCGGAACAAGTTGAATGGGGTTCCGCGCCACGTGAAACATATTAGATCTTGATGTGAAATTCAGCCCTTATGCTTCGTTCCGAGAGTGGAAAGAGATATGGGCAATAATTGAAAAGAAGTTGTTAAAAACAATGAGGACCAAGTTGAAGGAAATGCTGATTTGAACGAAGTGGATATCGAGGTCGAGGATTCTCCACTGTAAATAGACACGCCTTTGCAAAGAAGTGCTCGAGAGCAATGCATGCCTAAAAAAATTATTGATTCCTGTTTACATGATCCTTAAGGGTCAAGGAGAATTGTAATTATATTAAGCTAAATGTTACAGTGTTCCGTGACGTCAAGTGGTTTGTAATTAAAGCGCGTTTATATTGAACAATTGTTGTTAATAGTTTGTACGGTTTTGTATGTAATTGCTAATGTGATCATATGGTTAATGTGAAATTGTAAATATGTTTTTGTGGGTTGTAATGGTAATATTTTAGCTATAGGATTTAGTATAAGTTGTGATTATAATTTTGTAAGAGACTAGTTATCATTGAGTAAAGAAAAGAAAACATCTTGACTTAATGCTATATTTCTGAAAGAAAACTACACTTTTCAAATTTTTTGTATTGTTATTTTTTAATTGATTCCATAATGACGGGCCTTGGCTAATAATTGAGAATTTTGACACTTGCAATTTTACTTTGCTCAAGTGATATTTATAGTTGGTATTTGACCGAAGATTTTATTTTTGTGAAAACGCCAATGTAAAAAGTATCAGAAAACACTTTTGGCGGCAAGTTATTCTTATATTTTTACATAAAAATTAATATTTGAAGCGAATTAAGTTTTGATATATTTAACACGTTCACGTATTTCATTACAGGTGAAGGGTTTTCTAATCTCTTCAAATAGTTAACTGCTTTACATGCGTGGTTTTGTAGACACTGTTATCTGATTAATTTAGTTTTGTTTGTGTTAGCCTAAATAATATTAGCGTAGGAGAGATGACAATGAACAAGGCTGAAGTAAAGCATATTGCGTGATTTATAATCAAGAAAGGCCCGAGATTTATACAATACACTTATAGCAGGAGATATTTTTGCTTCAATAAGGGTAATATGTTTTTTCCATGATAGGTTCTCATCAAATATTACTTCCAAAAACCTTGTATAATATAGTTTAGATGATGTAGTTTTTGTTGCTCCAAATAAAGATTGCGTCATTTTAGGTCCAAACAAGCTTGTACCAGTTTGACCAAACAGTCCAACAAAGGTTGTATTTAATGCTCCAAAACTTTTGAAAACAATATCGCAAAGTTTTAGCGAATTCTCAATGCTTAGGTTTGCGTCGTTAAAAAAAAAACAACAAATTGTCGGATTTTCTAGCTGACTTTCTAAATCAAATTATGAAACAATGATAAAATACAATATAGATGCCTTTTAAGTTGTAAATTTCAAAAAAAGTTGCGTTAAATGATCTTAATAACTACTTTTTTAAATATTTTTCTTTTAGTCAATCCTTATATATTGCTAATCAAGAGAAATTGATCAGCAAAGTCAAAATAAGTTTGAAAATTTATTTTAGAGCGTGTAAAGCAGAACATGGCAGTAAGACACCTTTAGTATTAGGTGTGCAAACGGAGGAATGGGTACGAAATGTCATAAGTTTGTTAAAATACAAGCAATGAAACTAGCAAAAAAACAAAATAAAAGTATTCGATTGTAATGATGTAGATGAGAAAGACGTTTAAAAATAAAAATTTTAAATTTTTGCTTCTATAGCTGGACACTATAGAAGCAAAAATTTAAAAATTTCAAAGCTTCTTTTTGTTTTAATTTTTTTTACATTTTTCATATTTGCAAATGCAATAAAAATCTAATTTTAGAGACCTCATACAGCATAGCGAGACCTCATACAGTCTAGTGAAACCTTATACAGCTTAGCAAAACCTCATACAGCTTAGCGCTAATAGTGTTTCTTTTTAAAAACTATAGTTGATATATTAATGCTTTTTTACTTTTTTCTACTGTAAAATAAATGTGAATGATAAAAAGTCTTAAACAGAGAACTTGTGCTTGTTATTAATTTTTAAATATAATCCAATTATAAGCAAATTCATAAAGTTTGTTTTTACACAAAATAACATTAAGAAAAACATAAAAAATATTTTTATCATAAAATTATACCATTAAACTTGAGCTTTATGAATACATTAGAAAGGTAACATATATAAATATAAGACGTACATAAAAGGTGAAATATGTAAATGTAAAATATATAAATATATAAGTGTGAAATATATAAATATAAGACGTAAATAAAAGGTGAAATATGTAAATGTAAAATATATAAATGTGAAATATATAAATATAAGACGTATATAAAAGGTGAAATATGTAAATGTAAAATATATAAATATATAAATGTGAAATATATAAATATATGACGTATATAAAAGGTGACATATATAAAAAGTAAAATATTAGGTGTCAGATGAATAAAAAGTAAAACATGAACGAGCATAATATGCTCTAATAAAAAATAATGAAAACGTAAAAACAGCTTTTTTTTGAGAAGGTAAGTCTGTGTTAAACAAACAGTTCCACAATTTCAATTGTTTTTTGAAAAAAATTTTTTTTTCTAGTTTAGAAAAACTTTACTAACTTTTACAACTTTATTTCATTTCCATGTAAAGAAGTCCTTAAAAATTGTTTGATTAATAAAACCGTCAAAATATAGTCATTAATCTAGGTGTTCATTATTTAACAAATTCTTAAATAAAGATAATCGTGCTGTTTCTTAACCATCTGAAGACCTAAGAAACATTAGTTTTAAAAAAATTTTTTATAATAGAAAAATATCTGAGCTAAAAAAGTAAAGTTTAATAGCAATTATTAAAACAAAATTAGGTCGGTTAACCGTAAAATTAGAGTTAACATAACTGAAAATCGTTTAGCTGGGCAAAGCTTTCAATCATGAGAACAATGTTAGACTATTTAAAAAACCAGAAGCTTGTGTACGATCTTTGAAGATATTTACATGGGCATAAATTACAGATAACAGAAGGTGTTATTTTATCGAAAATGGACCCGAGTAGCAAACATAACAAACCTATTCATCTGCTTTTATTTGTCTGCCAATACAACAAGACGTTTTGGTTGTATTAGGCACATAGAAAAGCTTTCCAATAGTAAAGTGGTTGAATGACAATATTTGTTCCACAGTTGATAAAAAAGACGCGCTATTATGCTTCTGTTGTTTGCTTTATTCCGAAATAAATACTTATGGGTGTTTGTTACTTTTTTTGATAAAAGATTGTTTTATTTGTTTATTTGAAATTTATTTGATTATTGTTCAATAATTTATAAATTAAATTTGATCATGAAAATATTACTTTTGAAATTTTTAACTAACCTAAAAAATTTATCCGTAATTTAAAAACTTAAAAAAATTATAGATTTTGATACAGCAAAGTTTTTTGACATAAATCTTTAGATGGGTGAAAATACAAAGAAAATTTTTTTGCTTTTCTCATAAGATCATTTTTACGATGGATTAAAAATCCACTTCAGTAATTTTGTACTTGACTTACATAATAAACAACTTTTTTGGATGTTTAACTAGGATATACCAATACCCGTTTACTTAATTTAATAAAACAAATCACTTCTAATAAAAAATTTTTTTTGTATATTTTTGTATGTTTTATAATAAGATAAAGTTTTTTTTGTTTTTCTAGTTACTTTAATACTGGCTGGAACATTTCTATGTGTAATATTATTTTTTGCCGTCTTTGCTTTATGCAAATATTTACGCAATAAAAATAGAGAGAAGAAGCCTAATGATCATCCTAAAGTAATAGTTAAGAATCCTTGCAAGTTTTCGATTAAAAAAGTAAAGACTCAATTACCAGTAAAAGATGGTGACAGGACAAAGTATCCATCGGTTTGCTTATCTTTTTTTATTTTTTTAAATTTTTATATTTATTAATTTAAATTATGAATGTTTTCATAAAATCAATTTTGCTATAGTTAACTTTATATCTTATAGCCAAGCATTTTTGTGAATGAGTGGATTCATACATTCGGACGAAGAAATTCTCCAACTATTGTGGTTTCAGATGAATATTATCCAAAAAATTCTGAAAGGTCAGATAGTATTTCTCATGAGGCACCTTTAGTTGTCAAAGAAAGGTCTTCTTCTCAAATAGAATTAAAGCAGCGTAAGATTAGTAATGGGGCGTTAGAACAATTAGCTAAACAAGGTAAACAAGGTAAGAAAAAAAGTTAATAAACTTAATTAAATAACGTAATCAAGTAAAAAAGAAAATTAAATTCGAATTCGGCGTGACAAACAATTTCTTCAATACAAATAGGAACTTCAGTTTCTTTTTTATTTGAAAAGGTTTTTTTAAAAGCTGTTATCATATAAGTTAATATTAGCAGCCGTGGTGTAATATTAGCAGCCGTGGCGTTGTAATAGAGATCTGGCTCTGAACCTAGATGCCCGACGATCGATGTCATCTCTGACCAGAAAGCAAAAATTCTAAAGCAGGCGCGAACTTTCTAGTTAAATTATGCGGTGCTTTGTGATAAGGTCATAAGAACGTGTTGGAACACCTTAAAAACCACAAGAAAAAAAAAGATTTTTGATTACAGTTACCAACTACCCAGTAAACATTGCTTTAAATGATTTGCAGTGGATCTATATAGGGACATTTGAGCGTTTTCTTGGAATTTTGCTCATCGGTTACCTGGTGGGCCATTAATGGCAGCCGCTATATATGGTCAGCCGTTAATTTTCCAAAATGTTAATAATGGTTAACCATTGGCTGGCCACTTTTAACGGCTGCCACTAATGGTCTACCCAGTAACATATGAGCAAAACTACAGTGAATCGCTTAAAATGCCATCATGGGTTTATTGAAATACCGCTATAGAATGTTTGCTGAGCAGTTTGATATTTACAATTCTTTGTAAGAATCAGACAAGACCCAATAATTACCCCCTTCAAATTTGTTAATTCTTTAATGAGCTTGTTACGATTCATTATAGAAGCTGAATTTTAAAGTCTTTTCAAAAATATTTATTTTTTTCTCTAGATATTGGATTTCAAAGTTTGACTAAACTCTTAAAATTCTTAAAATTATATATGTTATCTAACTCATTTCTAAATTTGAAAAACAAATTAAATACTTTTTTTTTTTTACTTTTTTTTGGCAATAAAAATATATTTATATATATTTCTAAAACCTAGTGTAAACCTAAAATTGATAAAATAAGGTAAGTAAAATTTTTGTCTAAATATACTGCTTTAAAAATACGAATAAATTGGTTTTTAGTCATTTTTATCCAAAAAATCTTTATCTTGTATTATAGCTAAGAAAAGTCATAATGCATCGAAATCTGTTACCTCAAAAGACTTGAAAAGTAAACTGATAGATAATTAGTAATGAAAGAATTATTCATTTTCAATATTGTTATTAATGTTATTTTTTAATTTTAATTTCATATATTGTTAATTTGTAATATTTAGTTTTATACAGTACAGTTATTTGGTTCCATGACACATACAAAACTATTACTTTTACAACAATAAATTGTAGCCTAAATACCATTGTCTTTGAGATACACCCAATCATTTTTCACTCACATAACAGTCAATTCAGATACAATTATATGAATTTCAACATATTGTTTGGTCTTTATAATTACGGCATACTACTGTCCTTCTTTGCACTATTTCTGATTTTGGTAAAGTTTTTCGAAAAATTTCGGAAGAAAAACGATAATTATCATGCCCATCGTAAACCAACTTTAATGACGTACGTAAGTGGACCAACTGCAGCTACAGAATTATGTTCTAAATATATAAGTTTTTTCAAGTTCCTTGATCATAATTTGAAAAACCGATAAGTGGTTAGAATTCTTTACAATGAGGCATTCGGAACTAAGTATATTGTAACAATTTATGCATTAACTTCCTCTACGCATTTGCACAGGTTCATTGTTAAATTCTCACTTATCTTGTTTCATTGTGTGTCAAAAATATTTTTGATAATTCGTTTGGGAAAATATAAGACTACGTGATTAATTTTACTATTTTGTGGCTCTTCCGCCTGTTTTCATCATTTGCGATATTTAATGATTTTTCATTTTCTATTAATTTGTAAGCAACAAAGTTATGTTTTTTTCTCATTTATATTGTTTTAAGTCAAGTTCCTACTTGACCTTAGCAAAGCTAAATCCAGTATACAACGTTTTCCTTATTCTTTTTTAAATTTTTTTTGTCAATTTTAGACTTTACTTTTTCAGAATCCGATAAAAATACGTGATTCATTGTTTTTTGTTTTCTACATCAGCACCGAGTCATAATACTTCAAAACAAAATTTTTTCTAATAGTACTCAAATTGTAAATTGAAATCTAGTATGAGTTGTAACAGCATTAGTAACACTTACATTTTAATTAAAAATTAAATTTTCTTACATCTCATAAATCTATTATCGTTCGATAATAGAATTGTGATATGTAATGAAATATAATATGGGATACCATTAGAAAATTAACGCAGCATTCTAGAATGATGGTTGCTTGGGATATTACTCAACAATTTGTATATTGACAGTTTTACTGAAATGGTATAAACATGCAGAGGCCTTGTGCAAATGTTTTGAAAAAGTTTATTGCATTAAATTTTGAGGGTCGCACGTATAAATATGTAAATATAAATTAAACCTGAATAGACCTGGAAGATGTGATAATAAAAACAGATGATATCATATCAAGTCTAAATAAATCCGCTGGTGTAGGAAGTGCTTGCATGACTAAAAATATTTTAAAATATAAAACAATAAAATAAAACAAATTGAAAAATCATAATTAAAGTTTGGTAAAAAAAATAAAAATAAAACGTCATCTACATGGTATGCAGATGATGTAGATGATACCTACAAACTCTAAATCCTCCATTTCTGACGCAGCGCGCTAATCCACCAAGCTGTAGTATCTATATGTAAAGATTAAAAAAGCGTATTTAATAAATGTAGCATAAATCATGGTCTTAAATTAGACTGTAATAAATTAACAACTGCTTATCAACTATGTCACAAAAGGTTTTATAAATGTCAATAATTTCACAAATATATAATATCTCAATATGTTATCGTTAGATCAGGAAAATCAAATCGCTATTAGAGTCCAAGCGTGAAAGATAAGTGTTGGCTTAGCACCATTATTTTTAATTAGTGATTTTAGCTGGTTTAATATTATTAAATCTTTGAAAGTTAACTTAAGAATAGCGTATCGTAACTTAAGTTGCGTATTGGCCAACCAAGCTAAAGTTAATGTTAAAGCTATATATATTCTTAAAGTTATATATAATATTCTTAAAGTTATATATAATCTTAAAGTTATATATATATATATATATATATATATATATATATATATATATATATATATATATATCTATATATATATCTATATATATATCTATATATATATATATATATATATATATATATATATATATATATATATATATATATATCTATATATATATATATATATATATATATATATATATATATATATATATATATACATATATATATATATATATATATATATCTATATATATATCTATATATATATATATATATATATATATACTATACATATATATATATATATATATATATATATATATATATATATATATATATATATATATATATATATATATATATATATATATATATATATATATATATATATATATATATATATATATATATATATATATATAGACATATATAGACATATATGTAATAGATATATATGCAAATACAATCAAATTTTTAACTTTTTTTTCCATTCTATATACATTTACTATTAAAAAAATGCAAAAGATTAAAAAAGTATAAATGAAAAAGTTACATAAAAAAGTAACGTTTAAATAGCAAGTTGATAAACGTTTAGTGCCCCTCCCCTCCAAATACTACATTGCACTCACTGCAACCCCTTAAAGACAGCTTCTTAAAATGGGGATTTTTTTTTCCAGTTTATTTATTTTGTGCACTTAATTTAAACGAAATAATAAAAATCGATTTCTTTTTCTAATAGTTAGTCTTTAGTTTTTTTTTTGAAATGTTTTAAAGATTATTGAAAAATTTAAAAAATAAACAACAAAAGTTGATGTTAAATTTATTAACATTAAGTGCATTAGGTTCTCTTAAATTAGAGATTTGCGGTTAAACGTTCTGTTAAATCTGTTAACCGTTCTGTTATATCTGTTAACCGTTCTGTTAAAGTCAAAAATAGCCCTTACTGTTTAGGTTACTAAAATTTCCAATGTAATATTGCATAGGTAAGACAGCTATAAATAAATTAAAAGTAAATACTTTTTATGGGTTCAGTTTCATGGCTTTTAACACTGTTAACCATGATATACTTTTGAGAAACTAAAAAAACTAGAAATCTATAGAGTATTAAACAATAACTTGCTGTAGTTTTATGGTTACCTGCCCAAGATCAAGCAATACATAATAAATAAAACAAATGAACAAAAAAACACATTATTACTTGTGGTCTTGCCCAGTAATCAATCGTAGATTTGCTATAATTTTTAGTTTATACAAATGTTTAGTTTTTAGCATCTAAATATTTAATAATTAATATATTTAATTTTTTCTTAAAGTGCCCTAAGACGACCTAATGGTCTTGTCCCAGAGCACCGCGGAAGAGCATTTAACCAGGAAATTCACGACTCCATCCTTACCAATGGCGCGAAATGAGTTCTAGGCATCATTTATTGCTTATAAAGTAAGCACTCTAACCATTTTGACACGGCTGCTTAATACATATATATATATATATATATATATATATATATATATATATATATATATATATATATATATATATATATATTTATATATCGTACACCTAGACCAAAGGTGCCACTAGTCAAAAATTATGGATATTGAGTTATGAATGTCATTAGATAGTATGTTATGTGTTGTACATGGTGACAAAATACCACAAGTCTAAAAAAATGTTTACAAAATAACAGATACAAATGGCACTCTTAGTTGGAAAAAATATTAAAACTTAAAACTTTAACCCTGATTTTCTCAGTTTGACACTTTTTGACTTTTGACAGCCTTTATATAGGTGTACGATATATATATATATATATATATATATATATATATATATATATATATATATATATATATATATATATATATATATATATATATATATATATATATATATATTTATTTATATATATGTATATATATATATATATATATATATATATATATATATATAAATATATATATATATATAAATATATATATATATATATATATATATATATATATATATATATATATATATATATATATATATATATATATATATATATCTATCGTACACCCATATCAAGGGTATTAAAAGTCAAAAAGTGTCAAACTGAGAAAATCAGGTTTGAAGTTTTAGGTTTATAATATTTTTTCCAACTAAAAGTGCCATTTGTATCTGTTATTTTGTAATTATTTGTTTTAGACTTGTGGTATTTTGTCACCATCTATAACACATGACATACTATCAAATGACATTCATAACTCAATATCCATAATTTTTGACTTGTGGCACCCTTTGTCTGGGTGTACGATATATATATATATATATATATATATATATATATATATATATATATATATATATATATATATATATATATATATATATATATTATATTGTTTGGTGATGACTCTAATCTTTTTTTATTTAAGCAATAATTTAAATATTTTTAAATTATTAAATAAAAAAATTATTAAAAAACTAAGCCACATGTACTTTATACGCATAACATGCTTCTTGTGATTGTGACATTAGATTCCAATCAAAATTTTTTAATGAAAGTTTTTGAAAATACTTCATGGAGTTATATATATATGCAGTGCTTTTTTTCTCCTGGAACGCACCGGAACGGCGTTGCGGCACCTTTTTTTTGATATATATAATTTTTTTGCTTTATAAAAACATTTTTTTCATCTTATTATTATATAATGAAAATAGTTCATTTTTAAATATTAAATACTCTTTGCAGATTTGAAAACATTACAGCGCTGCGTTTCAAAATTTGCTCGAGAAGAGTTTAATTTATTTTCATCTTTTCTTAATAGCGTTCGTTTTTATGACGCCGAGCTCTTTGTTTTTCCGATTACAATCGGAAAAACATGCAATTTCTTGAAAACGCGTATGGTTGTGAGATTAACAATTATTAATCTCACAACCATTCGCGTTTTTAAGAAATCTTTTAAGAAATTCTATTGTTTCTGTGCAGTGTTTGTCCGAATATTAATCTCACAACACCTCACGCAACTTAAAAAAGATCTATTTTTAAAACAAAAACTAATTATGAAAAAAGTTACCAGTTTCTTCACGGTGGATTCCCCTGTTCAGAATAAAATCAAATTAAATGCAAAAGAAACAGAAGAAATCAAAATTACAACGTCCGATTTACCTTCTGCAGACAATGACACCAGTTATAGCTGGCCAAGTTGCTTGACTGTAGAGCAAAAAACAGAGTTTTGTTCCAAAAACGATAGGCTTTGTTTTCGACAAAAAAAGCTCGGTTGCACTACCTGCCAAAAAGTGAAAACACTTGGCGTAGAAGCTAAGATGGGAATGAAAATATCTAAAGAATGGTTCAATAATGAAGTTTTTTATTATGGTGAAAATAGAAAGCAACAGTTAAGTTCGTTACGTAAGAAAATATTTGATCACAAAGAATCTGTAGGACATCAAGCTGCATTAAAGATGGTAGAAGAAGCTAAAAAAGAGACTGTCAAACAATATTTTAAAATCTTTAACGCGTGAGAAAATTGTAACAGCAAACATTTTTCAAACTGCATATAAAGTTGCTAAAGGAAATCAGTCTTTTAATAATTGTGAAATGGAAATTGATCTTCAAGAAATTAATGGAGTTGAAATGGGTCGTATTCTTCGTTCTACAAACGCATGCAATATATATTGTCAATCATATAGGTATCAAAATGTGGAAAAAAATTATTGCAGAAGTCATAAAGTCAAAGAGTAAGATTTCGATAATTATTGATGAATCAACTATAAGCCAAAAATCAACACTGATAGTGTAAGTTCGGTGCTTCGTAAAAGGCAGCGGAATGAATTCACCTATCAATTTATTTTTGGATCTAGTGGAGCTTGAGAGTGCTACGGCTAAAGGACTATTTGTTGCTTTACTTGAATGTCTTCATTCTTATGGAATGAAAGATGAATACTTGAAAAATTATTTAGTTTCTGTAGCATGTGATGGCGCAGCAGTGATGTTAGGATGCAAAAGTGGCGTTTTTAAACTAATCACTGAAAAGTTTCCTTTTGTTATAGTTTGGCATTGTGCTAATCATAGACTGGAAGTATCAGTAAGCGATACTATTAGGGAGATCTCAAGTATTAACAGATTCAAGTCATTTCTTGATAAGCTTTACGTCGTGCATAATGCTTCCATAAAAAATAGGAGAGAGTTACGTTTATGCGCAGAATTTCTTAATATTCAGCTGCTGAAAATTGGTCGAATTTTAAATACGCATTGGGTGTCATCTAATTTCCGTTCAGTTTTTGCAGTATGGGAAAATTACGAAGTGCTTGTGAAACATTTTTAGGAAGCGATGGTTGATCCTTCAAGGGACAAAAACAAAAAATCCATCAACAAAGTTTTTAATGGATCTAGGATTAATGTGTGATGTTCTTCAAGAATTATCGGAATTAAGTTTGGACCTACAAGAGCGCAATATTGATCTATACAAAGCAAAAAAAAAAAAAATTCAGAATATCCGTTTTCATGGAGTTTTACTTCACAATAAAATTCCAAAAACAATTCAGCTATTAATCCTAACGCCTTTTATATAAAACTAAAAAAGTCAATTGAAAAAAGGTTGCTTGCTGACAAATATGTTGAATTAGCTCAGTGGGCTTGCATCTTAGATCAAAATCATTGGCCTGATAACATAAACAACCAAGTGACATTTGGAGAAACTGAAATCAGAAATCTGTCGTTAAGACTACAATTAAATGAAAGAGAAATGATTGGTGGATTCCGTGAATACCTGGCAGAAAAAACATATCCTGAAAATTTAGTTCATCTAGTACACGCTCTACATACTATTCCCATTTCCTCAAGTGAATGCGATCGAGGGTTTTCACAGATGAATCTGATCATCACACCAACAAGGGCTTCATTAATAGCAAAAACAATTTTAACGTTGTTATTCATTAATATAGTGGGACCACCTCTAACAAGCTTCGATCCTTCAAAGTACGTTGATTCGTGGTTACGTAGCGGAAGGCATTTAGCAGTAGACACTCAGAGCAAGGAAAGGAGACGAGAGGATATGTCCAACGAAAATTTGCAAAAACTATGGGATTTGTTATAAAAGTTTATAGTTTTGTAAAGTTTGCATTTTATATACAGTGACTGACCCCTCCCCCACTCACCCCCTATGCAAAAAAAAACAATTTTCATTATTTGAAAAAAAGCTTCTATTATTGGAAACGATTTCTTATATCTGTTCCCGCCTTTATGGGTATGATGTACGGGGGAGCCTACCAACAGCTATACATATAAAGATTATTTATAAATTAAATTACTAATTTCTGCCTCATTTTTGAAATATAAAGAAAAATACAGGTGAGTTCCGGCACCTTTTTTTTAGAAAAAAAGCACTGTATATATATATATATATATATATATATATATATATATATATATATATATATATATATATATATATATATATATATATATATGTATATATATATATATATATATATATATATATATATATATATATATATGTGTATATATATATATATATGCATATATATATATCTATATATGCATATATATATATCTATATATGCATATATATATATCTATATATGTATATATATATACATATATATATATATGTATATATATATATATATATATATATATATATATATATATATATATATATATATACATATATGTATATATATATATACACATATATATATATATATATACATATATATATATATATATATATATATATATATATATATATATATATATATATATATATATATATATATATATATATATATATATATATATATATATATATATATATATGTAGAGTTCCACGCGGTTATTAAAACAAATCTCGTTCTAAAAAATAAAAATAATGAATTTTTTTTTCCATTACTATAAGTATATAGTCTTAAATGTTAAAAAAAAATAATTTAAGGAAAAAAAAAAAAAATTGAACAAGCTATTTATAGATTTTAAAGTAAACGGAAAAAGTATAATTTTATTTAAGAAAAAGTGTTTAACTTTCATTATTTTTTTAAAATCTTGTAGTGATCCAAAATTTTTCCAATTAGTTTTAAATTGGTCGGCTGCAAAGCTGGTTTAATATGTTAAAGCACTAACTATTAATTTTTAGTTATTTCACGCGATATAAGCAAAATAGTTTCTTACACAATCATGATGCGTAGCTGACCGCTGGGAAGGAAAAGTTGTCTTTTTTCATCAATTTAAATTTTTTTTTTAAATCCTTGTCGATTATTTATGTCAACTAATTAGCCATATAAGGGTTTTGCAATAATTAAAAAAAATTGGCATCAAATAGTTAAAAAAAACCCACTCAACTTCCTGTTGCGTAGCTGACTGCCAAAACTAAACATTTAAATGTCGCAAATTTTGTCAATTTTTTTAAATGCAACAAATAGTTTTGCCCAAACTATTTTGAACTTCAAAACATTTATAGTCAATTAGAAATTATTTAAAACTCCAAAAGACTTTATAGTCAATATAAAGATATGGAATCACTGCAGGAACCAGTTGCTTGCGCATCCAATGAAAATAAAAAAGGTGAGCATTGTGTTTTTATAGAGTTTTTAAGTAATTTTTACATTTATTTGAATGTTTACTTTTTTTATTACAGCTGTAAAGATAAAAAATAGAAAAGCAATGAATCAAAAGAATTACATGAGTAGAAATCATGAAGAAAAGAAATTCAAAGCTAAAGAAAATGCTTGACTTCGAAGACAAAGATGGAAATAAGATTTTCGAAAAATTGGAGCTGAAAGATTAAAAAGTTTAGAAAGAATGAGAAAATTTCGACTGCGGCAAAAAGACGCATCTTTATCTCTCGAATCAAATCACTCATCATTTGCAAATGTGCAAGTTAAAGGAAAGTATATAAAAAAATTGAATCGCTCTCTTCCCAAAAGTCTTGTTCAGAAAAAGGAACTGTTGTGTTGTTTACTCAATGAAACTCAACCATTAACTTACTCAATTCCTAAATCAACAAACAGTCTCCGAGAAAAAGACTTAGTGGTTATACAAAATTTTTATTGCGACGATGAAATAAGTCGAATATCCCCAAGAACAGCAGATTATACTTCTGTAGTGATAGGAGAAAAAAAGGTGCGTGTTCAAATTCGACACATGTTATATACGCTAAAAGAAGCTTTCGAAGAGTTTAAGCTAAACAATGCAGATATTAAATTAATCCTGTCAAAATTTTGTCAGTTGAGACCAATTTACGTTCGATGTGTATCATCAATTCCTCATAACGTGTGCGTTTGCATGTTACATGAAAATATGCGTTATGCTCTTGAATCACTTTCGCGGGGTTCAGAGATATTCACTACAATTAAAACGGGAAACTCTATGATTCTAAACTTTATTTGTGAAAAACCATCAAAACAATGCTTCAATGCCGTTTGCAAAGAATGTACTGTTTGTAATATGTTTGATAAATTATTACTTCAGTTCGAACAATTTGAATTAGATGTTTCATGGAATCAGTGGCAGAAACCTCAAGCAAAATCGTATATCAAAATAGAAAAGGTTAAAAAAGAAGGAACAATTGCAGTTTTATTATCACATATTAAAGAAATGCGTGCAAAGTTTATTATTCATTGTAATGTCAAGAGCAGTCAATCGTCCGTATTTAAATTTAATATAGAATCAGCGATTCAAAAAGACTCAAATAAGGCTGTTATTCAAGTTGACTGGGCAGAAAATTATACTTGTATTTACCAAAACGGAACGCAAGCAGCTCATTTCGGTCAAAATCACTTTTCTATATTTACATGTGCAGTTTGGCATCGTCAAATTAAATCTTTTGCGCTAGTTTGTGATTCAAGCGATCATACAAAATTATCTGTTGTTCCAAACATAAATAAAATTATCGAGCTTCTATCAGACGATATTACAGAAGTTCATATTTTCAGTGACAACGCAACATCACAATTTAAAAATAAATATGTTTTGGCATCAATGAAAATTTTAGAAAAAAAGCATACAATAAAATGCACTGGCATTTTTTTGCTGCAATGCATGGAAAAGGAGTTGTGGATGGAATTGGAGCCACTGTAAAACGTGTTGCCAGAAAAAATGTTTTAACTGAAAAATATATAATTTCTAGTGCTAGCGATTTGGCAGCCGCAACAAACAATTTAAAAATTACCGTTATATTACTGACTGATAAAGAAAAGCTAGAGATAAACAACTCTCTTGGTTTGAGCACCTTTTTTAAGAAAACAAAAAAAATTAAAGAATTGCATAAATGCCATTAGTTTCAGGTTTTAGACGGTAACGTTGTAGGCGAGCAGCTTTCGCCAAATATTGCATAATATCAAAGCGATAGAAGCGTCTAGACATTTAGCAGTGATAAAGTAATTTAAAAATCACCTTAAAAAGCTGTAAAAATTTCTTAATAAAAGCCATAAATAAATATTAGATTTGTTTTGCGTAGCTGATTGTTGCGTAGCTGACTGCATGATTTCTTAAAACGTTTTTTTTTTACCTGTTATTGTTATTCTATTGAAAGTCTTACTTATTTTTTTCAATACTTTTCAAGTTTTCTTGGGGTGACTTTTTTTGCGCAACTAAGCTCGGAAGGTTTATTCAGTTTATCCCTAATACATTTCGATCAACAATAACAGCTTACACGTTTAAAGAACTTCTAGTTGTTGCTTTTTAAATTATTTTAGTTGTTCAATTATTGTCCAAATACTTGATGCTTTTAAAGCTCTGAAGATCAAAGTTCCAAAGTAAATGCAAGTAAAATGAATGTATTTATATACGTCTTTGAGTTAAAAACGTTTATATAATAAGGTTGTGAACAGATAAAAATATCAAGAGTACATTTAAAAGGAAATTGTATTACCTACCCCCTAGCCCCATTATTTAAAAAAGTGAGAGTACTGAAGCTTCTAAAGCCCCCTCCCCCTTTTCCACGCCGGGGTCAAGGTTTCTTTTAATGTAAAATTATCTTTATAAACTTTATAAATAAATTTTATTGTTTCTAAATACAAGCTATAAATATAGTTTTAGATTTGTTTTGGGTTTTAATTTGAATTATAATAAAAATTCGCATGTTGCGTGGCTGATTGTTGCGTAGCTGACCGCATAGTTTTTTGAAAACTTTTTATTTGACGTGTAATTAATGTTATATTAAAAATTTTTATAAATATAACTTCAATGAAATAATTGTTTTTGAAGAAAAAAACGTTTTTATAAAAAAATAAATTATAGATTCAGAGAAAAAATAATTCAAACTTTAAATTAAAAAAAAAGCTTTTTTGCGCGTTGCGTAGCTGACCGCTGTCTTTTATTTCTATTTTACTCAAATTGTCTTCTTATCCTTTTTTTTGTTGTGAATAATAATAAAAAAGGATAATTTGAGTGTAAACGTAAAAAAAAATTAAAAATTATAATATAATGAGTCAGTTAAATTTTTAAAAACATGTTGCGCTCGTTGCGTAGCTGACCATAGAACTCTACATATATATATATATATATATATATATATATATATATATATATATATATACATATATATATATATATATATATATATATATATATATATATATATATATATATATATATATATATATATATATATATATATATATATATATATATATATATATATATATATATATATATATATATATATATATTAGACTGCTTCCTTTTGGGGTCATGAAAAAATTTAAAGTACCATGGAGTCTTATCTGCTGCGCAGACCCCTATTTTAATAATAGAATTTTTTTTTTTTTCAATTTTGACCATTTTTAGGGGTTGCTCAAGTGCCCCAATTGCCTGAATTTAGACCTTTTTAAGCCTATTTTTGGCATATTTGAGCAAGTTCTAAAACTCAAAATAGTTAAATTTTTTTTCTTTCCAGAGTTTCTTCTAATTTAGAAAAAACAAATAAAAATGCATGGTATTTTTATTTATCTGAAATATTTCATGCAAATCTATTTATAAAATCCCAAATTTAGTGCAATTTTTTCCAATTTTTACGCAACGTTATAACTTTGTTGATATGTAAAGTCATAAAACGTCTAGCGATTTGATTTTATATATTTCTTAATAATAGTGTTATTTTTTACAAATATTATGCAATATTTTTATATTGTTTTTTTGTTTTTCTTGGAGGTTTTTCTTTTTCCTACATACTTCCTTTTGTAATTGTGCATGAATAAAAGTGAATCTTGTCTTTTTTCTTCCTTTCTGGCAATATCAATGTTGTCCTTTATGAGTTTAACAGTTCTTTCAGAGCAATCATTAACAACTGCAAGATTAAAAATAGCATCTTTAAATTTTAAGTAGAAATCGTTACAAGTCCAATACTCTGGCGGGGTTTTCATCCATTGACAGTCACTTTTACTCTGCCCTATCATAAGGAACAAAAGCCACGAATTTTCTGTGACCAATTCAACTAAGCTTGGTGGCTTCGGTCCACTGAAGTCTAAAGAATTGAGAACCTCCATGTTAGCTTTTATTCGGGCTAACGAATATTTATCTAAGCTACGAAATTCAAAGCTGTATAATTTTTGAGCAATTTCACCTCTTTCTTCACAGTTTTCATCAGCTAAGGCAAGAACAACAAGGTAAGGGTCCAGAAACCATGTGTGCCGTTTGATTGATTCAATGACTGATTCTGCCCCAATCAAATTGTACTCCTTAAACCTATTCATTTGCCAAAGAGCTCTCATATCCTGGATAAACAAAAAATTGTTAAGTAACTAGCTTACCTTAAAAAAATTTATATTTTAGAAACTTTTAGTCAAAACTTTTTATTTATAATAGAATCCTTATATATATATATATATATATATGTATATATATGTATATATATATATATATATATATATATATATATATATATATATATATATATATATATAAATATAAATATATATTTATACATATATATATATATATATATATATATATATATATATATATATATATATATATATATATATATATATATATATATATATATATATTTATATATATATATATATATATATATATATATATATATATATATATATATATATATATATATATATCATACTTGTTAACTTGGTACCTACCTGACGAGGAGCCACAGCAGATAGTTCAGCTTTGAGAAACCAGGTAGTATAGAAAACAGCCACACAAGTTGCCACTTCAGTAATTTCATTTTTCAGTCGATTTGTCAGACTGGGTATTGCATCCATCATAAGCTGGAGCTTTAGGTAGTAGATACCTATAAAAATATACATTTTTATTTTTTTTGAAAAGCTAAATATTTGATCATGTATAACAAATTCATTTTTTTTTGCTATGAAGCTATAATTTTTAACTTTGGACTTTTTTCTATCATAAACCTAAAACTCTCTACCTTTTGCCATAAAACGGGCATGATGAATTGCTCCGGGTGTACGAAACTTGTACTTTTCCTCAGAAAGCACCATAAGTGTAAGCTCTGTCAGCTCAATGTAGTCCTTCCTTGTAGCCCCATCCTAAAAATTAAACCAGAAGTATATTGGTATAATGCAATAAACATAGGTATGTATACTTTTGTCTTATAAAGAATAATAGAATTAAACAAGAAAAATCTAGGATATATTACTACTTCATAGTACATATTGTATACATAACTACATATTTAAACATCTAGTCATCGGGCTACCTTTTTCAGAGACCCATGGGTGATAATATTTCTGCAGAACGTTATGCTTTCATGCTTTTGATTACCAAGCCATGTTTCATCTGGAATAGTCAATCTTCTCAACACCTTTTTATTTAAAATGTCAAAAAAAATCAAAGAGCTCAAAATTGAAGAAATACTAGGGTACAATAATATTTTACAAAAATGTTAACCAATTTTGTAAAACCCTACCTGGTTCTCTACATCAAGATCATTCCATGTTGATTTTAATATTTTAAACAGCATATTATCTGGTCCAGAAGTAGCACTACTTGGATAATTTTTCCAGAAATGTGTTATGTGTAGCTCGTTTATATGATGTCGGCATGCAATAGATAAAACTGGTCGCTGAAAAACTTCATTTACCAGTAAAGAAACAGCTCCATTTTTGTTTCCAGTGTTGATTCTGGTTGTATCAAATGTAACAGCTTGTATACTGTTTGTAAGGTCAAAGCAATTCAAGATATCTCTGATCGCATTTTTTTGATTTTCGCCAGTTCCGGAAGAAATAGCTGGAATTCCCAACAGGTGCGTTTCCATGTTACCGTTTATTAATATTGCTAATCGATCTTTTTCTGATTTTTTCCTATCAGTATATTCATGACATACTTTTCCATCAAAATGGAGTTGAACTAAAATGTTCTTATTATTATTTCTGAAATTTCTCAAATGGTCCTTGATCCTCTTTGATTCATCATAAATGACTTTATCTGCTGCTCTTAATGCTGAAGAGGTTGAACATTTAAATTCATCTATATTTCCACCTGATTTAGCAATTATACTATTAACCATGGCAGTATGCTGCCTATGACTTAATCCTTCCCCAACAGCAGTATCAGCAGTTCTTTTGAGAATATCTTTTGGAAGTAGAACAGTATCTGGTTTTTTGACTTTCTTCTTTAACTCTGGATCTGGATACGGGAAATCATCATTATCTTCATTTTTATCAGATCCATTTGAGCTGAATTCACTCTCTGACATGGTTTCATTCAAACTTGATCTCATTTCAAACTTGGATAAACTCCTGTTAACAGAGGAAATGTACCTTGTGTCTAATCCACCTATTCTTGTTTTTCTATCTCCTAATTGGTCTAATAAAAAAGCAATATCTTCAGTCTTGTCTCGACAACTTCTTTTCTTATCAGCTTTAATGATTGCAACCAGAGTATCGAGCTCAGGTGCAATCCAAAAGATCCTTTTCATCTGAGTTAAAAATTTCCTCCTTTTTTCAATTTCTGATAAAGTTTGTCTTGATTTGTTTTTTTTTTTACAGTTTCCAAGTTAGGATCAGCTTCTCTATCTTTTTACTAAAAAATGTGATTTGTAGGTTCTGAACATTTTACAACACATCTATTTCTGTTAATTAATTTATTTAACAGCAGATATTTGTTATATTAATTGTTTTCCTCTAATAATATACAAATAAAACAAAAACAAATACAGTCTGGTACCTACCTAATTGTTTGTAATTGCAAAATCTGAAATCCACCCTTCAACCAAGGTGCAATTAACTTTGAAAGAGTGCAGCATAAAGACTTTTCATTATGGCATCTGATTTCAAAGTGTTTTGTCAACGGACAGTGGATAATTCTACTTTCTTTTTGTTTTGGATGCTTCTCCTTTAAATGCAAGAAGTATTGCAAAACCTCTTGCTCTGTAGAAAATTTGTCTTTTGGTAAGGATGACCTGGATTCCCCAACCAAAAAATTTACTTTTTTCTTACTTTTTCCCGACATGAATAAAACTGTAGTAAATAGCTCTAATAAGCATATGAAGTAAGTGTATCATGAAAGTTATCAATAATTATTTCCCGCGTTTTTAAATGAAAATTAAATATCGTCTTTGCTAAAAAGTAATTCGCATAACGTGTTTAAGCAAGTACGCTAAAGTATTAAAGTAAATGCGAAGCGTAAAAATTGGTAAAAATCCGCATAACTATGCAATTTTTTAGTTAGGTTTAGACAAAATATTTTAAGCAAATTAAATTACCATGCATTTTTTTTTTTCTATTAACTTAGAAGAAACTCTGGAAAGAAAAAAAATAGAATTATTTTGAGTTTTAGAACCCGCTCAAACGTGTTGAAAATAAGCTTAAAAAAGGGTAAATAAGTCTAAAATTAGACCATTAGGGCAATTGAGCAACCCCTAAAATTTGTTAAAACAAAAAAAAAAAAAAAAATCTACTAATAAAATAGGGGTCTGCGCAGCAGATAAAACTCCATGGTACTTTAAATTTTTTCATGACCCCAAAATGAAGCAGTCTAATATATATATATATATATATATATATATATATATATATATATATATATATATATATATATATATATATATATATATATATATATATATATATATATATATATATATATATATATATATATATATATATATATATATATATATATATATATATATATATATATATACATTACTAAACAAACAATAGGTTCTTCTTCCGACGGGCTTCTTAAAAAAAAAAAAAACTTAAAACGAAAATTTAACCAACTGAATTGTGCCAAATACCCAAGCCGACTTAATTTGTAAAAAAACCAACTATAACTTGAAAATCACCATCTTTGGAGGAGGGGGTAGGGTACAACACCCCCCCCCCCGTAAAATTGCCTCTGTATATATATATATATATATTTCTATTTTACTCAAATTGTCTTCTTATCCTTTTTTTTGTTGTGAATAATAATAAAAAAGGATAATTTGAGTGTAAACGTAAAAAAAAATTAAAAATTATAATATAATGAGTCAGTTAAATTTTTAAAAACATGTTGCGCTCGTTGCGTAGCTGACCATAGAACTCTACATATATATATATATATATATATATATATATATATATATATATATACATATATATATATATATATATATATATATATATATATATATATATATATATATATATATATATATATATATATATATATATATATATATATATATATATATATATATATATATATATATTAGACTGCTTCCTTTTGGGGTCATGAAAAAATTTAAAGTACCATGGAGTCTTATCTGCTGCGCAGACCCCTATTTTAATAATAGAATTTTTTTTTTTTTCAATTTTGACCATTTTTAGGGGTTGCTCAAGTGCCCCAATTGCCTGAATTTAGACCTTTTTAAGCCTATTTTTGGCATATTTGAGCAAGTTCTAAAACTCAAAATAGTTAAATTTTTTTTCTTTCCAGAGTTTCTTCTAATTTAGAAAAAACAAATAAAAATGCATGGTATTTTTATTTATCTGAAATATTTCATGCAAATCTATTTATAAAATCCCAAATTTAGTGCAATTTTTTCCAATTTTTACGCAACGTTATAACTTTGTTGATATGTAAAGTCATAAAACGTCTAGCGATTTGATTTTATATATTTCTTAATAATAGTGTTATTTTTTACAAATATTATGCAATATTTTTATATTGTTTTTTTGTTTTTCTTGGAGGTTTTTCTTTTTCCTACATACTTCCTTTTGTAATTGTGCATGAATAAAAGTGAATCTTGTCTTTTTTCTTCCTTTCTGGCAATATCAATGTTGTCCTTTATGAGTTTAACAGTTCTTTCAGAGCAATCATTAACAACTGCAAGATTAAAAATAGCATCTTTAAATTTTAAGTAGAAATCGTTACAAGTCCAATACTCTGGCGGGGTTTTCATCCATTGACAGTCACTTTTACTCTGCCCTATCATAAGGAACAAAAGCCACGAATTTTCTGTGACCAATTCAACTAAGCTTGGTGGCTTCGGTCCACTGAAGTCTAAAGAATTGAGAACCTCCATGTTAGCTTTTATTCGGGCTAACGAATATTTATCTAAGCTACGAAATTCAAAGCTGTATAATTTTTGAGCAATTTCACCTCTTTCTTCACAGTTTTCATCAGCTAAGGCAAGAACAACAAGGTAAGGGTCCAGAAACCATGTGTGCCGTTTGATTGATTCAATGACTGATTCTGCCCCAATCAAATTGTACTCCTTAAACCTATTCATTTGCCAAAGAGCTCTCATATCCTGGATAAACAAAAAATTGTTAAGTAACTAGCTTACCTTAAAAAAATTTATATTTTAGAAACTTTTAGTCAAAACTTTTTATTTATAATAGAATCCTTATATATATATATATATATATATGTATATATATGTATATATATATATATATATATATATATATATATATATATATATATATATATAAATATAAATATATATTTATACATATATATATATATATATATATATATATATATATATATATATATATATATATATATATATATATATATATATATTTATATATATATATATATATATATATATATATATATATATATATATATATATATATATATATATATATCATACTTGTTAACTTGGTACCTACCTGACGAGGAGCCACAGCAGATAGTTCAGCTTTGAGAAACCAGGTAGTATAGAAAACAGCCACACAAGTTGCCACTTCAGTAATTTCATTTTTCAGTCGATTTGTCAGACTGGGTATTGCATCCATCATAAGCTGGAGCTTTAGGTAGTAGATACCTATAAAAATATACATTTTTATTTTTTTTGAAAAGCTAAATATTTGATCATGTATAACAAATTCATTTTTTTTTGCTATGAAGCTATAATTTTTAACTTTGGACTTTTTTCTATCATAAACCTAAAACTCTCTACCTTTTGCCATAAAACGGGCATGATGAATTGCTCCGGGTGTACGAAACTTGTACTTTTCCTCAGAAAGCACCATAAGTGTAAGCTCTGTCAGCTCAATGTAGTCCTTCCTTGTAGCCCCATCCTAAAAATTAAACCAGAAGTATATTGGTATAATGCAATAAACATAGGTATGTATACTTTTGTCTTATAAAGAATAATAGAATTAAACAAGAAAAATCTAGGATATATTACTACTTCATAGTACATATTGTATACATAACTACATATTTAAACATCTAGTCATCGGGCTACCTTTTTCAGAGACCCATGGGTGATAATATTTCTGCAGAACGTTATGCTTTCATGCTTTTGATTACCAAGCCATGTTTCATCTGGAATAGTCAATCTTCTCAACACCTTTTTATTTAAAATGTCAAAAAAAATCAAAGAGCTCAAAATTGAAGAAATACTAGGGTACAATAATATTTTACAAAAATGTTAACCAATTTTGTAAAACCCTACCTGGTTCTCTACATCAAGATCATTCCATGTTGATTTTAATATTTTAAACAGCATATTATCTGGTCCAGAAGTAGCACTACTTGGATAATTTTTCCAGAAATGTGTTATGTGTAGCTCGTTTATATGATGTCGGCATGCAATAGATAAAACTGGTCGCTGAAAAACTTCATTTACCAGTAAAGAAACAGCTCCATTTTTGTTTCCAGTGTTGATTCTGGTTGTATCAAATGTAACAGCTTGTATACTGTTTGTAAGGTCAAAGCAATTCAAGATATCTCTGATCGCATTTTTTTGATTTTCGCCAGTTCCGGAAGAAATAGCTGGAATTCCCAACAGGTGCGTTTCCATGTTACCGTTTATTAATATTGCTAATCGATCTTTTTCTGATTTTTTCCTATCAGTATATTCATGACATACTTTTCCATCAAAATGGAGTTGAACTAAAATGTTCTTATTATTATTTCTGAAATTTCTCAAATGGTCCTTGATCCTCTTTGATTCATCATAAATGACTTTATCTGCTGCTCTTAATGCTGAAGAGGTTGAACATTTAAATTCATCTATATTTCCACCTGATTTAGCAATTATACTATTAACCATGGCAGTATGCTGCCTATGACTTAATCCTTCCCCAACAGCAGTATCAGCAGTTCTTTTGAGAATATCTTTTGGAAGTAGAACAGTATCTGGTTTTTTGACTTTCTTCTTTAACTCTGGATCTGGATACGGGAAATCATCATTATCTTCATTTTTATCAGATCCATTTGAGCTGAATTCACTCTCTGACATGGTTTCATTCAAACTTGATCTCATTTCAAACTTGGATAAACTCCTGTTAACAGAGGAAATGTACCTTGTGTCTAATCCACCTATTCTTGTTTTTCTATCTCCTAATTGGTCTAATAAAAAAGCAATATCTTCAGTCTTGTCTCGACAACTTCTTTTCTTATCAGCTTTAATGATTGCAACCAGAGTATCGAGCTCAGGTGCAATCCAAAAGATCCTTTTCATCTGAGTTAAAAATTTCCTCCTTTTTTCAATTTCTGATAAAGTTTGTCTTGATTTGTTTTTTTTTTTACAGTTTCCAAGTTAGGATCAGCTTCTCTATCTTTTTACTAAAAAATGTGATTTGTAGGTTCTGAACATTTTACAACACATCTATTTCTGTTAATTAATTTATTTAACAGCAGATATTTGTTATATTAATTGTTTTCCTCTAATAATATACAAATAAAACAAAAACAAATACAGTCTGGTACCTACCTAATTGTTTGTAATTGCAAAATCTGAAATCCACCCTTCAACCAAGGTGCAATTAACTTTGAAAGAGTGCAGCATAAAGACTTTTCATTATGGCATCTGATTTCAAAGTGTTTTGTCAACGGACAGTGGATAATTCTACTTTCTTTTTGTTTTGGATGCTTCTCCTTTAAATGCAAGAAGTATTGCAAAACCTCTTGCTCTGTAGAAAATTTGTCTTTTGGTAAGGATGACCTGGATTCCCCAACCAAAAAATTTACTTTTTTCTTACTTTTTCCCGACATGAATAAAACTGTAGTAAATAGCTCTAATAAGCATATGAAGTAAGTGTATCATGAAAGTTATCAATAATTATTTCCCGCGTTTTTAAATGAAAATTAAATATCGTCTTTGCTAAAAAGTAATTCGCATAACGTGTTTAAGCAAGTACGCTAAAGTATTAAAGTAAATGCGAAGCGTAAAAATTGGTAAAAATCCGCATAACTATGCAATTTTTTAGTTAGGTTTAGACAAAATATTTTAAGCAAATTAAATTACCATGCATTTTTTTTTTTCTATTAACTTAGAAGAAACTCTGGAAAGAAAAAAAATAGAATTATTTTGAGTTTTAGAACCCGCTCAAACGTGTTGAAAATAAGCTTAAAAAAGGGTAAATAAGTCTAAAATTAGACCATTAGGGCACTTGAGCAACCCCTAAAAGTGGTTAAAACTCAAAAAAAAAAAAAAAATCTACTAATAAAATAGGGGTCTGCGCAGCAGATAAAACTCCATGGTACTTTAAATTTTTTCATGACCCCAAAATGAAGCAGTCTAATATATATATATATATATATATATATATATATATATATATATATATATATATATATATATATATATATATATATATATATATATATATATATATATATATATATATATATATATATATATATATATATATATATATATATATATATATATATATATATACATTACTAAACAAACAATAGGTTCTTCTTCCGACGGGCTTCTTAAAAAAAAAAAAAACTTAAAACGAAAATTTAACCAACTGAATTGTGCCAAATACCCAAGCCGACTTAATTTGTAAAAAAACCAACTATAACTTGAAAATCACCATCTTTGGAGGAGGGGGTAGGGTACAACACCCCCCCCCCCGTAAAATTGCCTCTGTATATATATATATATATATATATATATATATATATATATATTTATATATATATATATATATATATATATATATATAAATATATATATATATATATATATATATATATATATATATATATATATATATATATATATATATATATATCATTGTTAAGAATAGAATAAACTCCCATTAATCAAGGAAAACGGGTTGACATATGTAGTATAAAAAGGGCGTTCTGGCTCATTTTTTTTGTGATACATCTCACCCTTATTTTAACATGTATATTATGAGATCTCTTAAACTAGAATGACATGGTATTCATTATAATTATATAATTAAAATTATAAGGTGAAATCTAACTTAAGCGTAAATGTAATCTACTTTGCATTAGGTCTTTCAGATCCTTTGGATCTTTAAGAATTAGACCCATAAGAAGTAGTTCTTCGAACTTAGCTACGCATAATAGTAAATTACTCCTTTCAACTCAGAAAAACTTCCAGATTTCATAACTTGCTCATTACCAGAGTTTATTGTTACTACTAATCTTCTACCATTAGTAACGCTAGGCATAGAATCATTTTTACCAAAATTTCTGTAAAAAGAGATAGTAGTTGTAGAATCAATTTTTGGTGTTGATTGATGCAATAGTTCAGATGATCTATTAGCAAATGAAGTATTAATTCTATTCCATGAAGATAAATAAAAATCTACTAAACCAGATGAGCAGTATATACATCTGCTATTATTTTCGTATCCAGGAAATATTAAATTATTATAGTTATAGGATGTCCAAGGTTGAATAACTGAGTCATTGTTTTTAGGAGAATTGATTCCGTCATACATGCGTACTCTTGATTCCCACCTATTTCCAGATTTACCGATAACATCCATTCTAATATATTTTAAATAAACACCATTTCTATTACCTGCAGTGTTCAATAATATATATTCATTACCATAAGTTGTATTCAAAATTCTAAATGTGGATGAGTATAGTTTAAGATCTGAAAAAAACGGGGGTATTAATAAAGTATTTGCTTGTTGTGTTAAACTTATTGTAATAAAAGGTTGCAACGAATATGTAAGTGGATTTCCGGTTTTATTGTTTAATTCAATTTTTAGATTAGTTTTAAATGGTAAATCAAGTGTAAAGTATCCTCCTAATTCAATATTAGAATGCATATTACAACCTTGTAAAGAGTTAGTATAAAATGGTCCACCATCCACCAAGTAGAGCGAATAATAAATCACAAGCTATACTTCCTATGCAAGGCATATTATCTGCATATATCCTAATAAATACGTTACTTGATACACTTCCATAAGGATTTGTTCCTTTAAATTCTAACCATAGTTTCCTGAGAATACCAGGACCACTATTTTGAATAAATACTGCTGTTCCATCTGTATTTGGTTCAAGAGTCTGGGATTTTACTCACATGCATGTTAAGCTTGAATTTGGTACTATTTCTAAACTGCTAGGATTAGGTATTATTGTGTCAACATAATACTTTGTTGGAGCATCATTTGGATTTGTAGGTTCTGCTACATTTATTAATTTGTTTGTATTCATGTCAATAATACTAATTGCATTATTTTGCCCATCTCTTCTAATAAACATACTATCAGCTTGAGATGCTGTTAATCCATTTGAAACTACTCGACTTGTAGTTGAATAAATTGTTGTACGTCCGAATTTATCAACAGGCATTTTATATATAAAGAAAAAAAATTACCTTAGATTATTAATAATATTCTGAAAATGATATCATTCATCTAGTTTTTTTAAAACATGGAGACACAAGTGTCCACAGAATGAGGTATTTACAGATTGAACTCTTTCACTGTTATAATAAACAGGACTTTTTAAATAATTAACAATTTCAACAAGAGGTGGTAGCCCAAAAGAGTCAAAACTTAGTTTTTTATCTCTATCTTAGTACCAGCAAATCCAGTGAAATCCTTGCGTACTTGAATCTTCTGTATTTAATATTCCACATTCTTTTCTTTATGTATTTTTTGGTAATTGATCTCTTACAAATACACCTTTAAAATTTTTTATTTTTAATACTTTTGCTGCTTTGATCAATTGAAAATTTGTTAGTGGCTCGATAGGTAGAATTATTCCTTCAACATTGACAAGTTTATAAATATTTTCCATTATTATTTATAAGTTATTTTTTTCTCAAAAAATAATTTTCGGTATCCCCAACCCCTTGGGATCCTTGACCTCTTTGCCTAATTGTTCTATTGTCCTATTGCCTTATTATTTTTTAGTTTGTAGTGTCCATATGCAAATGTGTGTATTCCATCTTCTAAAATAACCCTTTTATCGTCTAAATGCTATTTGATTGATCTCTTCTGTGTAAATTTCATGGGAATATGATGTTATTACATTCATTTTCCTAATATGATCTTTTTTATTTAATAAACAATCTTTGTAATCTTCATGTGTTATATACTTTTTAACAACATTTTTCTTTACTCCTTTACATTTTTTGTTATCTTTTCCGTGTACTTTGTAAGAATACAACTTTGATCTGAGTCCTCCAAATTATTCAATTTGTGCTTCTCCAGCCTCATCTTTAAACATTCCTATTACTTTCTTATTAAGACTAACTTTAAATCCTACATTATTAATTGCTGGGTGCTTTGGATCAAATTCACTTGTATCAAATTTGCTTTCAATATCTTTAGAAATATCGGAATAAAAGTCTTCCGTTTTAATTTTGTATGCTAAAGAATCTGTATCTGTGAATAATAGTTTTGCTCGATCAGCATAGTTTTCTTTATGTAATCATAATGAAATTCATACATTAGAGTTTTGCTCAAATCTAATATACACATTCCTAAGTAAATTGGTTTAGCATATTTTAATTTTGTTCTTTTCATATGTATTGCGATTAAGTTTTCATCAAATATTGTTCTACTTTCAAAGTTCGGTTTTGATGCTAGTTTAATAGCTTCATTTCTGTCTGTTACTAATCTAATATCAACTCTGTTCTCAATGTTCTCCATTGTTTTTCCAAATACTGAGTTGTTCATGAGTTTAAAAAAGTCTTTTTCAAAATCATTCGTCGCTTTGTATTTAGTTCAATGTATTCATTGAGCCATGCTCTTTTGTCAAACTTTATGCCTCTATGAATTTTAGTAATCTTTAATCCTAATCGTTCATATAGTTTTAGATTTTCATAATGTGCTATATACTTTCTTTTATTATTCAAGTTGGGGAGTAATTTTTCAACTTTGTGGATATTTAACCTTTCAGGTGCAAGTGGATAATCATTATGTTCATCATGTAGATGTTCAGGGTAATCTAAATCTACTTCTAGTATGCATGTAATTGATTTCCAGTTTTCTATTTCCTTTTCGTCCATCCATTTAAAACCATGTGTTGGAAAAGGTTTACTCATTGCCCATCCATATAAATTATTAGCGTCTAGATATTGTATGAATGTTCATTCTTTGCTTTTGTCATACTCATCACCAATATACTTATTATTAGAAGCTCCTAACCTATTTGATATCATACTGATTCCACCTCTTATTCATTTCTTTATCGTAAGGATCATATTGTAATAGCTCAACAGTTCTAATTTTACTTTTGTTTTCTTCAATGCTGCATCCCAAGCTGATCCTGGTGATGTATAATACCAAGCAGGATCTAATTTATAACAATTCATACAAACATCTCTAAAATTTTCAAATACGTTAGCTAGTAAAAGCACATCTGAAACGTTGTACAAGTCATGATAATCTCTAAATGTTTTGCAATGAAACTCATTCCATACAGTTTGTGCATGTGAGTAATCATCATCACTTATATCTTCATCGTTTAATTTTGAAAAGAATAATTCTTTTGGTGGTAATTGGGTTTTATTAACTTTATCAATAGAGTCTACCTAATCATATAGGTATACGCCTTTTTTTAGTAATAAATCTAATTTTTTCTTTGAATATATTTTTCCGATATTTTAACACTGGTCTTTTGCTAAATTCTTTGATAAAGCATCTAAAGTAGAAGGCATAAATCTATAACTATCTAAGAAACGAAGCTCACGTTTAACTTCAAATTTCTTACCTTCTTTAATATACTCATCGACTTTAATTTCTCTAGAAAAGCTAATATACTTTTCTTCATTGTTTGGTATGCAACTCAATTTCCCTTCTGTTAATTTCTTTATAAATAAGTGAGAATCATTACCAGATAAATTGTGAAATAGTACTGGAAAGAATTTTGGAATTTTATAGTTAAAATTAAAATTTTGATGAGCAGCACTTCTATATTTTCCAGTAATATGACAGTGGTCACGTACTTTATCTTTTCCAAGTTTTTCTCCACAAATGTGACATTCTGTTTCTTCATTAAAATCATGCTTGTTTTCAGAAGTAAATATCATCTTTTTTGGAAATTTGATACAATCACAAATTTTCTTAATATCTTCTTGTAAACTATCAACAAAAATTTGTGCAACATCATCTGTTTCACTACTTGCAGTAAATGTGACTGGACTGCTTTGATAAAAACTTTCATCAAAACATTTAATATAATAACAGAATGAACTTGGAATATGTTTTTGATATTGTTTAGTATGAGATTCATTCAGATTGGGTTCACAAGTGTCAATTTGTTTGATAAAATTTTCAAAGTCTGCATATACTACGAACGGAACTCTCATTGATTTACTGAGATTAGTAAATTTCATTGTTAAATTTGGTGGTGGAAGTTCGATACGTACTGAATCATGTGTTTCACATTACAATTTATGATTAGATAATAATTCTTCAGAATTAAACTCTAACAAACAATTCTACAATAGTGTTTTTTGCGATGTTTCTTTGATGTTTGTGATGAAAGTAATCTGCTTAAATTTTGTATCAAACAGTAATGATTCGTTTCGCCATTTGAGATTAATAGTAAATCTATTAAATGTTTGCGATCATTATTCTTTGATACGTGCAAAATATGAACTTCTGAAGTTTCATAACCATATACATTTACACTGATATCTTGATTGTTCTTCTCAAATTGTGTGATTTGATTTAAGGATACTGGAAATTCTATTTTATCCCAGTTTATTTTTTCAGCTTGATTTTTAAGCTCTTTATCTACTCTTTCATGATGATTATCTGTTGGATTTAATGCTCTTGCAATACACCACTTAAAATATTGATTATCTTCATTTTTTATATTAATTATTGCTTTTTTAGTTGCTAAATTTTTATCAAGTGGAATATATGATTTAGCTTTGATAGGATTATACTCAATAAAATTGATATCCATCTTTTCAACAGAAACAAATCTCCAACCTGATCCTGTTTGTTGATATAATGATAAGGATTCTAAAATTTTCTGCTTTGATGTTTCATAAAAATCGTCTAAATCTGTTGTTTCTAATACAACTTAATTACTCGTTCTAAATGGAGCAGATGTGATTATAGTTTCTCCTGTTTTAATATCAGTACGCTCCATTTCACAAGTGAGAACTATATAAACCTTTGATTCTCTATTTTCGGTTAGTATTTTAATTGCACTGTTTTTCGCAGCACTCATGGAAGATATAGCATCACATTCTTTTATTCCTTTAGCTGTAATTGTTTTGTCACATTTTTAACAGCTGATCGTGATAATTTAAATTCTATCGGATTTCTAATTCCATATTTTTGATACAAATTTGAAACTGCAGATTTTAATTCATCAATCTTTTCATTAGCTGTTTTTTTAATTTTATCAGGAACATATGATAAAATCCAATCTGCAAGAGCATTAATCTTTTTATTCATTTCTTTTCTAATTTGTGTAATAGGCTGAAAAGGTGACGGAGCTAAAATTGTTGATGATATATCTGGAACAGACTTATCAAGTAGGTACTTCGTACCCATCTGTTCAACTGATTGCATCTGAGTGTTCAATAACTCTGTAATGAGATTGCTTTTTCGCATATTATAATAATATTTAATTCCTCGCTCTTTAGCGATTTGTTTTAATTCTTTCATTGTTTTATTTTCCATTTTTATATAGCAAGATAATTTTTTTTAATTTTCATTTTCTTTACATTATTTTTGAAAATATTTTTTTCTTGTAATATAAAAATTTAAATTTTTTTATATGAAATTTAAATGCATCCCCCCCATCCTCGAATTCTACTATAATAAGTAGCATTTCGATATTTTGCAATCTCTTGCTCTTTTGTAATTGTCAATCTCTATATACAAAAGGTGACGGAGCTAAAATTGTTGATAATATATCTGGAACAGCTTCATCAAGTAGATTATCTGTATCCATGCGAGGTAAATACTCAATATCCATTTTTATATAGCAAGATTTTAATTTTTTTAATTTTCAGAATTTGATATTTCAATCTAATTTCTGGTTCTTTAAGGAATAATTTAAGAGCTTTTTCATAATCATATGTGAAGATATTTGGATTTCCAGATAACCAATTCTAATTTAATTTATCTAAATTCTTTTTTAAAATGTCAATTGCATTTGGATTTGCATATAACATATCCCAATCTATTTAATCTAAATTCTTTTTTAAATGTCAATTGCATTTGGATTTTCAGATAACTATTGCCAATTTACTTTATCTAAATTATCTTTCAATAGTTCAATAGCATTTGGATTTTTAGATAAACAATCTAAATTCTCTTTTAATATCTCAATTGCACTTGGATTTGTAGATAAGATTTCCCAATCTGCTTTATCTAAATTCTCTTTTAATAGTTCAATTGCATTTGGATTTTCAAATAACCATTCCCAATATACTTTATCTAAGTTATTTTTTAATAAATTAATTGCATTTGGATTTTTAGATAACATATGCCAATTTACTTCTAAATTCTTTTTTAGAAATTCAATTGCATTTTGATTTCCCATTTTTATATATAAAGATTTTTTTTTAATATATTTTAATTTTTTTTAATTTTTCAGAATTTGATATTTCAATTTTATAACCATTATCAATCTTACCATCACGCATTTCAAGATATCTATTTCCTTGACCAGTTCCACGCATTGCACTATATAAGGATTTATATACTGTTTCTTCTCCTGTCTCCATGTTTGTTAAATTAATAGTGAATGGTTTTTTCTTAATTAATTTTAATCTTTCATATTTTGGATCTATTTCTTTTTTCTCTTCTTTTACTGGATGTATTCTAGGTCTTCCAACTGATCTTTTCTCATCAACATCTTTTACTGGATGTATTCTAGGTCTTCCAACTGATCTTTTCTCAGTTACTTCTTTCACTTCATTCGTAATAGATTCTTTATCTAATAACCCATTTTCCATTGCAATCATTATCAATGTAGCGATATTGTCAGATGTTTTTGAAATGTTATTTTCTTCTAATAAACTTTTTAAACTTTTCTTTGCATAATACATCTTTTATTATATAAAGAAAAAAATTTGAAATAATTTTCAAAAAAATTTAATTTTCAAAAATTTAATTATTAAATTTAATATCATTTGCTTTAAGTTCCATTATCGTATTAGATAATACAAGAGCATATGCTTGAGTATTTGCTGGTACAGCTGTATTAAATGTTGCTCTAATTTGTACTTGTATAGTTGATGATTTCAATGTTTCTGATTGTTTACTAATATCAAAAACAAAGATTGGGTATAAATCTCTATAGTCAGAAAGACTTATGTTGCTGTTTGCGATCAATTCAGTCATCCCATAAAATTTTTCTTAGAACATAGATGCTTCTCTATAAATTCTTTTTTTTTTCTTTTCACAAAATTTGGTTTTGTGAAAGATTTACTCTAATATTAGTATATTTACTTATTTTGTTATAGTTAGATTATTTTTTTTCTCTTATACGAAATCTAATGGCTAATTTTTCTCCTCGTAAATTTATCAGATTTCCATCTTGATCAACCAATTTAGTCTCCATCTTTGAAATTGTTTTTAGTGTTATTGGTAAGTAAATTAAGTTTAATGGCTTTTGAATAATTTTATATCCAGGACCAACACTTGGGAAAAATGAATATATAACGTTTTCTGTTGTTCCATTTACATAGAATGATTCTATTATATCATTTGTTACATTTTTACTATTAATACTTAAAATATTTACTATATAATCTGATTCATGAAATCCTGTTGAATATACTTGACTGTTAAAACCAAGAATAGATCTAATTGAATTTATAGGAGTAAAATCAACTTTATAACCAGCTTCAATATTTAAAGTTGTTTTCAATGTGTTATTATCTGCTGAAAATATAATACTAGTTTCAACTCCATTAATAATTTTACTATTTTCAGTAATTTTTTCCACAATATACTTATTTATATCATCAATCCATAACTACCTTCTAGAATATATATATTTATCCACGTTGCTCCATTATCTGAACTATATCTAAAATTGTTATTTGAAGAATCAACATTTGGAAAACTGTAGAATGTATCAAGATCAACTAATGCTATTTCATAATCTTTGTCTTCGCTTAGTTGTATAATAGGAGCAAACTTCTCTTTTATATGACTACTTTTATCATTCAATATTATATACATTTTTTATATACAAAAAAAATATTTTAAACTTTAGATGGAAAATAAAAATTATCTAATCCACTTCTATATTTTCGATTATCTATTTTATAAGATAAATCTATGACAACAAATCCATGAGGTTCTGACCAAGCATGAATACAAAATCTTTTAAACTCATCTTTTTCCATTTCACTTGAAACATGATCATTATAAATGTGATTTAAATTCTTTGAATCTTGAGGAAATAAGCAAATAAAATTTGTATTTTATCGTTTAGTTTGCTTAGGTAACATAAAATAACTTTGTGCAAGATAGAAACAATCTACATTACCATGCCTCCCCCTTATATAATATTTTTCACACTTATTTTGCTTTGTTAATTGTAAATCATCAAATATCATCAAATTATTCTTATGAATATCAAGATCTTGTGGATCTGGCACATCTTCTTCAGTTTCAAAAAACTTTCGCTCCATATCTGTTTTCTCATTTAAGTTTTTTAAAATGTCTTCAATTATAAGCGCAGGGTTTGCATTTATTTTTTCTATTCGGTCCTGTAGGTTAAATAGTTCGAGAATATATTCTTTTGGCAATTTTTTTTCAAAAGATTGCTTTAATATTTTGTATTCTGGTTGAAAAAGAGATTTTCCAAAAACTTGTAAACTATTATAGTCAACAAACCAAGTCTCAAAAGTAAATTTAATAATAAAGTAGTTTTTCCACAACCCGACTTTCCAACAATAATTCCTCTTATGGAAACAACTTATTATTATTTCTCTTATTGCTATCCGCATTCCACGACAAATCTATAATATCCATTTTTATATATCAAGATTTTTTATATAAAAATTTTTTATATATATAAAATGTACTGCGTTAAATGAAGAAAAAAAAACAAATACACAAAACTTGCAAAATGTTGTGAGTAAAAACAATAGAAATATGCAACGTGGAAATTGCGCTATTTGTGGAAGATTAAAAACTCAATTTGTGTCAGCTTCGCACGGAGGCGATTTAGTTAGTATAATTAATTCAATAACTAAAAAAATAAAATTACCATTGGCAAAGTTCCCTGGTGAAATGCATTTGCCTGGTCCTTTACTAATTTATATGAACGATCAACTTTGCAGGTCCTGGTACTAATTTATATGAACGATTAACTTCTACTGATGCATATAAAGAATGGAGTAAACCTATTGATAGAGTTGATAATGCATCCTACCATCACGATCTTGCTTATAAATACTTCAATGACACAGCAAAAAGAAATTTAGCTGATAAAATTATGATCGAAGAAATGAATTCTATAAAAAATCCAACAATACGTGAAAGAACTGAACGAGGTATTATAAAACCTATTATAGCATCTAAAGAAAAATTTGGTTTAGGTCTTTCAGACCCATATGAATTGGGTGCTAAAACTACTCAAAAAAACTGCAAACGATCAAAGAAAAAGAAAAGGGTAAAGATCTGAAATGGACTGACGAACTTGCAAACGAACTTCATAAACCAGTTGTAAAACATTTCAGAAAATGAAAAGTGATTGTAAATGGAACCGATGAAATATGGGCTGCTGATTTAGTTGACATAAAATCTTTTTCTAAATTCAATGGCATTATAAAATACTTAATAACGGTAATAGATGTTTTTTCTACGTATGGATGGATTGTTCCATTGAAAAGTAAAACTGGAGTTGATGTTGCTAATGCTTTAAATAAAATCTTCCACGAAAGAAAGTGCCAAAATATATGGGTTGATAAAGGCTTAGAATTTTATAATAACCTCTAGGTGTTAATTTATACTCAACTGAAAATGAAAAGAAAAAGTTGTGTAGTCGAACGTCGGAATAGAACAATGAAAGATAAGATGTTTAAGTACTTTTCAGCTAATTCTACTAGAAAATATATTGACGTCTTAGATGAAATGGTAAATAAATACAACAACACAAAGCATTCTTCCATTAAAATGTCACCAGTTGAAGCTAGCGATAAAAAGAATGAAAATATTGTTTGGTTCAATCTAAATAGAAATGTATGATCAAAGTCCGTAATTTCATATGGGTCTGAAAGACGTAGACCAAAGTTTTCAATTGGTGATAGAGTTAGGATAACTAAAAAGAAAGGAACGTTTGAAAAAGGATACACCCCGAGATGGACTGAAGAAGTTTTTACTGTGTCACAAGTTCAGTTCGCAGATCCACCAACTTATAAATTAACTGACTATAATAGTGAAGAAATACAAGGTACTTTTTATGAACAAGAAATGCAAAAAACGGATCAAAAGATATTTAGGATTGAAAAAGTTATTCGCAAACTTAAAAACAAATCATTAGTAAAGTGGTATGGGTATCCTGATTCGTTCAACTCATGGGTTGATAATAAAGAATTGATAAGTCTGATGTAGTAGGAAATGCTTTCTTTTACGCTTAGATTTTACCGTTTAATTATAATTATATAATTATAATGAATACCATGTCATTCTAGTTGAAGAGATCTCATAATATACATGTTAAAATAAGGTAGAGATGTATCACAAAAAAAATGAGCCAGAACGATCTTTTTATACTATTGACATAACCAAAGTAATATAATTGTTCTCTGTGTTGGCCAATAAACTGTTTTGTCAGTTTTGGTTATTCCTGATTCTAATAAACAACTCTAAAAATTATTGATAATTATATTGTCAAGTAATGACAATGAGGCCTTAGTTAGTCTGGTTGACTTGTTTATTGTTAGAGTTAAATCATAGTCACCGGATAAGATGTTTATTCATTATGTTTGTTTTGCTAAAAAATGTTTATAAATGAAAATTTAAACTTTTTAAAATAAAAAACCAAATTTAACCAATAAATAGAAAACCATTCATAAAACACTATTTATGAGATATATGATGCAAACTTACCGAGGCATAAAATAAAATGGCAAGTTTTAAGAAAAAATACTGGTAACACTAAAACCAAATCATGCGCTTTATAAAAATGGCATTAAAATTAATGACAATATTTTATACGATTTTTGTGAAATAACAATGGAACTAAACAAATATTTTTCTCAGTCGGACCTAATTTAGCAAAAAATATTTCACATAAAAACACAAAAATAGTCGGACTGAGTTTCTTCTTATCTCTGTTCTTCCAGTTTTTTTTAAAAACCCTAGAAAGGATTATTTATAACAGAATTTACACTCATCTTACTGACAATAATTTGTTATTTATCCATTAGCATCAATTTACAAAAAAACATCTCTACAGAACATGGGGCTCTCTAGCAAACACATAGTATCACTGAACTGATGGAATAATCTGAGTATACCTTAGGCATCTTCATTGACTTATCTTATCATATTAACAGTGTTCAGGCTCGGCTCGAGCTCGTTTTGAACATGAGATTCTTTGTTCGAGCTCGGCTCGTTAAGGATTAATATTGTTTGGGCTCGGCTCGTTTAACATGTTGCTCGAGCTCGACCGGTTTAAAACTCGAAATTATTATTGTAACCTGTTAGTTTAAAGCTCGTTTCGTAAAAAAAAATTTTTTGTTAAAGGCTCGTCTGTAAATAATTTTTATTATATATTAATATATACAATATCACAATTTTATTTATTACATATATACTATTATAATATAAATAAATAAATAAATAAATAAATAAATAAATATATATATATATATATATATATATATATATATATATATATATATATATATATATATATATATATATATATATATATATATATATATATATATATATTCGAGCTTTAATCGAGCCAATATAAACGAGCCTAATTTTTTTTCAAGCCCGGCTCGTTTACCATTCGAGCCAAATATGAACGAGCTCTTGTCGAGTCGATCACCGAGCCTTTCACGAACACGAGCCCGGATTTACAGCCCTAGCTGTTACTACTTATGAACATAGAATTAAACAAGATTTCTAACTGGTTTAAATCAAACAAATGATCACAATAAAAAAATAATTGGATTTTCTTTACTTCTCCTCTGAAAAAAAGTTCCAAATAAAATGTCATGCTTTTTCATTGATTATGTCGAAATAATTAGAGTAAAATAACAAGAGTAAGTTTTTAAAATATTTTGGTGTTAATATTCAAACGTGCATCAAAAAATCACATTCAAAATTTGTGCAACAAAACTTTAAAAAGTATTTTTATATAAAGTAAGAAGATGAAGCTTTAGATGAGTTCTTTTATAAGAAGCTTTTTGAACTCTTACTCAGTTATATTTCTCTTTTATTCAACCATATTAACTATGCAAGTAAGGGCTGCACGTACCTGCATGGGTTAGTACCAACAAAATCAAACTTGAACCTCTTCATCGTCATCAGAAGCACGTTTAATAAAATTTAGTGAAAAAAAATTTTTTTTTTGGTTCTTTATTGGTTATTTTAATGCACTCGAAGTTTCATTAATTACGTAAAATATTGACTCGAAGTTTCATTAATTACGTAAAATAATGACTCGAAGTTTCATTAATTACGTAAAATAATGACCCGAAGTTTCATTAATTACGTAAAATAATGACTCGAAGTTTCATTAATTACGTAAAATAATGACCCGAAGTTTCATTAATTACGTAAAATAATGACTCGAAGTTTCATTAATTACGTAAAATAATGACTCGAAGTTTCTTTAATTACGTAAAATAATGACTCGAAGTTTCATTAATTACGTAAAATAATGACTCGAAGTTTTATTAATTACGTAAAATAATGACTCGAAGTTTCATTAATTACGTAAAATAATGACTCGAAGTCTGTTTGTGGTTTGAAAACAACAGAAAAAAAAGTTGAACTTGTTGCAAGTTTTCGTAATTTAAGTTCAAGCAACGCATAGATTATTTGTCTGTTTGTGGTTTGAAAACAACAGAAAAAAAAGTTGAACTTGTTGCAAGTAGGGGTGAGCAAAACCGGATACCCTGTCAGATTTGTTCAAATTGGATTTTAACAAACCGGATCGGATATCCAGTCCGGTTTGATAAAATCTATGGCTCAAACTTCCAACTATGGGTAAGTAAAACCGGATACCCGGAATAGACTAATTGAAATCAATCTAGTTAAAACTTCAAACTTGAAAGTTTTATATAGGGGTGAGCAAAATCGGATATCGGATCCGTTTGGTAAAATCCGAATCCAATTTTAGCACACCGGACCGGGTATCCGGTTGCAAGAGCTTTTGCTGCTATGGATCTTAATATTGATATTATCCCTTCTGCTGAAGATCAGTGTAAAAGGTTCAATTTGAATAAGAACATTTACTACAAAAGTATAAAATTCCAGATCCCAAATGAGTTGAAATAGAAAAGCGTGTTGACAATCTTACCAAATTGCCAGTTGTAACAATGAGGAACATTTTCGTTTCTATTCTCAAAAAAAAAGAGTTTAACACAGATTATATTGATAAATATAAAGATAAGAAAGCCTATTCTACTTTGATAGTGGTTTTGTTGGCCCTACTTTTATTTATGAGCACTATATATAACCGAAAAGAAAAAGTTACGCAATTATACAATGACAGCATCACAATCTCTCCGTGAATCTAAAACTTTAAAGATACAAAGCATTATGATGAAAAAGGAAGTAATATTTTAACTGGGTGGTGTTCATGAATGGCAGGATCATATGAAACCTGTAGTCATGTAACTACGTGTTTATATAAAATTTAGTATGCAAATGCGAAAGGCTGGTGCAATACTACATGTACTGAAACAGCGTGTCAATAAAACCATTGAAACCACAAAGAGTGGAGCCTAAAAAAATTTTAAATATAGTTATTATTAAAAAACTAAGAACTAAGTTATCTTTAGGTATTGATTACGAAGAAAAAAGAATAAAATATTTAAATAATTTTGATCCTCGAATTGTATCGCACAGGTCAATATATGCTAATCATGTATTAAATTTCATAAGGGATATACATTTGATAAATGAAGAGGCTGTCTTATTCAAATCCATTGAATCAGCTTGTACAACAAATGAAGGTAGACACATAGATAACTTAGATAATTAAAGTTTCTAATTCCCAACCGTAATTTTATTTTGTGGTACCTATAGGAATGTTATCTTATGAACAAGTCTCAATCTGTATTGATAATATTGGTATTGTAGTTTATCCTCCTCTGGCTAATTGACACATAATGGTCACATTACCAAGGCCCGCAAAGACAAGTTCAACTCCTTAAGCAGCATCATAACACGCTTCACCGACCAAAGAGTAAAGTGAGTTTGGGAAGAACAAAGATATATTAGTGCGAAAGACAGAAGAAGTCGTGTTAGATAGATAGCATAGAGAAAGCGGACAGTAATTGCACACGATTTTAGAAGGAATAATACATGCTATTAATTAAGTAACGTAATTGTTGTACGCGGATAAACACAACTAGAACTGTTAGTTTTTATGTATTTTTTTCCGTATTGATAAAGTTTTGTGATGTTATAAAATCTGTATTGATAGTATGTTTGTGGTGTTGTAAAAGCACTAGTTACTGGGAAAACAAATTGTGAAAAAAACAGGAACCAAGTGATTATTTTTTGTTTTTAAACTTGTAAAAATGTATCTTCAATCATCAAGATATAATAAAAATTTGAAGCATTAAGGGGCATCCATAAAGCACGTACACAGTACACAACTGCATTGTACACAACTAGATTGTACACAACTGCATGCATTCAACAACCCCTCCTAATCAGTGTTCGTACGCATTGCTTATTACAATATTGTAAACCCCTTTTCTGTAAAATTTCAAAACATTAAAAACAAACAAAATTAAAACTTTTTGTTAATTTTACATTTTATACATTTATTCAAAAGGACAATAAATATCTTCATTTATTTTTAGAAATAATCTAAACTATGTAAACCCGTCGGGCATATTTCACAAGATTTTTGTCTTTAATCTCCATTATGAAGGCCTTCAAACCTTGAGAGTAAAGTAACTTTAACATAATAATAAAAGTTAAACAATACCATTGCAACAAAACCTTTTGTGGCTAAGTGTTATTAAAATATTCAGTACTTCACGATTGTGCAATTTTTCATCCCAATACCGGATTTAAAAGCAAGTCTAAAAACAAAACATTTTGAAGCCCATTGATATTCGTAGCCTACCGAGCAGCCCAAGAATAAAAATGTTTTACTTTTAAAGAAATTTTTTTAATCAAGAAACAAGGTTGCATGAAAAAAGTATACAAAAAAAAAAAAAAAAAAAATATATATATATATATATATATATATATATTTTTTAGTTGGTTTCTTAATCTTTAAATTAAAATTAAGAAGATTCTAATTGACATATTAAATTTTTTTTTTTTAATATCTTATTAATTAAAACATACGGATTAAAGTGATATAACTTTTTTAATCTAATTCTAATTAGATAGCGTTTAACTTATTAAAAAACTGATGAGTACTTATAAATCTTCTTTAAATAAATTGGACAAAATTTAACGACCACTTTTAAATCTTTAATTTGCACTCATTAAAAAGAATAATCCATTATTTTTTTTAACTTTCTTAATTGCTTATTACGTTGGCTATAAAATAAAATGTCGAAACCTGAGTTTCGATTTCAAATAAACATTTATTTTTTGAATTGCAATAAGGATATAAAAATATTGCAAAAATGCGTGCAAAGATCAAAGAAAAAGACAGATACGCAACTCTTGTATTAAAAGAAGAAGGCTATAGCATCAGACAAATAGCAGAAAAGCTCGTAAGGTCTCACTCTTGCATTATTAATATATTTCAACGATATAAAGAGACCCGGTCAATTAATGATCATCATAGGACTGGACGCAATAAAGTTTCAAATGACCATGATGTTCGCTCGTTAATGAGATTAATGAAAGAAAAAAGACAAGCATCATCTACAGACTTGTCTACGAAATGGACACTGTCAAATGGTCTGAAAGCAAGCCCTAGAACTGTGCGAAGGGTCCTCCACAATTTAAGTTATTTATGGCGTGCTGCTGCAAAAAAAACACGCTTAAATATAAAACAAAAATTTGCCAGGAAAGAGTGGTGCAAACTACATAAAAATTGGTCAACAGATCAGTGGAGTCGTGTGGTCTTTAGTGATAAAATGAACGCTGAGGCAGACAACAGAAAAGGTCGCATAATGTTGCTTAGACTTCCAAGCAAACGGTTTGATGAATCATGCATTTTGAAACGAACAAAACAACGCAGTGGTTCAATAGGCATTTGGGCCTGTATGAGTGCCTGTGGAGTTGGCGTTTTTCATTTATTCGATGGTAGACTCAACAAAGAAAGGTACATCGAAATTTTGGAAAACTCGCTTAATTTATGTCAGTTGCAAGATGGATTTATTTCCCAGCAAGATAATGCACCGTGTCACAAAGCGCATGTTGTTAGCGATTGGTTCAATTCTAATAAAATTGAAGTGCTTCCATGGCCTGCCAATAGTCCAGACTTGAATCCAATAGAGAATTTATGGTCGTGGCTTGATCACAAGCTTGGTAAAGAACAACTTTACAATTTCTCTCATCATTTCTCTCATCATTTGAAAAATGTGCCTGATGAAGTAATCAAAACTTTAATTAATTCAATGCCAGAACGAGTACAAGAGTGCTTGAAAACAAATGGAGGAACAACACGTTTCTAAATTATTTTTTTATTGCTTTTTGAAATATTTTTGAAACTGGTCTTAAAATTTAGTTTTCCCATGTATATTTTTTACTAGTCAGTTTTTTAATTTTTTAACATTCTTTTGTAAAAAAATTACAAATTCTTTTATAATAAATATAAAATACAATAAAAATTCTTCCTAAAAGTGTTTTTCTTTTTTTGATACCTGTTTCCAAAATAAAATTATATTAAGGTTAAAAATAAATTTTGAAAAAAAAAAGAGTGGTCTTTAGTTTTAGGCCACCGCTGTATATATATATATATATATATATATATATATATATATATATATATATATATATATATATATATATATATATATATATATATATATATATATATATATATATATATATATATATATATATATATATATATATATATATATATAAACAAATATAAAATACAAAAAAAGCACACACTAAAATCCATAAAATCTCTAAAGTTTATAAATAAGCTGAAAAAAGGATTCTTTCATACGCTTTATTGCTTGTTCAACAAAAATCATCAGTTGTAAATACTTTCAGCAATAGCTAGCCGTGTTCCTAATGGTGGTGTAACATGGTCCACGTAGCTAGATCCTGGTTCTTTCAACAAGGAATAGTACTCTTCTTTCTAATAATTTTATTCTTATCAATCACTAAAGATGTATCCAATTTACTGACTAGATCTACGTTGTGTAAAACGCTAGTAGCTATGGCAGTCGTGGCTTGAAGCGATACCCTAAATCTTTGACTTATAAAGGCGGTGATAGTAAGTTTCATATTCTTTTGCAAAAAGGATGAAGTCGACTGTCTGGTATTACAGTCGTAGTCATCAGGTTTAGGCACTTCCTCTTCATCCATTGTCTTGTAATCTTTACAGAAACTTGATGATGATGAAGGCTTATCACCATTAGGCTGTGATAAGCAAAACGCAGTAGATTTTAAACTATGAAGAAACTCTTTTGTCCTCCTTTCAGCACGTGCATAGAGCTTTTTAGTTTATTACAAATCCAGCAATTCAATACACATTAAGCACTTTGTACTCTGATCAGCAAGAAATGTTTGTTCTTTAATGGAGACCTTGGTTTCTTTTGGGCAGTTGTAGTTTGTGAACGTAGAACAATTACAAGCTGCTATATTAAAAAAAAAGCGTGATTCTCCTTTAAACTTCTCAACTCGTGCTTTAGTTGTCATGCTTTCCTCTTTTTTTTATAAACGGGCTTGATATCGATATAAGATTTGTGATATGCATCAACCATATAAATAACACGTTTCTTTGAAATTGTCGGAATGGAAGCATCAGAATACAGCAGTTGCAGCTTTTCACAAACGAAATATGATATGAAAGAAAATGTGGCTTCCTTATTACCAGTTGCTTCAGATACAAGACGCAACCTTTCGTAAATAAACATTTAATAACAACTTCGTTTGTTCGAAGCATCCTAACAAAATCTATTGGTGATCCGAAAATTGGGTTGTCTAATGCTATTTGCTTTGAAAATTCTTAAAGTTCTGTTTCTCAGTAATGTTTTGTTTCTTATTCACGACCTTAAGCAATAACTTATGATAATTTATTAGTTGTAAATTATTATTGGTTAGTTAATTGATAATCTGGAAAATTATCTGCTAAAATATTAGTTACTACCGTATATGCTCACGTATAAGCCAAGAAAATTTTAAGACAATATAGCAACTTCTACTTGTGCAAGGATCATAAAAAATACAAATTAGTTTTTTAACTTTAATTATAAAATGTTAACGTACTGTTTATACTTGTGAATAAGTCAAAAAGTTTCTGTCTCAAAAGGTAAACAATATAAGAACAAAAGAAATCGGAAAAAGAATAGAAACTGCAACACTTATTCCGATCGAAATATGAGCTTAGTTTTGAAATCAAGTTAAAAAAATTGACTTTAAAAAAAATAAAAGAACAATAAAAAAATAATTAATTTTGTGAGTAATTTCAGACTAGAACATATTGTCCGAGTGGCGTGAAATTTTGAACAGTAGTTACCAAGCATAGGTGCATTTTTTGCACACTACCACAAAGTGCTGTGACTTTTAAAAAATATTTAAAAAAAAGTATAAATATATGGATATTTTAATAAATTTTTGAAATATCATGTCCCTTGCCAGAACAGAAGACATTGTACTAGAGTGACGAAATTTTGCGCAGAAGTTACTTTTGTGTAGAGACAAGTTTTCCGCTCTACCCCGAAAGCATTATGAAAAATTTTGTTCGATGGCGATATGATGGCATAGCGCCTATGATAGCAAAGCACCATCATAGGGGCTATGCCATCATAGGCGCCTTTCCCTACATTACTAAATTTACTTTATCATTGCTATGTTTTATAGTTTTGTTAGGATATTTTTTGTCATTATTACAGATACCAACTACACACCTGCTACAAATTAGCATTATATTATAAAGTGTCTCGTTTTGCCCCGCAACTTGTTGGCATCGAAATTTAGTAATTTCCTGGCAATTTAGTAATAGAAATAAATTATCAATGTATAAAAATAATAGAGCAATGCCGAAAGGTGATAATAAAACACAAACTTTGAATATAAAACTTTTTTCCACTGCGTGAGATCAAAAAACATTAGGAAGAATATAAACGACTACGTATCGAATTTCATAATTGTCACATAGCCAAAAGAAGAAATGGTTGTCCTACTCTTCATCTTCTTTATTTCAACGTGACTTAAGATATTTTATGTAGCAATAAATGATTATAGAACACAACTAAGCTTTTGAAATTTATCAAAACAATAAATTTAGAGGTTGGGATTATTATAAATGCAATCTGTCTCATTTTGCCCCGTTGTCTCATTTTACCCCGTCTTACCCTACCAGCTATAACTCACTTTTATTCTAAAAAATAGCAATAAAAGTATACAAACTAGTTTCCAACTTTTTCAAACTTATTTTTTAAAATAAGATCAAACTGTTCACGGTAATAGAGTGAGTAAACTAAATTGAATTGTTGATTAAAAGTTTTCATAAGGTTGCTATTAAAAGTATTAAAAGTGCCATTTAAAATATTAAAAGTGTAACTTTAATGTTCAATATAAAATAAATGTATCAAAAAATAAAAAAATGCATAAAAAGTTGAAACAAAAGTGAATGCACTTGAAAATTTGAACAAAATTAAATTATGTTTATTATAGATGTGATATGTAGTAAAAAGAGGGGTCATTATATTGTATTAAAAACGATCGGTCACATGAAATGTAAAAACTTTATATATTAAAACAAAAAATACATATCTTTATACATCTTACATACTTTACAAATATCTACAACTGTAAAAATATTTAACATAATAACAGATAACTAAATTTATAATACTAAAAAGGATAATCACACTCGAAAGATGCATCTAAACTTATACTGGGTTTCTTAATCACTGAACTTAATCCTTAGGTTATACCTGTTGTTATGAATTATTTTTCGTAAAAGGATTAAATCCTATGGTTAATCCGCTACAAGGGGCTAATGATTTGACAACCAAACAATTTGAAATTAATAATTTAAACTTATTATTAAAGCCCTATATTTAATCCAAAATAAAGTAAAATATTTTGTACATGTCAATGCAATCAATTTCAATCAGAATCAATATCTGATATGTCGTCAATCGTCATTGCTTGTGAGTCTTCTAATGTTTCCAGCATCAAGAGTCCTATTGTCTCACTGAAGAGCAGTTTTCTTTTTTTCTGGGGTCTTTTTCTCATGCTGCATAGCAAGGGATCCGAAGTTAGCAGAAGTCTGTTTCAAATATCTCTATTACAGTTTTCTCGGGAAGTTTTCTCGCATGATTCTGCCGATAAAGACGGAAATGTTTGTTTCTGGCTTCGGCTGCTTCTTCTGATAACTGGCCAACAAGCAGTATAGCCTGTTCAATTGTGTTGCCGTGTCTTAAAACTTTATGCATAGTCGCCGTCATTGGGTGCCACCAATATAAATCAACATAAAGTTTGGCCGTCTCATTGCAAAATTTTCAAATTTTTTTATATTAATTTCATACCCAATCGAAAAAGCGTCCAAAATGACATTACATTTTTTTATAAGAGTTATATCAACCCCTGTGATGTGGAAAGCGGTTAGGGGATCGGCGAAAAATCTTCTTGATGTATTCCCATCATTGCTGTTCCCAAATCCAGCCTTAGAAATATCAACCAACAGGCCTAATTCATCTTTAAAGGCATTTTGAATTTTTTGTTTTGCTTCCGCTACTATTTTTTGTTATCTTTTGTTCTTGCTTGCCATTTTTTTATTGGTATTTTTTACGATATATGCAGCAAGGATTCAAAAAATCTGATTCTTGCGTGAAGTATTGATAGCCTAAATTTCAGTGTGTCACGGCTTTCTGTCGTTTTTTTATTTAAGTCATTAAAATCTTTTGAAGTTTGCCCACATATATAGCATCTCAATGTTGATGTCGCATTTGTAGCAGCATTGCAAACTTTTTCATCAATCATAGTAAAAAGCAATATATGCTTTATTTGCAAACTACCACCAAAAATGTCTATTATTTCACAAGCCTTTTATTTGGTTCTCTATGTATTCGATTTCATCATTCGTCACGTCTTTGCTCTCCCGATTAAAACGTATTCTTATTGGTCGGCAATACTATGTAGATGATGATGCTGGGTTTTGCCGAAGCACCTACTTTTGGTTACCAATATGGCATATGAGCTGTAGGGACACAAAAGAACTTTGAAATATGTTAGCGTCGCTATCGTCGCTGTTTTGAAATTTTTGTTTAAACGTTTATTGTTGCAAGCCATCACAAACCCATTTCGAAATCAATTCTAAATTATTTCAAAAACACTTTTTAATATTGTGTATACAAAAAAAAAGTTAAATATTTTACATCATATATAATTGATGAGAAATGTGACAGTAACATATAATATAGAGAAAATAAATATACCAAATGTATGAGCTTACCTTCTTTTTCAATATCAATTATGGTTTTTAAAATTTGTCACTAACCACAAACTTAAAAAACGATTTGTAATAATGCTCGTCAACAGGAACGTTGAAAAACAATTGAATTCATTATCACGATTACTCGATTTTTAAAGTTGTCCCAATAAGGTAAGGGTGGGGGGGGGAGAGAGGGGTAAACGAAATGACCATTTAGGGATGTAACTTTATTAAGTTTGAACAATGCACCAATAAAAACAAATTTTGACAAAATTTTGAAAATCAACTTTTGATCAACTTTTTTGTATAAATATTCCACTGTGCGATTGCCAATTTGCGGGTGTTTTCAAACTCAAAGTTAAAGTAAGTGGAAACCAGGTAAAAACAACGATAAGATATTAGAAGAGCAATCACTATCGAAAGTTTTCTGCGAGCGGTTTCTATCGATATAGACATTTCAGGGTTAATAATACAAAAACGTATCTACAAATTGTCAAATATTGATACATAAAGATGTATTAGCTAATGCGTTGCTGTGTTATTTTCATTAGTTTAAAATTTTGAGATATGTCTGTGGATATTTATGAAACGGTAGTTGTTGAGGAGATACGATTTTGTGTTACCGATAAAAAGCACTATAGTGTGTATTTCTGCATGCTTAACTCAAAAACGAATTTTTTGTAGTTAGGTTTTTGTGTTACTAACCCATCGATTTGATTTATAAGAAAACAAGCATATGAATCATAATAGGTTTATATGCCTCTTCTAACCATTTATTCTACCATTCATCCTACCATTTATCCTACGATTTTTTAATTATATCTTAAGGCTATATAATTAAGATTATACTCTAACATTGTTAACATAATATCAAAGTGATATGTGCAGAAAAAAAATTACAAAAGCTGGACATCTGTTATAAATATACTCCTGAATAAAAATTAATTATTAAAAAACTAAAAACTTATTATTTAAATAATTATTTAAACTTAAAATTTGATAAAAAACCAGCACTAAACAATCTCCAAAAATAGATTAAAGAAATTATGAAATGTAAGTAATCTTATTAGAAAATATAAAAGGCTAATTCTGCTTTGAAGGTGCTGCTATGAAAATTATTTCAAATTGGTTTGTACAATGTGTGTGTGGGTAGGGGGTAATCCACTTCTCCCCCTCTGCCCAAAGAAGGCGATTTTCAAGTTAAAGTTGGTTTTTTCACAAAAATAGTTAGGTAGCTGGGTATTTGAAACAAATAAGTTGGGTGAATTTTAGTTTTAAAGGTTGTTTTTTATTAGGAACCATTCGGTACTTTTTAAATCGTTTAATTGTTAAGTAAAGCCTGCCAATACGTATAAAAAAGTTTGAAAATTACTACTTTCCTACCAATTTATTATGCACGGTCTGTTTTTATTTAATATGTAAATTTTCATTCATAAACCTACACATACTGTATTTGCATAGCTTGTTGAACGACCTAGCTTAAGATTTTTATTGTGGATTAAATAGCCAAATAATATAAACAGCTATGAAGATCTAATAATAAAAGGATAAAACTTCGAAATTAAAAAGTTTATAAGCAGTTCTTTTTCCCACAAAGCCTGCTTATCTCAGCCAAATAAAATGATAAGAAATATTTAGCGTGTTTATATATTCTAGTAACATGTTAAAATAGAACAAACATAAACTTACTTCAGAGAATGTTCTGTTTGCATTTCTCGGCTAAAATAAGCAACACTGGTGTGTAGCTGATTACACGTCGCAAGTTAAAATATTTGTGAACATTTTTTTATACTGTTTATGTATAACCTATTTATACCTATTTATAAATATTATTTTACAAAATATATTTTATCAACTATAAAGTCTTTTAAAAATTTTTAGGAACATTAAGCAAAAAATAGATTAAATTTTTTATAGCATATACATTTTTATATACTAGAAAAAGAAAAAAGTATATATTTTTTTATCATAGTTGAAGCCGTAAATTATGCATACAATATATACATACAGCAAGCAGGGAAAACACCCTACTATTAACAATAAATTTTCGTTCCGATTTTATCCCCAACCAGTGATCTATTCTAGTTTTAAAATAAAGTTCAGTTGAGAAAAAAGTTACTTGCTCGGGTAATTCGTTCCAGTATTTGGCTGATCTAATATAAAGTTGGTTGTGTCTTGGAAGACAGATTGGAACATATTCACGCCTTAATTTAAGACGGTGACCACGTGACGAGGAGATAATAAATGGTATATATTATTAGTTATATCAAATAAGATTGCATGTAGGCGCTGAAACTCAAGTGATGGCAGATTTAATCTTATCATTTTTTCATCAATGATAGTGAATGTCTTTTGTAGCATACCAAAAATTTGTAGAGATTTGGAGACAACTGATTGAAAATATGTGCTCTACTAGAGGTTAGATGTAAAAATGACTCCTAAATCACGCTTTTTAGTAGAGCTTCTTAGCCTTTCATTTAAACCTAATTTTTCAAAGATATACTTTTTGAACGCAACCGAATTAGTGAAATAGGTCGATAGTTTTCAGGATGTAATTCATTTCCTTTTTTTTATAGACCGAATTAATATTTGGTAATTTCCAGAGAGTTGGTATTTTACGGAATTAAAAGATTCATTGAATATTTTTGTAAGCGGAATTGCGAAGTTTTTGGCACAGATCTTGAGTATTAAAGAGTGCCAGCCGTCAGATCCGAAAGATTTGTAAGGGTTTAGATAAGTTTAGGTAAGTTCATTAATAATGTCTGCAATAGAGAAATCCAAGGGGCTGTTCATAAATTACGTCAAAAAAATAGAGGGAAGAGGTCTAGAAATTTTTGACAAGGGGTAGGAGGGGAGGTAAAGAAAAGTTGACGTCAACAACATTACTTTTTTAAATAAATTTATTTTGTTCGTTACTAGTCATGCATATTTACTTAGTTACTAGTTATACTGGCCGAGAAAAAAGGTATCAAAACGAGACTATTATACTCCAGGATCAGTACGCTATCCAATCGTAGTCACCTTACCAACGGGCAGATATAGAAGCGCTAGAAAAAGTTGAAAACAATGCTACAAAAAACTATTTCTGAGATTAAGCATCGCACCGCCGAGCAGTGAAGAGTCATGTTAGGTCTTACAACACTTGAAGAAAGAAAAATAAGAGGTGATTTAATTTGTGAATTTGATGAAATAAACTTTCACGTATTATTCAATTGTCCTTCGTTGTCCAAGCATATTGCTCAGCAAAGAGTACTCAATTGCATGCCAAGAGAAAAATTCTTCACGAACCGTGTTGTGTTGCAGCGGAAAACCCTGCCGCAAAATGTAATTGACGCGACTTCCGTCAACATTTTCAAAAATCGACTAGATGAACATTTAAATTAGTTAAAAGAGAATTTTTAACGATAAGGAGAAATAAACTCACTCCACATATGTTTCCAGTATTCTATTATGTTCTTAAAGTATGGTACTTGTGTCACAGATGTGCGCAAGTATCTTAAGACTGTTAGTATAGAGATACCTGATGCGGCACATTTTTGTTGGTAATTTAAACATAGCATTTATGGTTTTCAAAAGTCAACAAATTTGTTACGGATTGTCGTAAATATTTTAAATAATTGACCACTAAAATAAACTAAACTAAACTTAAAGAAAAGAAAATTAGGCAGCGTTTGTAGTCTTGTGTTACATACTTACCAAACTTTTAGTACTTTAATGACACTATCTATATTCTACTTTACTTAAACCGCGTTGTGCTTTAAAAATACCTTACACATACAGAACTAAAACAGAGCACACACGAGATGTTTACTCGTAGTACTAATATGTTTTCAAGGTTTGTGTTTGTTGGCCTGATGTAAAATCAAATAAAGATTTATGTTAGTACATAATCTAAATTATATTATTTATATATTTATACCAGAATTGGTAATCTGCTGCTCGGAAGCAGGTTGTCTACCCTAGTATTTGATGTTAAAATTTCAATGTTATAATGCAGCTCTCCAGCTCCGTGCACAAATACGATTATAATATTGAAAACGAGATGTTAGTAACTGGAAAATTTTTATACGTTATAAACTTTGGTTCTTCCGTCTTGAAAGTTTGCTAACTCCTTTTTTATACAAATTATTAGATGCATAATTTTGTTATATTAGACTCTATTAGAATTAGTTTGCTTTCAATGTGAAATTGGATTAGGTCTAAAGTTAAAGTAAGGAGGATTGGCACATTCACGTTTTGTGACTCTGCACTGTACATAAATTATGATAAAAATATTATGATAAATATTTGACGTTATCTAGAAGTAGGTCTGATGACGGGTGCGTTGGTTACTACCATTATCCCAAGTTACCCAAATGCTAACTATATTCATGCAAAAACAATATATATATATATATATATATATATATATATATATATATATATATATATATATACGGAATGAGCGATTGGAATACATTGCTTCTGATTGCCAAGATGCAACAACACGGCCTTCAAACTCCTCTTGGATCAATCAATGAAGAGGCGTCAATCACGAGGCGAATGCACTTGGGATAAATTTTCGAAAAGACCATTGACATTATTGCAGTAGCACAAGGGTCCATCAATTGTAAAAAACCTAGATAAATTGTTGTTGCGCTTTCAAAAGTGGGATACTTTGACACCAACTGCTAACAAATTCTTTTCTTTCAGTCTTGACGCCAAAAGTTCAGCTTTTTCCTTGGAAAGAGTTAAGTCTCTAACCAAATCATTCAGTTCACCTGTGTGAAAACTTTAGGCTCTTCGCCGTCAATATCTGGATCAAAGTCAACATCAGCCGCATCTTGACGTTCAACATCAACATCACATTCGTCTTCAACAGAGTATAATCCATCAGCTGGTGGTATTAGAATGAGCAGGGTGCTGTCACGAGGAACAGGCCTCATGGCCGAACCCAAATTTGGGTACACAATTTGGTGATTTTATTTCGACAAAAAACTATTAACAGCGCAAAAATAGCAGTCATTGTAGTGATCTTTTGGTTTTCTCCAAATCATCGGTATAGCAAATCGAAAAGAAGACCTTTGTTTGTTGATCCAATCTCGTAATAAGTAGCAACAACTATAACAAGCCACATGTGGTGCCCAAGTTTTATCTTGATCTCCCAAAGGACAACCGAAATACAGCTTGTAAATTTTCGAGATTTCAGGAGTGATTTTCTTTCGCTGCCCTGACAATGTAAATTGCCCACAAATACAGCAAAAGGCGTCTGGTGAATTTTTGCAATTTCTAGGCATTATATAAGTTAATTTTATTGAAATAATTACCCTGAAAATAAAGAAACATTAGTATATTTCACACTGAAACTATATATTAGTGCAAAAAACACATACACATTATCTCAAGGTTCAGACGTGCTGGAGAAACACAGATTTGGAATCAACGTGAAAAACTACATCAAGTAAGCCTAAAATTAAAGCTGGTGCAAATTCATTGTTGACCAGTGTAAGTTGAGTGGATTTAACTTTTTTTACCTTCTATCATGCACTGGAAGAAGCTTAAACCAATAGTGTTGCATGTAGTAATCACTTTTACTTCTATTCACTTCTATTTAGAGCAAGTATTTATAATTTTAAATGGTTATATATATTCAAAAAATGTTTATAAGTTAAAATTTGATTTAAGTTTTTTTTCTAAATATTTTACTTTTAAACACTTTTTCTTGAAGTTGTAAACGATTACTATTACTACTATTTGAAAATGTTTTATTTCTTTTTCATATTTTTTTTATTTTACATAAGCAAAGGGGAGGGGTGGGAGTAAATTAATTGTTGACGTAATTTTATAGAGGGTCTCTGAAAGTTTGACAAGTTCTTGACAAGGGGGAAGGAAGATTTTGACAAGGGGGAGGGAAAATTTTTGGAACTTTTAAGAGTAAACATAGATTTGAATTGAGATTTCAGAAGTTCAAGTTTATCAGGAAAAGTTTCAGTAAATTCCCTGAAGCTATTTTGAGTGAACGAATTTTATCTTTAATTTTTACTTGGTTGTTTATTAGTGTGATAATTTTTTTGCAAAAACAAAATTAACACTGCATCTAATTCTTTTCTACACACCTCAGAGATATTAAAACTATTAGTTTTGTTTTATTAGTGTTAGATGTAGAAATCGGATTATTTCATAATTAACCATTGTTTCAAATTTTTTTAGTTCATCGTCAATATTATTTTACTTTAACAAAATGTATCATTTTAAAAAGTATAATGTAATTTAATGCTAAATTTTTCATTCAATGATTTGAATAACACTGCATTGTAAAACGTTTTACAGCAGTTTTGAATATTTTTAAACTGTTAACGAAACAACTAATAAAAAAATGCGTATATAGAATAAAGGCGGAGCAGAGTTGTTAGTGAGTTGGGTTAACCCATGGGTTGGGTTGGGTTAGGTTGGGTTGGGTTGGGTTGAGGAAGTATAACCCACTGATAACCCACGCCTTAGCTGCATTTTCATTGTATTTTCGCCGTTTCACCGTTATGTTTATTTCATTATTTGCGCTTAAGAGCCGTTTTTTCTAAGAATCAGGCAAATTCCTAAAACTGTGGAAGTGACCTCCTCCAAATTGCTTGAATTTTTTATATATTGATCAGAATATAAAGAAAACCTGTTGGGGAAAAAAAAAATTTTCAAAAATGTTTCGTTCACTCGGAATCTGGGCTTAAATTTTTGAGATTTTTTTTAAAATTTTTAGAAATTTAGTTTTTGCCACCTTTGAACTCATTTTTTTGGCAAGGCAAAAAGTTGCACATAGCTTTTGTAGTTAATATCAGACGTAACTCAAAAGCTCTCTCCAAAAAATATAAAAAAGTTGCGTGACACTGTGCGGTTGGCTAATTATCATAGTTCAAAAGTACAAAATCAATCAGTTTTGTAAACTTTTAATCGGAGTTAATTCTAGCGGCGAAGTGTTGCACACAATTTTTCTTTTAGGATTTGAAATTACAAAGGTATTGAGTCTAAAAATGCAAAGAAAGTTATGTGATACCTAAGGCCTATTAATATATTAAGGCTTGAAATTGGAAAAAAATGTTTTAGTATACTAACAAAATGAACCATTACGGCAGAGGCGCTTAGTTTTGTAAAAATGTAAACATATCCAACTGTCAATACAAAAAGGTCCTAACATAATAATAAAAAAAATTCGTGTGAAATGTCACACGCATGATATAACATGAATTAAAAACTGAACAAAAATCTAACATCAAGATAACTATATTGCTAATTAAATAAAACATAAATCAAACATTTAAATGTTTTTCCATTTAAAAATTAGTTTTTCATTTATTAATAGAGTCATTTACACACATTATCCACCACATCACACATAATTTCTACTCTGCTGCAGTAAGTTTCTCTAAGAATAATGATATGACTGTATTATAGTCTTCTTCGGATAATGAATAATCGCCACAACCACTGATTAGAAAAGGAGCATTTACTAAACAGATAATTTTATCAGTTTGGTTATTTATCTCCTCGGTAGTAACTGGCCAGCGAAAAGTATTCTTCTCTTGCCCGTTAATCATACAATTTACTCTGATCCCAGTTATAGATACCTAAAAGTATTAGCGCAACATTTAAAATAATATAATAAAGACATTATGATTTGTTTAATTTTGCTTACATTCAATAAAACTTGTAAAGTCTTATATAATGTCATTCTGAAATTATTTTTACATTTTATTTATATTCCTTTTATTTTAGAGCACTGTTTTGTAAAACAAAATAAAAACTTGAAACTAATATATACTTTGAATAATATTACCTCCACAATATATCCAATATTCCATTGTTTTTCATATGCAACAGCAACCCAATCATTCACTTTCCATATAAGACAAATTTCTTTTGCAAGATTGGCGATGTCTTCCTCATATTTATTATCATCTTCATTGTCTCCTGCCAGATTAAAGTCATCATTTTCGCCATAAACTTCTTTGTTATCGTTAACCTGACTATTTTCATTATTTTCTGTTGTTGGTTCTACCAGCTTACCTTTTCTTTTCAGGTTACTAAATCTATAACAATATCAATTGTACATATTTTTAAACATATGTAAACAAACATACAAAATTATAACTTTCACCTAAATTTTAATTTCATATTTGTAAAAGAACTATTTAACAGTCAGAAACATAATCTAATTTGCAAAAGTTTTGATAGCAACAATGCCTACCTTGAAAATAAAGATCTTATCTGTTGGCTAGTTACATATTGATCAGGCGGAAGTTCTCTCCTCAGCTGCATGTGAACCTGCTCAGGGCTCATTTTATTACCTGATTCTTCTCCACGAATAAAGTATTTATACAACAGTTCTTTCTGCTGATTTGAAAATCTAAAAGAACTTCGAACTGGTAATGCCCAACCTTGCAATAGAAAAATGTTCATGCAATGTGGTTTGTCTTTTACGGAAGCACTGTTAGAGGATGAAGAAATTGGCATATTTAGTTGTGAAGTAATTTTCATCTTATGAACAAACGAGTTGCGAACTTTATCCAATGATGTTAATGATTTCGGAACTGTATGAAGACCGGATAGCATGTGTTCTTCTAACTCAGCATCGCTTTCAAATGATAAAGTACAATTCATTTCAGTGCAAAATCTTAATGAATATAATTGCCTGTCACTTCTTTTCTGTTTTTCCTTAAGTGACTTGTTACGCTTAATTGAATTATCTGTTTTGCTATATGGCAACAACAACTTAATCGAGGGTTGAATTTTAAGATTTCCATACTCTTGTTCAATTCCCTCACCGATATTGAAATAACGCCACATCTTCATACTTTTCTCACCAAACTCAAATGAGTGATAGTTGATTAATCTTTGGTCCAGTAACTACAGTTTTATCATTGCTAATTTGAGCAACTGCTACTTTTGCATCTTTAGCGCCAAAACTATAATGCATAGCCTTGTGTATATCTTCAGCAGTCAAAAGATTATTACCAGAGTCAACGTAACTCCTTAAAATTGTCTTTACAACTGCACTCTCCCTGTCACATTGATCTTTTCCACAACAGGGTTCATTATAATCACATCTCAGCAACTTTATATCTCTCTCTTTGCATACATTGTAGATTGCTTCAGCTGAAAGATTTCACTGATAGCAGCATGCATTATCAGATTTGGTAAACATTTTCTTGATATGCGGTTGATCAATTCTGAATTGGTCTAAAACTGCAGTGGCTAACGAAACAACATCACCTATTCCCTGATCACACCTATACATTGAAGTAAAGTAAACACGTTTGAATAACTTTCCTGCTATTTTTATGAAGAATATATCCACATGTAAACTCATTCCTTCCTTGCCAAAATACTCTCTTTGGCCCTCTCTGTATCGAACCGGAAGAATTTTTTGACAAAAATCTTTAATCCAGAAAGCAGTTTCATCGTTTAATTGCTTAAAAGCTTCGATTTTTGCCTTTTTCTGTTGAGAATCTCTCATCAGGTGTTTTATGTAGTTGAATACATCCTTTACAGCAATTTCCAAATCATAAATAGAATCAGCATCGTCAGAATTTTGAATTGTTAGTTCTTTGATCATCTCGATAGCTTTGCACAAATCATAGCAATCGGCACATACCACTTCTGATATCTCTGTGTTGGATTGAAGATTTTTTTCAGATGGATCTGATAAGGCATGTTTTGAGCTATGAGAATAAATGTTTGAGTCATTGACACTACAATTGGTTTGATAACTTGTTTTCAAATACCTTTTTCCTTTTTCAAGGGCAGCTTCGAGAGATTTAGAACTAAATCTTTGTGCCAATTTTTGTAATGTTTGAAAACCATTCATGCCTGAAGCAGTAACATCATCTAATCCAGCTAAGCTTTTTCGACTTGAAGGTTTTATTGCATGCAATACTTTCCACAAACTTGAATCAGATAATGGTATATAATTGTTTTCACTACAACTTTTTCGATAGAACATGATAGCGTGGCTATATTTTGTCGTCAGTATTGCATGCACTATCTTTTGTTCTTCACCGCTGTCGTATTTTAATTTGGTTATTCCATAAGCAACATCATGCAAAATACCGCTTGTAAATATAAAGTCTAAGAAATGTTCACACTTTGTTTGATTAAGACTAGATCGGACGAATACTTTCTTCTCTGGAAATGCCAACCCTTTATGAGATGCATGCCATTTTCTTGCTGTTTCTATACGATGTTTGGTACACTCAAATGTGTTCATTATAAACTTTTTGGTATACTTGGTATGGTCTAATAATGAGAGGATAACTAACTTTCCCATGGAATCACTTTGCTTATATACTTTCTGAGCACGAATAATTTCAATTGGGAGAGGGCTATTTATTTCATCAACATTTTTACTGTTAAGAAAATCTATAAGTATTTCCTCTTGTCCAGGAGCAACAGCTTCCGCAAATTTTTTCTTTAATAAGTTTTCTAGGCGAACATACTTGCGTTTTAACTTATCTTTAGTAGTATCTTCCAGATATTCGAACTTTCTTTTTAATCTAAATTTTATTGGACTTGCATTAAGAACCTCAGTTACACTCTCACGGCTTCTTAGAGATTCGTCCAAAATCTCCTGTGAAACATTAATTTCACCGGGATCAAATTCTTCATCTGGAGTAGCAGGTGTCATATGTGTTTGTTCTTGTTGTGTTTGTGTTTCTGTACATAAATTGGTGTTTTCGTTGACTCTAGATAAAGCAGTTTCTTGCTTTAAATGGGTAAAACACAGCATTGCACCAACTGAAAATACTTCATTGTATCGCTTTGACATTGATATGACGACATGTATTGGTGACGCCCTTAAAGCGGGAGATTTTTTTCCTTTTATATTTAGATGGTGAGGATGAAAGCATGTTTTTGGAGGACTCCATGCAATACCAAACGTGTACCGGTGAAAAGCACATATTTGTTCATCCTTTTCAAGATTTCTTTTAAGTCTATTTGCAATAAGTCCATTTTCTTCCCAAATATTATTATCGTTTAATCGCATGACCTAAAAACAATTTTTTAAACAATTATTAAGTGTGTCATTTAAAGCATTGTTTATAATCTGACTCTTCACGAAAAAAGTTTACAAGTTTGAAATACATTGTTGTTATTATTAAAATACAATATTGCAAGAGTGTGATTAATTTAGTGATTATTTATTAAAAGAGTGAGGAATTAATTAAAAGAGCTATTTTTTTTTGTTTAAAGAACTTTGTCTCAAAATCTTATTGCAGAGAAGTTATAAAGTATGTAATTATAAAAATTATATTACAGTCTGCGTAAATTTAAAATACATAAATACCTTTAAGTTGATGAGGTGTTTCTTAACATCAACATCTCCCAGCTGATGAATGTAGAACATTTTGTTTATAATTTTATGTTTTTTGAATGATCCACAATTTCCTTTTGAAAAGCAACAACAGTTTTCATAAAAATATTTGTTTTGTTTCATACTCAACTAAAAACAAGTTCTATTTATGCAGTACCTATTTCTCAATAGCAATGATAAAATATCTACTCTATTTATGCAAATTTTAAAGATCGTTAAAATAAAGTTAAGACATTTTTATGGTAAAGTAAACAACCGCCCACTAACTTGTTTCTCCACAATCGTGATATCAGCGATTCTTCTTCCATTCGATCACCACAAGTTATTTGGTTATGACGTAAATTTAAATAATTCACTTCTGATCATGTATTGTTTTTTATTATTATTTATTTCAATTGTTATGATTTCTATATCATAGTCAGAAACGCTTAAATTTTTTCTTAACATTACGTGCAATGTTTTGTGTAATGCTAAATGCTAATTTTGGATGATAGAAATTTTATTGTGAGCGAAAACCTCATCTGTGTGTCCAAAAAAATATCTCTTCGTACTTAATCATTTTTAACAATTTGTACCTTTATTTTTAACTTAATATCTAAAGATCACACGAATTTTTTTTATTATTATGTTAGGACCTTTTTGTATTGACAGTTGGATATGTTTACATTTTTACAAAACTAAGCGCCTCTGCCGTAATGGTTCATTTTGTAAGTATACTAAAACATTTTTTTCCAATTTCAAGCCTTAATATATTAATAGGCCTTAGGTATCACATAACTTTCTTTGCATTTTTAGACTCAATACCTTTGATAATTTCAAATCCTAAAAGAAAAATTGTGTGCAACACTTCGCCGCTAGAATTAACTCCGATTAAAAATTGACAAAACTGATTGACTTTGTACTTTTGAACTATGATAATTAGCCAACCGCACAGTGTCACGCAACTTTTTTATATTTTTTGGAGAGAGCTTTTGGGTTACGTCTGATATTAACTACAAAAGCTATGTGCAACTTTTTGCCTTGCCAAAAAAATGGGTTCAAAGGTGGCAAAAACTAAATTTCTGAAAATCTCAAAAATTTAAGCCCAGATTCCGAGTGAACGAAATATTTTTGAAAATTTTTTTTTTCCCCAACAGGTTTTTTCTATATTCTGATCAATATATAAAAAATTCAAGCAATTTGGAGGAGGTCACTTCCATTGACTGCCTGATTCTTACAAAAAATGACTCTTAAGATTTAACGGATTTGCTATCGAATGACGCAGTTTTATTAAAGCCAACCGTCGAATTGACGTCAACACATCGATATCCAGGCCGCTGTTTTAATGTAAAAAAAAATAATGTATAATAATTAGTGTAATAAAAAACTGCTCTTGCGTCATCGAAAGCATAATTACTTTCGATGACGCAAGAGCAGTTTTTCACAGTTAGCGGTTAGAGCGTTTTTTTCTGCGTGAATGACGTCATATAGCAAATTCATCGCTGAGTACGGCTATATAAACAGCATAAAATTAAATTAAAAGCATCATAATAATTCAAACTAAGCACGATGGCGAATGCCGATGAATTAGAAAATAAATTGAAACGTTATCCCAATAATTATTTATTTAAACCGTACGAGGCTGCAAAACCTGCGATTTGGGATAGGTTTACTTTAATATTTGAAAAGCGTGACGTTGCCGAAAATGGAGAGCCATCGAGTGTTGAATTGAAATATTTCTGTGCGTGTACCGTATGCAAAAAAGTGTATGCGTATAAGTCTGCTGATGGTCTAAGCTGCTTTGGCACAAAAAATCTCATAAATCATGCAAAATTATGCGGCACGAAGGACAGCAAACAACTGCAGATTCGTCAATGTTTCGCGTTAAAGTGTCAATTGACAAAAGATGACTGTGACCTTATGAAAAGAAAAGAAGTAGAATTCTGTGCTGATGGTTATCATTCTTTTCGATCTGTCGAACACGATGGTTTTAAGAGACTGCTTCAAACATGTGTTGACTTTGGCGCCAAGTATGGAAAATTTGACATCACTGACGCTCTAGTTAAACGTGAAACTGTAACGCAAGCTACACGGCTACAAGCTGCAGAAATAAAGAAGAGAATAATAGACGCTATTAAGGAGCCTATCGAAGATGGAACAATTTCACTGTGTCTCGATTTGTACACTGACGACTACAGGAAAAAAGCGTACCTTGATGTTCATGCTTCGTGGATTGACCGACAATTTTGCGTACAACATGCAGCGTCGGCCATTCGCCACTTTGGGACTGAAGCTCACACGGGTGTCAACATATCAACTGCGGTGAATACCATCTTCGCTGAATATGCTTTGCCAGAAAAGGATACGCCAGTGACATCTGACCACGGATCGAACGTCGTAGCAGCATTAAAGAACAATGTTCGACTTGACTGCATGTACCACCGTTTACACACGGTCCTCACCAGTGCATGGAAAGACACAATGGCCGAAGAACCCGAGGCTGCTACCTATGAATCTGCCGTTTCTGACCTCTGTCGTTACGTCAAGCAAGCTACTGGCATACAGGTAAATGTTTACAACTCATGTTGCTTAAAAGTATTTTACCTCGTTCTGCAATGGCAGTGTGTGTCTGTGTTATACATGAACAATAATAATATGTTGTTACATTTTTTATTGCAAAAATTACATTATTATATTTTTATTAGTTTGTTATTGTTGGTGCCGCTAATGCTATGTTGTTGTTGTGACTGTTGTTGTTGTTGTTGTTACGTTGTAACTTATATATTGTTAATAATAATTATTGTAGGAACAACTACCAAAGTCACTAAAGCATGGAGGTGACACTAGACCGTGGATATCCATGTTTCGCCGAGCCGACTCTGTGGAAGACAGCTATGACGCACTCGTCGTTATTCTGACAAACAAGGACAAGCTATCGACAATCGCCAATGTCAGCAGAAAAGTTAACCGCGAAATTCGTGATGTGACTGACGGCATAAAAGATATATTTGAAGGTATGGAAAAGGTTACTGAACCAACTATGCAACTAGTAGTTCCGTCTTACTACCTACTGATTAAGCGGCTTCAACCTGCACCAGGATTGACAACAGCAGCAGCAACATTTCGGCAAAAACTCATTAAATACTTAGATTTAAAGTTTTGGACATCTATTAAAGCAATGCATTGGCTATCGTTTTTCCTAGATCCCTCTTTCAGAAATTTTGCATTTATACCTAATGTGACGGCGGCTGACAAAAGATTTAAGCGTGACTTGCTCAATGACGTCGATCAGTGCCTTCTGGCTGAAATGCAGCCCGTTGCTACACAAATTGCCAGGAAAGCAGCAGGAGAAGAATTGATGGAACAAGGTGTCCAACTCCAATTGGAAGCGCCAGCAAAGAAGAGAAGAACGGACCCGTTTGATGAGCTGCGAACAATGCAGTCAACGCGAGATCGGCCACAGACGCAAGACGCGCAATTACATAATGAAGCAACAGTGCTACAGGAGACTTGCCAGCATGAACTGTCCAGCTACAAGAGTCTTCGTGTTACTGCTGCGTGCAAGAATCCCTTAACCTTCTGGAAGGACAACGCAGCCGATTATCCCATTCTAGCAGCAACATCTCGCAGACTATACTGCATATCAGCAAGCTCTGCGCAGTCAGAAAGAGACTTTTCTTCTGTTGGGAACTCCATTACAGACACAAGGTCGCAACTATCACCGGCTAACGTAGAAGCTATCGAATTAGTACGCTGGGGAATGCGAAATGACATGTTTCACTAATATAGTGCTCATTTATGTTAAAGCTGTTCTTTGTTAGTTTGCTTACTAACACATATAGTGACAGTAACTGAGTAACAACATATTATTTGTATCTAATATGGTTGTATAGGCTAGAATGTATTAAAATGTCGCCAATTTAACGGTATAATTATACATGTTTGCATGCACTCCGTGGGTCAACCCATGGGTTGGGTTGGGTTCATGTGGCAGTGGGTTGGGTTGGGTTGGGTTCAATTTTCTTAACCCACTAACAACTCTGAGGCGGAGTAAACATAGTTTCAGGTAAGATTTATTTTAGTTAATATTTTGTTTATTATTTAGTAATGACATCAATAAATTTAATGAATAAAATAGAAATAAAAAACATTGAATATTATTTATGTAACTGCCAACATATAGACACAAAGATGCATTCAAGTATTGAAAAGAAGATGAAACATGTTAGACATCTAAATGTCAGTTTTAGGAGGCCCCTTTACCTTCTTAAATCTTCTATTTCTTTTTTACCTATGAATCAACTTCCAACTAATGGGTTACTTTTTAGACGTTGTCAATATTTTATCAGCAATTGATCAAAACGTTTCAAAAGTATTAATGATTCAAAAGCTTTCTTGTCCTATGGAATTAAATTTTAATATGAAATGCAAAGGAAAACAACTTGTTATCAGGAAAATAGATATTTGTGTTTTCTTAGAAAAATAGTGAACATCCTGTGGTTTTAAAAATTGTATTATTTGAGAGGAAAAAATATTATCAAAATTTGTGAAGCTTCACAAAAAATTGCTAGTTTGGAAAAAAAACACCAAACAAAAACTATTTGAAGAATTCCAATCTATCATTGAAACTCGTTTTGACATTGGAAAACCCTAAGGAGCTTATACATCTCAGTCGAGATTTTTTTCTATATGTCGAATAATAACTAGAACTATGATTACTTAGATATAGAAAGTTTAAAACCCTCAGTCAAAAATGCTGATGAAAATTACTCAAATGAGATAAAATCGATAACTAAATTAGGTAATTTTTATCATGAAAAATTTATAGAATAAACTGTGCATGTACTTTTTCATTTTTATTTTTTGTTAATAATATTGTAGATCTTTCAAATCTGGCATTGATGGTAGGTAATATTAATTATAACTCTGATGAGGATGAATATCAACAAAAAGCATCAAACAACGCTAAAAAAAATTAATGACGTACCACTCATGCTTTGATCTGATTCAATCCTTGCTGATAAAGAAATTACTCGAGATAGCTTAATTTCAGCTACAACTCCTCTCAGTGTAAGGACTGGTTGAAGCTACCAAGATCAAACAATGTTTATAGTCAACATTATGAACTACATAGAAGTAAATATGAAAAAATTAAGACAAACAGAGAAACAGTCAGATGTTATGAAGTTATGATAGGTTATATAGTACGGAGGTTATATAACGTTATGAGGTTTTCCAAAATCACGAAAATGAAACTAGACAAAATTATATTGAGGAAATGAAAGGAAAAAAACTTGTAATTCACTTTGATGGCAAGCTAGTTAAACATTTCTTAAAGGAAATCCAACAAACAGATATCAAAGATTTGATGTGTCTGTTACTAGTCCTAAATTTCAAGAAAAGGAAAATCTTCTCTTAGGAATTGATCCAAGTGACTCAAGTAAATAATCAGATCAGGTTTTAGTAGTTCAAAATTTATTAAAATACTTTGAAGTTTCAGACCAAGTATTTGCTGTGTGTATTGATGCTATTACAGCCATCATTGGTAGGAAAAAGGATGGATTTATAATATTGACCAGAGTATTTCAGAAACCGTTATAATGGCTAATATGTCCGCACCACATACTTGAAATAAATGTTAAACATATTTACAAATCAACAGCTGGAGATAACACCAAGGAAAAAGAAGCAAGGGGAAAATTTTGTCCCATTAATAAATAATTGTAGTGCCTCTTATAGTTTTAAAAAGATTGATGAGAACACTTTCATAATTCGTTCTGGAATTTAACAGATGTACTCATAGGCAAAGACATGTTTTGAATTTGTTCTTAAAATTGAGATTTTCCCTTCAGATGATTACGGATATCTTGTGGAATACTTAGCTTTCTATCTTAATATTCTGACAAGCTAAAAAACTTTAGAATTCACCAACTAACTGCCTGTAATGAAGCTAGATTCATGGATATGCAATATACGACATGCCTTCGAAATTGACATTGTCCGTTCTTAAATCAAGACCAACAGATTATCAAAGTAGCAAATATCATAAAAGATAAATGGGATATTGATGTAGAAACTTCACTTTTAGATTGTTTAAAATTTCACTCCTTGTATCTTTTGCCTAAAGCAGTTGTTACGACTCTCGCTGATTCTGACCTTAAAATTCAATAAAGCTTTCACATATATCAATTGCAAATTTGATATATGTGAAAGCTGGTTTCTTTTGTCGTTTTGAACTTAGTAAAGGAAACAAATATTTGGTTGGAAGCATGCCAGAATAAAGAAGGCTTAGACTCAATACCCTCTTACAAGAAATTTATCCTTTCTATTTAACACCTCAGTGTCACAAATGATTGTTCTGAAAGAAACATTAAACTTATATAAAAATTTGTGAACTCTTTACACTCTGAAGATCAAAACATTTTGCTAATTGTTCGAGAGAATCGGAAACAGGTTTTAAAGATTGTTTATCAGAAAGATTAAATGTTAATTGGAAATAGATATTATTTATTATATTGTTGTAAACGCAAACAAGCGTTATTTGTCAAACTTTTTTGTTCATTTTTTTTTGAAGTTAATTACCCTCCCCAAGGCCGATAAGGTCACTACAGACGAGGAGGCTACTTAATTGTGGTTATAACCCTCTCTCATCTCTATATCTCCGAAACACGAACCTTGAAGAACAAAGCAGCTGCGCGGAGAAACAAATTGAGCACAAAATTACCAGAAAGAAACTCTTGCTTATGAAGCGAGCGCTCTACCACTACACTACCAACGCATAATTATCGCCGATTGAAGTTGATGATACTAATAATATAAAACAGTAATTATACAAAATAACATAAGCTTTTTTACATACATTTGTTAGTATATATTGGAAAATATATACTAACAAATGTATGTAAAAAATGATGAATGTTCAAATTATTGAAAAAAAATATATACCTGCTCCAATGATCCTAGAAAGCTAAAATTTTCAATATAAGCTAGTATATGGATGAAGAGCAGTTATTTACACAGTATATTCACATTTTTTGAAAAAGTTAAAAAGTGCAAAAAAATTGTCACCCTATTGTTTATGTATTTGTAAACGAGTTTCGGGTTGTTTTGCGATTTTGATATTATTTCTTTTTCATGTAATATTTTTGCTTTAAATATTTCAGCTTTAACGGAACGATTAAGTCGTAATTTGATTAAGATTGTAATTTGTTTTAAGATCTTTATTCTTCCATTTAATTGAGCAGTTGGTATGCCAAGCCAATTTATTTTCTCGGATTAAGCTTTTGATATCTGTAGTAATGCAAGGATCATAAATTTTTTTGTTTTAATAATTTTGGGATAAAAATTTGGCAAGCAGTACGATAATAAGAAATTAATACATTGAACATTTAATAATAGAAATAAAATATCCCAATCGATTGATGCAATAAAGTTTGATAATAAATTATAATCACCTTTGTTGTAATTAAAACATTGTGATTCGTTTTTGGGTAGCGGTTCTGAAACTAAAATTCTCCAAGTAATACTAAAGTGACCCTTAGTGTTATTACCTAGTATAGCATAAGGAGTCAAATTTAAAATAAAATTATTGTTGTAGGTAATTAATAAGTCCAACATATTTTTTGGGGAACCATAGGTTGTTTGGAAAGTAGGGAATGTGATGTGTTTGTAAAGAGACTGTGTTGGTAAATGTTTCAAATTAATACTCGTTAGAATTGTTTAATTTAAAAGATTTAATACCATTATTCGACCACTTCATATGCGTTTATTATTAACTTTTACTGAAACCCAAACTTGTTTAAGAGGGTTTGTATAGAACTGATTAACTTAGTGAGAGTTAAATAAGTTAGTAATGTAGATAGGCACCGTCACCTTGACGTCTGTCACAGCGATCTTTGCGATATAAATTATACCCATCGATGTTAGGAACTGAATCATTTCGAAATGTTTCGGAGAAAGCAATAAAATGATAATCAAACGTTCTAGCTATTGCTATTAAATCGTTCATTTTATTATCAAAGGGTGTTGCATTAGTGTAGTAACAAACAACTCTGCTGCTTTATAAATCTAAAGGGCGATGTTTTCAGATTTTTATTACTATTTAACTCATTACGCTTCATTCATAACTGATAGTTTAAAAATCGCTCAATCAGATTTGGGCTTATAAAGACATTTTTGTAATCATCTGAATTTTTCATTTTTTCGCTGATGTAAGTAATGGATTTCTTTCAGAAACATCTGATAGTTCATGTAAATTTATTTTATAATTATTTAGATGATGTAAAACTTTGGTTTTACATCATTTAAATAATTATAAAATTAACATGAAATTTTAGTTTTTACGTATAGAACTAAGCTAAGAATGTTTAAATACTATTTTAGTGAAATCTGCCATAAATATAGCACAAGATTCTTAGTCAACAACTTTGCTGCCCCAAGATATAGTTTAAAATTGAGTATATATATACTCAGTTAAGTATCGTGGGCCATATTTATGGAGTTTATAATTAAACAAAAAAATATACATATTAAATAAACATATTAAAAAAAAAGTTAGGTGCAATAGTAGTAAATATGTTTCCGTATCGTCAACTTGCTTATCTGCATCTGATAACTTAGTAGAGCTTTTACTACCGTAAGATATTATATTTTTTTCTCGCTCTTTTTTGTTGTTGTTGCGCAATTTACCTTAGGAGTTTTCATTGATCTGTCAAAAGCTTTCGATACCGTTTATCATAATATACTAATAAAAAAACTTGAACACTATGGTGTAAAAAATAACAATTTACTTTGGTTCAAAAGTTATTTGGCCGATAGAAAACAATTTATTGTTTATGAACAAAAACAAACATTTCCGACTGCCGTAACTTGTGGGGTTCCCCAGGGCTCTATTTTAGGACCACTGTTGTTCCTAGTGTATATTAATGATTTAAATTTAGCAACAGACCCATTAAATTGTATTCTTTTTGCAGATGACTCCAATATTTTTTACTCTTACAGTGATATTAATACACTATTTGAAACAACAAACGAACAATTATTGAAAGTTAATGAGTGGTTCAAAAGTAATAAACTTTCTCTAAATTTGGATAAAACCAAATTTATTTTGTTCCACAAAGTTAATAAATCAAAAAATATTCCCATCAAGTTGCCTAATCTAATAATCAATAACACTAACATTAAAAGAGAAAACTCAGTAAACTTTCTAGGCGTAATCTTAGATGAACATTTACGTTGGAGTTCACATATAAAAAGTATTGAAAATAAAATATCAAAAAATTTAGCAATGATATATAGGGCTAAACCATTTTTAAGCAGTAGTTCTTTGAAAAGTTTATATTTCTCTTTTATTAATTGTTATTTAACTTACTGCAATATTGCATGGGCAAGTACAAACCATACAAAATTAAAAAAATTGTATTGTAAACAAAAACACGCGTGCAGAATAATTTTTGGAGCTAATAGAACACTACCTTGTGAGCCTCTTCTGCGTATACTTGGAGCATTAAATATATATAAAATCAACTTACACCAAATTTTAATGTTCATGTATAAAACAAATTTAGGATTATCTCCTAAAATATTTCAATCCTATTTTGACAAAATAGTTCATAAATATCCAACAAAATTTTCAAGTAACAACTTTGTTGTCCCAAAATATAATTCAAAACTAACTTCATATTCAGTTCTTTATCGTGGACCCTACTTGTGTAAAATGTTTCCCAAAATTGTAAAAACACATAAATAATACAGAGCAGTTTAAAAATGAATCAAAACAGGCATTCTTACTTATGGATTTTAATATATACGATTTTAAATGTTTTTTCTAAATGTTTTTTTAATTAAAACTCAAATACATAAAATAATTAATACAAAATTATGTCACTGAGTGTATCAACATTTTTTTTTTTTAATTATCTTAATTATGGTATTACCTCTATGACTTTTGCTAATTTATTTAAGTTATTTCTATGAAGTTGACTAATTTATTTTTGTTATTTCTATGGTGTAAATTAATTTATATACTTTTTATTTTTAAATCTTACTTTATATTTTTAATTTTTAAATAAATGATAATATCTTATTTATTTTTTCTTATTCTGCAAAAATGATTTTACTCTTTCCTTAAAGTTTTATTCTTTAAGTTTTTCATTAAATGATAAGGAATTGTTATCTATTTTACTTTTTTATTTTTATTTATAAATAGTTTGTTAACTATAGATATTTAAATATTACGGTTTTTGTAAATACGTGAGAATAGGGCTCGGTGATAAGGCTAAATTAGTCTTCTTCTTGCCCTGCCAATATTTATTTTTATTTATGTGCTTCGAAACTATATGTATTATTTAACGGCAAAAAAAATAAAAAAAAAAAAAAGGAAAATGCGTAAATAACTATTAGCTTTTTCAGGGTTTTTTTTTTCTTGTTTGAGGGTCCATCTTATTTTTTCTTGTTTGAGGGTCCATATTTTTTTTTTCTTGATTGAGGGTCCATATTTAGTTAGAGATTCTAAAGATAATTCATTATTTTAGATTTAAAAATTTTTTAAAAAAACAAAAATGTAAAATTTTACTAAAAGAAATAAAATACCACAGAATATATATTAACTCTCAAAATCTTAAAAGAAAGATATTATTACAAGTACCAATTTCAGATGTAAAACTATGTGGTACCATAGTGGTTTATCAACTATGTGGCACATAGTTGATAAACCACTATGGTACCACATTTTTACACATTCTTTGTATTAAAAAATACAAAGAATGTGTAAAAATACTTATAATCTTCTATGAACAAGAAATGGAACTTTTTAACCAATAAAGCCATAGACCTTGGTTTTTAATCTGAAAATTATAGCGTTAACTAAATCAAATGTAAGAATATTGCAGTCAAAAGATACTTAATTTTAATTGTCACAAGAACAACTCGCGTTGGGAGATTTTTGGTCAAAAATTAACGCTGTGTTAAGACCTAAATAAGTTTCAAAAGGTTTGTTTATCTTTATTGCACCGTTATCTTTCACAATCGTTTTGTTTAACTTCATCGATACTTAGATTATTCCACGCAATCAATCCTCCATCTTTCTTAGTTTGTTATTTATTCTGATAAATTTGGATTTTTTTTGTTTTAAATTATAAGTTGTTTTACTTTTCTTTTGTGAATTAATGACGGTCTTTTTTTAAAAAACTGCAAAATAATTTTTATACTGCGACAACACGTCTGTCCACATCAATAACCGATGAACTTTGAAATCCAATATCAAAAAGCCAATGAATAATTTTTAAAAGAATTTTAGAATTGCGCTACTATTATGAATAGAAACATCATGTAAATAACAATTTTCGAGAAGTCACTAACAAAAATTTGTAAAATTGATTTTTTCAGAAAGTCGTTTTTAACAACGTCTTTAAAAAAAGTACTTCAAAAGTTAAGATTCTGAATCATTTTGACAAAACATTTCTGTTTTTGTTTTGAATTTGTTTTATTTATTTTTTTAATCACAAAACATTTGAAATCAAAGTTTTATTAAATTAATATATTAACTTAAACTCTTCATAAAATTAAAAAGGTTTTATAAACTCTTATTTTGTAACACCTTTTTTTTTGTCTAACTTTTTTACGAGTCCTCGGACAACAGTGTAAAAAAAACTTTTTTTTTTTTTTTACTAGTATTTGAATGTTCTGTTTACTTTCTTAATCAACATTGACGTTTTCTTAATCAACATTGACGTTTTCTTAATCAACATTGACGTTTTTTTTTTAATCTTTGGTTATTTTAGTATGCAACTCCGATCTCCGTTCACGTTCAGAACTTTTTAGTGAAGATGATAGTTCGTCTTGGGAAATTGATTCACTGAATAATGAATACAATTCAGCAGATAGTTTAGTTAGCGATAGTGACCAATCATGTTCTAGCTATTCTAGCACTGGCGTAATTGAGTGTAACAAAAAACATCTTCATGGTATTAAGAGAAAAATTGCTTCCAATCGCAAGAACAACCAAATTCATTTGTTAAAAAGGAAAAAAATTGGAACTATAACAATAAAAGCAAAATTTTTGAGTAGTAGTAACACTTTAGAAGTATGGATTTCTAGAGTTGTTTATTTTAATAATAAAAAGCCAAACAGTTGTCTAAATTTTTTTGTTCTTCTGAGTATAATGCCAAAAAAAATGCAAGTACAAACTTCAAAGTGCATAAAAGGTAGCAATGAGTTCAACTTTAACGAACAATTTTGTTTCCACGATATAACAAAATTAAATAGATGTAATTTACAAATAAAATTGATAAAACATAACAAGATGAAGAAATTTCATAAAAAAATTATTGGAGAAGCACAAATACCCATTACTGATCTTAGCTATGCAAGTGAAGAATCCAATATCAGTTGTGATCTTTTTTGGCATTTTACGACCAAGGTAAGACGCCCTTTGTTCTTTGATTTTATATCTTTTGTTTTTTTGTTAATTTTAATTTTTTAGTAATTTTTATTTTTCTACTAATTTTTTCCTTTTTCTTTTTTGCTTAACCTAATTCAACTCATTGAACTTTTATTAAACTGTTTGATTATTTTTTCTATTGTTTTATTTTTTCATAATATAATAACATGTTAATAAAACATTATTTATAATTATTGTTTTTATAATTATTTTTTTATGATTGTTTATCTGATTTCTAGGCATCTTTGGGATCTATAAACATCTCTTTATGTCACCAAGCAACAATATCCAAGCTCGATGTGATTATAGTTCAAGCAAAAAGTTTGCCAAAGTTTTCAAGTAAATTAAACATAGAATATATATATATATATATATATATATATATATATATATATATATATATATATATATATATATATATATATATATATATATATATATATAATTGCTGCATTTAATTAATACGGCAGCGTATAAACTTTTTGTTTTAAATATATTTCGATGTTATTAATATATTAAAATATATTTAAAACAAAAAGTTTATACGCTGCCGTAATAATTAAATGCAACAAATATGAAAATATTGTATAACAAGAATATGATTTTAAAAGATTATACATATATAATATTAAAAAAAAAAATTATTACTTTTTTTTTCAAAATACAATATACTTATTTGAAATATTGAATTTTAGATCCTTATGTCACCGTTTCATTATTTCGAGAAGAATCAATTGACATGAAAAATACCTCTAAAAAATACAATTCGTCCAATCCTATATTTAATGAATCGATAGAATTTGATATCAGTACAGATATTTCAAATCCACTTTCAGTTTTTACTCTGGTTGTTTCAGTTAATGATTCAAGTTTTCTGGGTAAAAACTGTGTTATTGGTCACGTGATATTTAGTTTGCTTTCTCCACAAAAATCTGCTGTAACTCATTGGCAACTTGTGCAGGATTCTCCCCATCAACCTCATTCAGAATGGCACACTCTGATAGATCCAAATGAAATCTAAAAATTAACTAAATCTCTCTAACCAGCTGGTTAATTAATTTTCATACATTGGATTTTTTCTGGAGAAATTGCATTCTGCAGATTTTTAACTAGTTAAGAATTTAGCAAACTCAAAATAAAATTTCATTTTAATTATTATTTATAACACTTAAAAAGTTCAACAAATATGTGCAGCAAAACGAGAAAATTTTCTAGTGACTTTTACTAAACATAGGTTTGTACCATTGTTATGCGAATTTTAAGTTCATTTACGTGTATAGTTCTATTTTTAACGTAAAAAGGCAATATAATCGTAGTAATGATACATTTATTGCTAAGTCAATCCGACCACTCATAACTATTATAGATAATTACCTGAAAATGCAAGGTATGCTATTCATGCTAACAACACACTAAACAATCACGCGTTGCGTTAAATGATGATTGTGCAGTTATCAAACACTCATCTCATTAATGGATTGCGCGTCTCTAACAATATTCAAAATAAAGCCAAGTTCGTCATATTGGAAAGCTCCAAAACACAAAAATAATGAAATTGCGCTTAAAGAATTATTTATTTTGTGCTTTTTAGTTCCTATATACCTGTTTAACTAAGTGACAGATTTCAATGCTATTAATATATTTAAAATATAGTGTCGCTGTAAAGTTAAGAAAAAAAAAACAACCTTAACGCTGTAAATAAATTATGCTAAAAAGTCTTTGAAGAAAACTTTTATTGATTCTTAAAGGTTTGTCATATTGTTTCAGTTTCAAGTTTATCTTTCATTTACTCCGGTTATTTTGGAGTATTTATTTTTAAACCAAAGAAAGTCAGAAAGTATCTTTTCAAGTATAAAACATGACTTACATAAATTATTTTATTAATTATTTTTTAGTGGTTTCCCAACAAACATTGTTTTAGTGGATTTGCAATAGACCTACATGTATGCAGGCATTTTTAAGCGGTATAATGGAGTTTTGCTCATCGGTTACTTAGTGGACCATTAGTGCCAGCCGCTATAATTAGTCTACCTATATCTTTCCGACATGTTATAAGTGGCTAGTGATTAGCTAGCCACTTTTGGCGTCTGACACTAATACCAATAACTAAGTAACAGATGTGCAAAACAACAGTTGACCGCTCAAAATGCCTATATAGGTCCACTGAAAATCCCTTAATAGCATGTTTGCAGGGTTTCTAAATCACCGACGGTAAGTTGATTTCTTCCACAACTGTAATAAAACACCACCAACTATTCAACTTATTATTGAAATTCATTATTGTCACTTTAATTGATGATCCAATACTAACAGTTCTTTTTCGCATTAAGTGTTATCAAAGTTCGCAAACTTTAATACACTTAATAAAGCATGAAAAGACCATCCTCTGAAACCTATGAAACCTATGAAACCTATGAAAACCTCCTCTAACTTTAAATAAAAAATAACCGGACATATGCTGATAACTTTTAGACCAAAAAGTTTACAGAATTGCATACATGTTAATTGTTTTTCCTGCTACTCTTTCAACCAATTCAACATGTGTTTCAACATAAAGCTTCAACAATGCAATATACGTTTCAAAATAATTTTTCAACCATGCAATATGCGTGGAAGATCTTAAGATACATTTCGTATAAGAAAAAACAGATATGATTTTTTTCAAGTTTAAACATTGACTCAAAAGTAAATTATTATTAATTCTACAAACATCTATCAGTTTTATTTTGATAAATATTGGTTGAGTAATTAATAAATCTTAAAATTATTTTTTCGTGGAAACAAAGCAAAAATATATTTAGACAATAAATAGTGTAAATTTTTTTTGCTGAGTTTTCCCCACCTTTACTAAAGTAACTATTTTATCCAAGTGTCTCTCGGCACTCCATACAATGTTTTTAATCAGATATTTTAGTTAAGAAAACCATTTTGCATTTCTTCAAAATTTTAACCTAAAATCTGATTTAATTTTTTGTTATGCAAGATTATTTTTTGTATAATTTTGAGCTTTTATTATTAAAAATGGTAATTTTTGATGGCTGATTTTAAGTAATACACTCATACATTAAAATCGTTTATCTGAAACTTTTTGTACTAATTAATCTGAATCCAAAAACCAAGAAGTCATGAAAAACTCCTTTAAAATTTTTAGTTTAAACAGATATATGTTGGTAATATATCTGTTTAAACTAGAAAGAGTTTTAACTCTATCATTTTAAAACATTGCAAACTTATACCCTTTAATTTGATTTTTACCACTTTTAAAATCTCTTATACGTTTTCGCCAAAGGGTTCTTTTCCTGTAGAGTTTAAATCATTCGTTGTTTATAAATATGTACGCGCAGGATGTAATTGCTGTTATATAGGCCAAAATATTTGCTGCCTTAAAATACCAATGATTTAATACTACAGAAGAGACAAAAACTCACATTTATACAAATATGCTAACAATATATATAACCAGCATCTGCAAAATAGTTGTTTTGATAACTATTATTAACTAGTATTGTATATTTAATTGTTATTTATTATAATTATTATCCTATTATTATGTCGTAAGTACTTTGTATTTTATTAGAGTAAAATATTTGTATATAAATTTAAATAAGTTTTTTTAAACCTAACTAAAGATGACAATAAATTAATATAAAACATGTATTGATGTCTTATTATGTATAAGATAAACATATTGAGACATTTTGTTAGCCGAGGGCCAACATACGCCCCGAGAGGGCGTATGCCCATTTTTTTATGTTTCCGAGTAAATTAAGTTTTGAAGTTTAATTTGCAAAGGCTTTCTGCGAGAATGTCCGATTAATTTTTTTAATATTTTTAAAAGTTGTATCATTCTTGAGACTAGATTTATTAGACAATACTTCATTGATTGTTGAATATTTATTGATAATAAACAAAAAAAATACAAAATGAGGTCTCTTGGTTCTCGGCTGACGATTTCTTATCTGAACAAAAAAAGTTTTTTTGTTTAAATAAGATTTATAAATTTTATTCATAAGCCAAGTTGGATATATGTTACATTTAAGAATGTTAAAAAGATTATCAATGTCATAGTAAAAAAAGTAGCATTATTAATTTTAAAGGTTTTATCAATTAAGTATTTAATTAAATTTACATTGGGTGAAAAAGAGACAAAACTACAAAAGAAGGTATGAAGGTTTAAATACGTTTCCTTATGAAAAATGGAAGTACATAAGGAACTATTTACTTTGTGAATATTAATGTCCATGAAAGAGATTTTAGATTCCTTTTCCTTTTTCAAGGTAAAAAAAATGGAATTATGTCTTATGTTGATATAGTAAAGAAACTGGCATGCATATTTACTGATGAGAATGCGGAAAAAATGTCATCAACATAACGTTTTTAAAATAAATTTCTCTTCAAAATAATCCATAGATAAAATACAAGAACAGGAGCTAGTGGGGAGCCTATAGCAACAAAATCTATTAGGTCAAAAGTCTGCTTTTTAAATTGTTAATGTGGTTGCGATGTTGCTGAAAGAAAAATAAGTTGGAAAGTTTCTTTAAATCAGTTTTATTAATTTCAAGATTATCAATACTGCCTCAAGTTGAAATGACACATTATTGGTTTCTCAAAAAGGTACATTAATGTATAGACTTGTGACGTCGTGTGATTTATATATATATATATATATATATATATATATATATATATATATATATATATATATATATATATATATATATATATATATATATATATACATGTATATATATTTCGTCATCTTCATAACAAACTAGCAGAAAGCAACCCATAATACGGGTTATGGTCGGCCTGTTACATAATTAATTTATAGTGGCTGTTTTCCACAATTCAAAGTTGCGAAACCTTAACTAATAACCACTTAGAAAAACGCCTTTAATTTCAAAATATAAAGCCATCTATAAAATTAACATAAGATTATGAGAAAGTAAAATAATTTACCAATTATTTTACATTATTTGAGTAATTTACAACTGACATAGGTCATATCAGTGTAAATCAGAACCATTTTCCTTTTAGTTACTGACACAAAATAATAACATTTCATCATGCTTTAAATTGACGAAAAACTAAAGCTAAACTCTTGTTATATTTTTTATAACATGAAATTTAATTAATTATTAAGATTAATATAAAGTTAATTTATATTATACTGGAGTTATTAATCTTTTGGTATCCCCTTGATTTATGTTTCTTTAAAAAAGAAAATTTTCTTAAATCCGTTAAATGCACACAACTAAATAAATTTATTAAAAATAACTAAGTTTATTACAAACAACTAAACAATTAAGTACAAATACGTTTCAAACACAAAAAGTTTAATTTACAATCAAACATGTGTATAACGAATTTAAAAAAATGTGAAAACTTTGATCTTATATGTTGGATTAATACGTCATATGACAAACCTAAAATAAAAATTGTAACTGATAAGTAGACAAAAATGAAAAAAAAAAAAAAAAAAAGGAAAAAAATTTGCTTGCTTTTCGGTAACCTGTTGTCATACTCCAGTCGCTGTCATGATGTAGTCTGTTGGTTATGTTTAATGACGTTATTTCATGTTGGCTATTAGTAAACTTTAGTTTAATTTAAAAAACACCACAATAGATTTAAAATATTTTAATTAAAAAGCAAAATAACAAATGCTTCAAGGGGCCAAACTAGAAACATTAAAGATAAAAAATCAAATTGAGATATAAATAAATTGCATTTACAGTGCTAAATATATTGTCTTGGCTTATAGTAAATTTTAAAAGCAGTGAGTTCAATAAATTAAACTACCAATTAATTATTTTTAACAATAGAATGTAGCATCATTATATTATGATAATTGGGTAATGAATCAATTTAACTATATTTAAGTTTAATTAGTGAAAAACAAATAAAATTTTAATTAACAAAGACCAAAACAAATCAAATATACAACATAATATATTATTTAAAAAAATTTACAAATTAAAAAAAATAAATTACAAAATTAAAAAAAATAAAATTAAAAAATCACCAAAGAAAAAGCAGCAACACAAAAGTTATAAATATCTTCACTAATAGAAGACATTTAACGGGTGGCCCAAGATAAATGGCATAGGTAGTACTTTTATTATAACTTTTTAGCTAGAACAGTGAATTTTTTAAAAGATTTATTATGAAATTCTCTACAAAATGATATGATTTATTTAATGTAAATAGTCTCTATTATTTTTTGACATACGATATAAGCGATTGGTCCAACTAGCACAACTTTCTAAAGCTACATTTACTCTAATGTTTTTTACTGCTCGTTCAAGTTCTTGAATTAATTTTTATTTTGATTTAATTTTATTCCATTTCATTTGGTGAACGAGTTCATCTCATATTGAATAATCTAAAATATCGAGATCGGGTGAATTTGGAGGCCAGTGGTTTTTGTCAATAAAAGCAGGAAAATTATTATGACACCATTGTTGAGTTAAATGATGCGTATGCGAGGCTGCTCCATCTTGTTGAAATGTCCAATCATCACCAAACATCTCGCTTTCATATTTCAAGGCCACTGGCAACACTTTTTGTTATATACCAATCATGATTTACTGTATCTTTTTCCAAAATAACCAGTGGTGTAACACCTTTTGAACAAGCTCTCAACCAAACCATTACCTTTTGAGGGAATTTTTGTTTCTGTTTATTACCACCGTCTTTATCAGCTTCATTACGATTAGTGGACCATATGCGATAATTTTGGGCATTGTACATACCATTTAAATCAAAAATTTTTTTCATTTGAAAACAGAATTTTTAGTGTTTGGTCTTTTCGAAAATGGTTTTTTATCCAATTTGCAAATTTAATTCTCTTGAATTTTTGACCATTTGTAAGCAGTGGTTCAACTCTGTGTTTGTATGCCTGCAAATTGAGATCCTTTTGAAGTATTCTTTGAACACTGGTTCTGAAGATATTGAGTTCATTAGCTAATTTTTGAGATGAAATCCTCTTTTAACGTTTCGGACGACTTCTGATTTTTTAAATGTTTGGATTTGTTCGAACTGATCTTGGACCACCTGATGGATATTTCAACTCGATAGGGCCTGTCTCTCTTATTATTTGACACCACCGATTTGTTATACGAAACCCAATGACACCCTTAATATCAGCAAATATTTTTGATGGACCATCACCATTTTGGTATTTAGAACAAGCTTTTGCAAATCTTTAGATTTCAAATAAAATTAAAAACCATAAAACAAAGCCATCAAGACAGATTTATAGAGAATTTAAAAATAAATCTTTTAAAAAAAAATTCACTGTTCTAGCTAAAAAAATAACAAAATTATAATAAAAATACTACCTATGCCATTTATCTTGGGCCACCCGTTACAACCTTTTGCTTACTTTTTTTCTTCGGTGTCTCCAAACACCCCGGTATGGATGAGCCCTCCATTTAAAGGAGGGCTCATCCATACTCCCATTTACTATACCACTAATTGAAAAACCTCTCCGAGAGAGGCCCTCGGTGTTGGGAGCGATAATTTCTGTATTGCTCAAATGTTAACGAATCTAAAATCGAAAAAACTCTCAAATGTTAACGACTCTAAAATTACAAATTGAAGAATATAATAAAATTATAAATATTTGCAATTTTATTTAAGCAGAATATAAAGCATAACCTCATCATTTTCAGAGGTAACAGAAGACGATGCTAAAAATATTAAAAAAAAAAAAATGAGAGTGAATTAAAAAGGGTTACACATGTGAAAAATTTTATTTTAATAAAAATATGAGCAAAACTTATTTGAGAACGCGCTCTTTCAAATTCAGAAAAGCCTAGTAACTAATTAAAACTACTTCAAAAACGAGAGCAAAACGACGTTAAACGTTAAACGTTAACTCTAGCAATTATATTAAGATTATTTACAATATTTTTTGAGTTAAGATGTGACAGGAGCAAGCAGAAGACAAAAGTCTTATCATCCAGCCCCGTATCATTTGCATATTAAACAAAAAAAAATACCTATCATATAAAAAAAGTATTACCATTTCAGTAAAATAATATTAAATACTTTTAAATAAAAAGTGTTACATTTTTTTTTCAAATACAATACAACTTAAAATAAAAAAAATAAAATTCAAAGAAAAGTAATGATGCAAACGGCGATGTCACTTTTTAACAAAAGGAAAAGTTAAAAAATAAAAGAGAATAAAATAAAAATTAAAAATAAAACAGTATTTGAGATACGTCATAACCAAGTAACTGTTTTTTAAGATACTTTTAAAAGTTTGAATTGAAGTTGAAGTTTTATTATTATTTGGGAGGAATAAGTTCCACAAATGTGGCCCTCGGTAAGTTATTGAGAACTCGGATTGTTTTAACAAAGTTTTTAGTACCTGATAATTAAGCAACGAATGCTTTGTTTAATATTTATGATCTATAATAAAGAAAAGGTCTTCAAGAATATTAGGCAACATATGATATTTTAATCTAAACACGAATAAAAGAATATTATAAATATTTAACTGGTAAACATTCAGCACTCCAAGCTTTCTAAGCAGTGGATTGGCACTGGTGTATTTATTAGCATTTAATATAAGGCGGCTTGTCTTATACATATTGTTGTCTTACACGTCTTGACGGATGTTAGAAGAAATGAAAAGTAAATAGATTTGAAAGCTTTTATCCAACATATATCTAGTTTTATACCTAATTCCAATACTTTTTGAAATTTTATTTTCTATTAGATAAATATGCTCTTTCTAACTTATTTGCTCATCGATTAAAACGCCTTAGAATTTAACACAGAATGTCCGTTACAACTTGTTTTTTTTTCTAATAAAATATCGGGGAGTTTTAAGGGCAACGTGTCAGATTTAGAAGATTTAGAAAAGAATATTTGTTTTTCGTGGAGTTCAGAGAGAGTTTGTTGGCTTTAAACCATTCATTAAGGCTATCAAGTTCAGGATTCATAGTGGAATCAAAAAACTTAGGTGTCGTCAGCAAAAAGATTGAAGTTTAGTATATTAAATGATAATTAAATATCGTTGATTTAAATAATGAACAATAAAAGCCCTAAAATAGATCTCGGTGGAACTCCGCAGGTAATGTTTTCTAATTTACTGTAGATTTTCTCATAGTATACACATTGTTTGCGATTTTTAAGATAGGAACAAAACCATTTAAAATGATTTTTTTTGACTCCATAAATTTTAAGTTTGTAAAGAAGAATATCATGGTCCACTGTATAAAAGGCTTTTGAGAGGTCAATAAACACTCCAACAATATATAGGTTGTTTTCAAACCCATTTAATATTTCTTTAACTAATTTAATTACAGCATGTTCTGTCGAGTGCCCTTTTCTAAATCCGTACTGATTGTTATTTAGAACTTAGTGAGTTGTGAGATAGTTGTAAAGCCTATTATACATTATTCGCTCTAGAATTTTAGAAAAACATGGAAGTATTGAAATAGGTCTATAGTTAAATAACTTTAAGATATCACCATCTTCTTTTAGATTTGATTTAACAATTTTTTTTTCCTGGTGATGATTTGTTTGCTAGGTTTTTACCCGCGTTTATAAAAAGTTATTGAAACTGTTAGCAATATCTTTTTTTCTCATTAGTTATTCTTCCTCAGTATATAAATATTTCGGTAAAGTATAACCACGAGTTTTTTTTTCTTTTCCTACGACTTCCTTTGTTATATCCCAAGAGTTTTTGTTATTTCCGATACTATTTTGTAATAAAATTCAAAAATATTTTTTTTTAGCTTTTTTTTTTCAAGTTTTCAATCAGGTTATTGTAAATTTTATATAATTTTTCGTTTTGATAAGTTTTTTTAAGTATTTTCATAGAGTTTTTGTTTCTTCTAAGAAGATGTAATAAGTCATTTTGTAATCCATGGGCTTTGTAGACTTAAAAGCTTGGTTTGAATTTCCTTCATCAAAAACTCTTTGTCGCACGCATTTAAGAACTCGTTGTAAAAAATATTTAGGCCTTATTTGTATCTTTGCAATTAACTAGTTATTTCCAGTTTACTTTGAGTAGATAGTTTCTAAATTTCTTAATATTAAATTCAGTAATTTGTCTTTTTATTTCCGTTAGTACTTTGTTTTTTGATACTAAGTATTTTCCATGAATGTAAGCTTGATTTACATCTTTTACGAAGTTAACGTCTGTTCACAAAAAATCCGGACTGATTTCAAATGTACACAAATTGTTCGAAATTTCGAATTTTCGATTCGAAATTTTTAAATTAATCGGTCAACAACAACAGTTTCATTTTGTGGCAAAATTGAGTTTAAATAATTAATTCAAATAAACATGGAGCATCTAAAAGAGAACGATGTTAGAAATGTGATTGGAAATTTTTATAAACAAAACATAAACAGTGGAAAGAAATTTACAGTGGATCATTTTAAGAAAATGGGAATCGCTAAATCTACAATTTATGACATAATTAATTAAAAAAAGGTCTGAAAATAATTTGCCAATGAATAGAAAAATCGGTTGCGGCAGAAAACCTTTTAAAATTACACCAGAAAAGAGAGAGTCCATGATTGCAAGAGCAGAAGAGAGAATCGGGATTTCGCAAAGAAAATTGGCACTAAAATATAAGATAAGCGTTTCATACGTAAATAGATTATTAAGTATGCATGGACTAAAGTATACCAAAAGAAAAAATGCACCAAAAACAACAGAAAAGCAAGAAATTAAACAAAAGAAAAACTTATTAAAACTTTCAAAAACTTTTTTCAAGCCATCAAATGAGTTTGAAATCATCATGGACGATGAATCTTATTTCTGTGTAAATGGTGCAAATTGTTCACAAAACTCTGGCTACTATACAAAGGATAGTTCTCAAACTGATCCTAACATTAAATTCAACTTCAAAAAAAAGTTTGAAGAGAAAGTTCTCGTTTGGATTGCAATCAGTCGTTTTGGTCATTCATCGCCTTATTTTGCTGTAAAAAACTGTGCACTGGATGCAAAAACTTATTCTAAAGAATGTATTACAAAAAGACTTCTTCCATTTATAAATTCCAAGCATCAAAACATGAAAATTTTATTTTAGCCTGACGGAGCGAGATGTCATTATGTAAAACACACATTAGAAACTTACAACACTTTAGGTATTAACTTTGTCGACGCTAAAGATAACCCCCCAAATGTACCGCAGTTAAAGCCAATTGAAAATTTTTGGGCACATTTAAAAGCAAAAGTTTATGGAAATGGATTTACTGCGAAAAATCTTGACCACCTTAAGAATAGAATTCGATTAAAGTTGAAAGAGTTTGATCCAGACTACTTTTTCAACCTAATGGATTCAGTCAAAACTAAAGTTCGAAAAGCCGCTGATTTAGGACCACTTTGAAAGTAAGATGGACGTAGTGCGCGATATATATTCCGAGCAGAACAATGATTTTCAAAATAAAGTTGCACAATTTGGAAGTATTGTTCAGGTTGCAGTCCATTCATGTTAAACACCAAACCAAAATGAACATAACCCCCTTAACAGCTGACACAATGACCTGCTGATGAAAAAATGTTGCCAACTTAAAGTTATATACCTCTTAAAAAAATACCCTTTATATTATTAACTTAATAATATATTAAAAAGGTACAAATTTTATGCGACGTATCAACTTTTTACAAGTAAAAAAGTATTCTGGCTACATCTGTAGTAATATACTTCAATTCATTTTTACAATTTTTACAACGAATCTTTTGCTAAAAGTGTCGAATCATTAAACTTTGCAAGACGTTTGGTAGAGTGAACCGCAAAATACTGGTAAAAAAGCTTAGGATAAATGACAACAAGGCAAATTAAACATGTGGATTGGGCATTACTTAAGTAATCGTACACAATCCGTACAATATTGAGATAATAAACTTATAAATTCATACTTCATGTCTTGTGAAGTGCGCAAAAGATTCTTGGGTGTCTGGTTTTTTTAATACGCGATCTCTCGTAAGCATCAAACATATCAACAATAATGTTTTCTGACTTTTTTAATGCAAACTAGAAAAAAAAAAATCAAATCTTCTTACAATTGAAAAATGAATCTAAAAATGTTTTAATGTGGTTTAAAGCAAATAAATTCTCTATTAATTCAATAAAGAAAAGTTTTCTTTACTCCATAATTTCAATGAAACAACCGAAATTACTTTTTCAAAACTTATAATCATTAATAAAATATTAAAAGATGTTGTATTCTATATTAGTGGATTTACAAAATAAGCTTACAAATTTCTTTTAGTTGTATACAAAGAACTGGAGTATACTGGAGTAAGGTATTTATTATAAGGTATAAGGTATTTAAGGTATTTACTGGAACTACTTACTGTACTTTTTAAGTCTAACTAGAAACACTTCATTAAAGACGGAATCATGTTTAAGAACAATAAATTAAGACGCTTAACTCAATCGATTAAAGCAACCGCTTTAGGCTATTAAAGTGTACTTCCAACGGGCATGAGTGTTACTTGTTTAAAATGAAAAACTATTGAAATGATAAGATGATCAGTTTAGAATAAACTCGGTTTTATTGTTTTTTCAGGATAAAACTAGTTAAATTTATTGAAAATTTAAATAAAAGTTATTTCAACAAATGAGTGAAATAACTTTACGAGAATATAGATGTGGATGTTATTTCGAAAAATTTGATAAAGTCAAACATCAATTTCGGTAAATATAGCTCGAACAACTGCCTTTTATTACTATAGTTTTTTATGTCACTCTTCAAAAGTTTTAAATTTTTTTCAGGCCAAGATACTGTTGAAGCTTATACACAAAAAAAAGAAAATTCTAATACCAACTGGATCAAGATGCTGTGGAGAACATTTGAGCAAAGTTGGGTTATTAAACAATGAAGCTTTAAATTAGCTTGTTGTTGTTAAAAAAATGAGAAAATAAATATAAATATAAAAAAACTAAATATAAATAGAAAGTTTATTTTCAAAGTTTTCTAAAATCTCAAAACTACCTGAAATGCATTAGAAGTAAAATCTTTATTAGAGATGTTTCAATATTACTCTCAGCATAGAAATTTATTTTCAAAGTTTTCTAAAATCTTAATACTACCTGAATCCATTTGCCAAAAATTGTTGTCCATTGAATCCAGTAGATTCAATGGACAACAATTTGAAGAACTAAGCGGAACTTTAATTTTTATCAGAAACATGAGTAGTAGATCTATATCAAGTTTTAGCCATCTTTCTATTTTGGCAAAAAAATGGGCGCGATCAATACAAGATTGCTGATTATTTTAGAATTGACTCTCATCTTTAAGTATCCCAATTTTTACATTGATTTAGAGACACTTTTGTCAAAGATTTCATTCCTAATAATTTAGGAGCTTAACAAGAGGTGAATGGTTAGCTAATAACAGCAAGTTGGCCAAAGAAATATTTAATGGTAAGGAATCTTATGTGGTATTAGTTGTCGATAGAACTTATTGTTATTGTCAAAAGAACAAAAACAGCTTTCGTTTTTAACGAAAAACGTACAGAAAAAAAAAATTTGGTCAAACCTTTCATTATTTTGAAATCTAATGAAAATTGTCAATGTATTTGGAGTTCATGAGGCAACAAAAAATAATTTCATAAATTTAATTCAATCATTTGAGTCATATATAACTTGCAATTCTTGGGAAGTTTAGCTAGAACTATAAAGGATCTCTACTTCTCTACTTCTCTACTTCTCTACTTCTCAAACGCAAGTAAAGAAGTAGTCTTGAACTTTTATTTAAAAAAAAAGTGTTCTTATATTTACATCAAGATTCGATTTTTAACAATTTCCAATATGTTCCTTCTTATCTTTTTATTGAGTCGGATATTCAAAATAAGATAAATGTCTAACAACTACCGAATGAAATATCTTTCGGAGAATTTAAAGTTTATATGCACTACATATTGCTTTTTTTAGTATTTTTAATTTAAAATCAAAACTGTATTTAGTGGATAATTTACGCCCATATAAACATGATTTTGATATCTCTGATCATCACGTTTCTAGTTGCGTTTATTATTTAATGTAAACAAGAAATTAAAGTTACATGAATTTAAAATAGATTGAATCTATCTTGGGTGTTCCGAATATAATCAAAATGTTTTATGTGAATTTTGCAAAAATAATTGTGCATATTATGTAAACATACTTAAATATACTAGATAATATAATATGCATATGTTTAATAAATGAAATGAATTCTTAATTGAGCAAAGTTAACTTAACTTTTCCAAGGGAGTTATTCAATTTTAAGATTTCAATGAAAAAACCCTTTGCTAAGCAAGTTTCATAAAAATAAGTTTTTCTATTAACTTCAATTTTTATACAATGTATGTACAATGTATATTTTAAAATGTACATTGCAAAAAATCTATATTGCAGTCAGTAGATAAAGTAGGTGGTAACCATTCTAAAAGAAAAAAGCATTAGATTATAATAAAATAATTATAAAATCATTTCAACAAAATGTAAATAAACAAAAAAATAAATGTACTTTTATTATAAAAACTTATTTACATATTTATTAGCTTAATAAAATTTGCTATAACTTCATGTATACAAAGTTACTAAAAAAAAATTATATATTATCCGAAAGTATAGGATGTGTACATAACAAAAACATAATAGTAATTTCAAATTTTTTATTTCATTCTTCAACGTAAGCAGTAAAGTAACTTTAGCATTTTATATATTTGTAAATGAGTTCAAAATTAATTACTCTATATAAAAAATTATTTATTATATACCCTGTAAACACACGACGTCTTAAAGACGTCGTGTGTTTACTGGGTATATATAAATTTATATATATATATATATATATATATATATATATATATATATATATATATATATATATAAATTTATATATATATATATATATATATGTATATATATATATATATATATATATATATATATATATATATATACATATATATATATATATATATATATATATATATATATCTATATATATATATACATATATATAGTGCTTGAAGTGGGAAGAAATAATTGAGAGTATGATTTCACAATAATTTTAAAATACTATCCCATCTAGTCATTGTTATATTAGAAAAAATATAAAAAATGTCAAGATGGTTTGTGTTTTCTAAAAAGGTTACGGAATTTAAGTCGCTTCATTTTGAGCACACTATATATATATATGTATACATATATATATATATATATATATATATATATATATATATATATATATATATATATATATATATATATATAATCTTCAATAAATATCAATAATTTACCTTTTTCTTTATCATTTGATTTGATTTTAGCAGCTCCACCATTATTCACATTATCTAAGTAAATGTATAGTATATTTAATTATCAAAACTTGAATAAATTCATTTGTTGGTTTTATAATAAAACTATTTATGAATTTAAACTAATGGCCTTAGTTAAACTTCATAAATAATTATATAATGACATTAAAAAAAAACATTCAATAATGGTAATAAAATTATAACATCAAGAATTGATTTATATTATATAATATAAATCAATTCTTGATATCATAATTTATATATGTATACTATCTTTCAAAAATTAATTTTTAATTTCTAGGAAAATTTTTTTAAGTCTTTTTAGTGTTTGCTTTAGAAGTTTAAGGCCCAAATTATTATTTTACAGACTGGGAAAGATTGCTTAAAATTAAGAGATATTGTAAGCATGTTTTGACCAATCAAAAGTACTGGGATATATTATAACTAGTATTTTAAAATCAATTGTTTCAATAAAACTAAACCTTTAACCTGCCATTTCTAACTTTACTAATTTTCTTACAATTTGTAAAAAAGTAACAAAAAATGTAATAAAATAATTATTTTATTACATTTTTTGTTACTTTTTTACAATTTGCATAAGATTATATAATCTTCTATTGGAGATCCAGTAGACTACTGAGTACTGTACTACTGAGTAGTACATTGCAACATATTATAATTTTGAATAGTTTATAAAATCAAAACTAGAAACTGTTGCAATATATTTTCATAACTTTGGAGTGATCCTAAAAACAGAAGCACCAGTTTAGAAATTAAGTTTTATAACATGTGACTAACACATTGTGGAATATATAACATGATTAATGTCTTGTAATGTCTAAACTGGTAAACTCACATTATGAGTACTCATAATATAAGTTTACCAGTTTAGACACTACCAGACATTCATTGAGTACTAAACAATAAATACTCGAGTATAACCCACCTTTGGTACCAATGTAACATTTCTTTTCATGCATTTTAAAATTAGATTCTCTAATATATTTGTTGTGACATTTCGGACGAGTAGATTTAGTTATTATTCTATTTTTTTGAGCTTATTTGGTTCTTCTTCTGAAATCGATTTTTCTGTAGGTATTGCTAATGGTATGAGCTCTAATTCTAAATCATCTGAGAAGAAGTCGGCTAACTCGTCAAGGTCTAGCTCGATAAAATCTTCCACAACTATTTCAATTTCAGAATCAACATTTTTAAGCAAAAAAGAATAATCTTCTTGATTAATATTAAACTCATCTGTCATATTCATTTTATGTTTAACTGTTCAAAAAATATATTTTACGAAATCTTAAGATATTTTATTGGATAGTCGAGACCTACTTTTTTTAACGTCGAATCTAATAAAAATATTCCCACATTTTGCAATTCTCTTTTTTGTTTTCCTATTGTTCTCCAAACAATTCCGTAACGCGCATATCTTTTTTTTTAAACAATGTGTTGAACGTCCATCTTATTTTAAGTCCTTGATTTTACAAACGAAAAAGTAATTATTTGCAACGGCAAATTTAGAAAAATTATATATATTAAAAGTTAGCTACTGCTTTAAAGAATGTCTTTATGTAATAAAATTTAAAAAAAAAAAATTAATGACCAAATTAAATTAGAAAAAAAAATTAATTTGTAAATATTTTTTTAAAAATACAAATGATCTTGCAGATAAAGTCGCTTATAAAAACTTAATTTTCTTCGTTATTCTTTGACGAATTTTTACGTTAAACGATAAAGTCAGCGTCATATTACCTATATTTACGAAAAAAAAAGTTAAATTAACTTTTGCTCCAAACTTTTGATTGAGGAACAGAATTTGATTGTCAGTCGAAATTATAATTTATTTAAAGAATACTTTAAATTTTCTAAATTAATTTGGAAGGTTGCTCAAAATTTATATGGTCATAATTTTTGAACACTAAGAGTTTATTGCATGACATTAGAGATTTGTTAATGAACTTAAATTTAGTTTAAATATTTAAAAAAATGTATATATAAATATTCTAAACTCGTCGGTTTAACGCTAATGGCATGAAAGGGAGATTTTTAGGGGTGAAAGGGAGACATTTTAGGGGTTTATTGTTAACAGACTCCGATTATCGCAATACTTTTGAAAAGCTTTACAAAAATATAAATGTTTGGAGTTTGCTCCATGTTGTTACATAGAGTTAAATTCTCAATCAAAAACAAAAAGCTTGCTACGGGCCTGATTTTAAATATGTGATTGGAATCTGGTTGTTTAAATATTGCGATTTGCACTTTTGTTAAATTTTTACTTTTAATTTTTTAAAAATTTAAAGTAAAAAAAGTAACAAAATTTTACTGAAAAAAAAAGAACTTGATATTATTTCATCTATATGATGAAATAACATCAAGACACTTTTCTTCACAATCGACCATGTAATTTTAAATTTAAAAGTGCTCCTTAATGAACTACTCTACTAAATTCGCTAAATTAATTAAACTCTAGTAAATTCGCTAAATTAATTAAACTCTAGTAAACTCGCTAAATAAATTAAACTATATTAAACTCGCTATATTAAATAAATTAAAATAAGCAGCTGCTGTGTTTATGAAAAGTTATAAATTGTTTTTAAGTTAATTATTTTTACTTTTTTAACTTTTAATTTTTTAAATTTTTTTTTATTAATTTTAATGTTAATTAAATCAGTTATTTAAAAGTTTTTTTTTTAAAGACTATCTGGTTTATTGTTCTTGCTTTGGAAATGGCTCTGCATTTTACAATTTTATTCTATGTTTTTTACTTTGGCCCTCTTTTAATCAGCGTGGTTGTTGTTAAAAACTAATCTAACCAAAATGAAAGTTATTTCTGGAAATGACTAACTGAAATAATTGTTGTCTGAAATAGACTAAAATTAGTTCATTCCAGACATTAATAGCTATTAATAAATAAACAAAAAAAAAAAAAATTCCCTTTGAGAGGCTGTTACGACTAGGGCCGACCAGAGCCGATGAGGGCTATTCCGAACGGGGGATGTAAGGGGTATCCTCTCCTCCCAAGCTATTATATATGCATTTGAGTTAGCACATTTGTACATTTGTACATTTCAGTCGGCAAGTTTTGAAGTATAGTTGGCAAATATCACATATTGAGGACCTTTTTTTATGTGTTTGTGTCTCAAGTTGGCAAAAAAAAACACATACAACCCCCAAACCCCCATGAGAGACCTCTTCGGGACGACCCTAATAATGACCAAGCTGAATAAGAGGAGCGAAAAGCAGCAGCATAGCTACAATTACGGCTGGCTTCTATACGGTAAACTTTTATCAGGGCCACTAACCTATTTCCTAACGACAAAAAAGTTAAAGCTAAAACAAATCAATCAAAAAACTTTTTCTTTATTTATTTGTTTTTGTATTAATTTTTGAAAATAATCTTTCTTTTTAAAAAGTTATAAACCCCAACTTTAAAGAAAAAACAAAATATTAGAGAAAAAACAATGGGTACGACCCCCCATGCACAGGAAACAAACATGCATGCTCATCGGGACTACACAAATGCTGTCAAGAAAAATAAAATCAGAGTCAAGTCTCAATGATAAAGTCGAAAAAAAAAGGAGATTCAAAAGGTGGAGTTCTCCAGTTGGCTCTGAAAACAATTTTAAGATTCAGTGCTTAAGCTAGTCTGGAAGGTAGTGAAAAATCAATTGCAACATTCCGGGACAACTGATAGCCGACAAACAACTTGTAAAGTCAAACTAACGTTTGAAAAAGAATGACAAGTTTATTCTAAAGCAGTATTTTAATTGAGAAAGATTTTATTTTTCTAATCAACCTTGTGCAGATTGGACACCAACGCAACAAAAAGGAGGTTATTAGGGTGCCCGCAACCTATAGTAGAAGGTTGAACAGCTTTTCTTGCTATCTTTTTTCAACTATATTATATATGACAAAACGCAATAAAGGATTATATCTGATAAGCACTCCTTCCATCAAATAAATTTTATCAGATAGTTTAAATGACTTATGATTTTTTTTGAAAACTGTTTTAGCATTCGAAGTCTTTGCGGATATTAACATGACAAAATACTTGATTGAAAAGACAAATACAAAGACAAAAACTGAAGAAAAAAGCGCGTTTTAACGACAAGTGACTTTTTCAAGGTTTACACATGCATAAATAACCCATAGCTTTGAAATTTTTTTTTTTTTTGTAATTTATTTTTTCACTACTTATGTTTATCGTTTCTTAATAAATTGTCACCTTAACACCCCCTTAGTCCTCTAATCCTGTCAAAGTTACATTATGGCCATTAATCTATTTCTGCTCAACAAAAAACAAAAAATAAAAAATCAATGATTATTTAGCAGCCCCTACTACCACTCATGCGGCAGGAAGCCCGTTTCTACACTACTAGTAAACCCGCATGTCAACTATATTTGCCCCTAATTTTAATAGAACTACCCTCATACGTGAAAAAAAGATCCCCAACACAAATATTTATTATTTCCCATATACATCCGAGTATTACCTGAAGTATTACCCAGAAGTGCTCTCAAACAGACGATGGATTAGAATACGCTACCAATCTCAAAATTTATGATAATCAACATGAAATGACTATTCTTTGAGAAAGTAAACAATATAACTTACATTTTACTTACTTACAAAGTAAAGTATAAAATTTCGAAGAAAAATTTACTTTTATTTGTAACTGTAAATAAATTTTTTTTCAAATTACTTTAATGTAAGCTGTTTTTGCTAATTAATTTGAGCAGCCGTGGCGCAGTGGTTACAGTTCTGGCTTAGAACCCAGAGGTCCGAGGTTCGACGCCAGCTCTAGCCCAACAAGCGACATTGGTACGGAAGGAGGCGTGAACTTCTTGTTAAATGCTCTCCCGCGGTGCTCTGTGATAAGACCGTAAGGACTTCTGGGAGCACCTAAAATAACTAGTTACTTTCACACGTAAAAGTAATTTGTTGTTATGATGTAGTTGTACTTTCTTTTCTAAAGTAAGTGTTATGTTTTTTAAATATAATATTTACGTAAGTTTACTTCATAAATAACTTTTTTTACATATAACTAGTAAATCAAAAAAAAATTCTTTTTTCAAATCCATGCTTTATGCAAGCAGAATTCTATTGGGCCTAGAAATTCTTTTTTTGTTATCTTTTGTAGAAGGAAAAATTACTGTTACGTTTTTAAATTTTTTTTTTATTAATTCAGTGTTCTTATGGGGAAATACAAATTAAATTTTTGTTAACTTAATTAACTTTTTTTGGTCAAATTTTTCCATTTCCTTGTATTGTCATCGAAAATGATTAAGTGCGCAAAATTTGAGCAAAATTGAATGAGAAAAAAGCTTTCAAAAATTGATTTCAATTTTTGTGGCACACAAATATATATACAGTATTGTGAAAGTTAAGAACCGCTAAATAAAAAAAAAAATTTTTTTCAAATAAATTTAATTAATTTTTATTCTATAGATAATAAAATAGTCTTTTTTTTTTCAAACATATTAAATATAGCATGAGAAAAAAGAAAAAAATTATTTTTTTGAAAGTTAGTTAATAGAACCTATAAACAATAAGGAATAAATATTATGTGTTAATTTTTTTTAATATTTTTTTTGTGAAAAAGTTAAGAACCACAAAGAATTTTTTGTGCTAAATGCGGCGGAAACGTCTTTTTAAATTTATTTTTCCCTTTTTTTTAAAATATTCTTTTAATGACCTGAGTTATTACCAAAGAACCAATAAAAACATTTGAAAAAAATTAATTTTTTTAAATACTTTTAAAAAAAGTATTTAATTTCAAACAAAAAAAAATTCTTTCCTTTTGAAAAAATGAGCAGAAAAGCTATTACCTATGAAGATCGTGTAAAAGTGGTGCATTTTCACCAGGAAGGTAAATCCGCTCGCGAAATTGGAAGAATAGTAAAGCGATCACATAGTTCGGTGCTAACAATCATCAAAAGATTCAAAGAGACGAAATCTTACGTTGATCGCCATCGTTCTGGAAGACCGCGTTTGACGACACCCAATGATGATCGCCTTTTAATCAGGTTGGCAAAGAAAAATCGAACCATGCCGTCGCATGAATTAAGAAGGGAATGGAAGCTTTCAAATGGACATCAAGCCTCGGCATCACTTGTGCGTAGGAAACTATTAGTTAACAATATGTTATGGAAAAAAGCTGTTCTAAAACCGCGACTTACCAAACGACATATAAAAAAGCAAAAAGAATTTTGCCAAAGCGTCAAAGAATGGTCTAAACAAAAATGGAGGACAGTAATGTTCAGTGATGAGATGAATATCGAGGTTGATAACCGAAAATACCGAATTATGATTCGCAGGCAGCCTTCAGAAAAATATAATCACGATTGTATCGTTCAAAGAACAAAACAAGGTAGCGGGTTGGTTGGAATATGGTGCTGCATTACACATTATGGTCTCGGTATGTTTAAATTATTTGATGGTCGACTCAACTCTACTTATAATGTCGATATTTTAAATAACAACTTGTTACCGTCAATTGATGCACTTGAGCAAAGCGTTCCGTTCATTTTTCAGCAAGACAATGCACCATGTCACAGGGCTAAAATTGTCTCTGAATGGTTCGAAAGTAAAAATATTGAGCGTCTAACTTGGCCACCAAATAGCATAGATCTAAATTGCATTGAAAATCTTTGGAGTTGGCTTGATAAAGAGATTGCCAAGAAAGCACCAAGGAGCCTTGAGGAGTTGCGCAATATTTTACCAGCAATATTTGGAAATGTTCCCGAACATATTTTAGAGAATTTAATAGACTCAATGCCATATCGTATAAATGAGTGCTTAAAAATTCATGGTAGAATTACGCGGTATTAGGTGGTAAAAATTATCGTTTTTTATTCTGTGGTTCTTAACTTTTTCACAATTTTTTTAAAATAAAAATTACCTATAAAACTTTAAATACATTTTTTATATTTGTTTAAAAGTTTTTATCACTATTATTATTTTTTATTTTGTTTGTCTATTTTCTAAAATTTATTATTATTATTTTTTTACCAGAAAAATATATTCAATTAAATAAAAATATAAAAATAAAAATAAATTATGATTTGTTTTTTTTGTGGTTCTTAACTTTTTCACAATACTGTATATAGAAAGTAACCTTATATAAAGCATGGAAAAAGTAAACTTCGATGTAAATTTTTTACATAATTATAACCAAAATTACTTTTCAAAGTAAATTACTGAACACGACTTACCATGAAATGTATGTTACATTTACAAGTAAAAGTAAAAATGCAAATAATTTTTACTTGTTAAAGTAAATTACTTTTCAAGTAACATTTACTCATTTAAAAAACTTAACTTTAAGTAATTAAGTTTTACATGTTATATAATTTATGTAAAAAAAAAAAGCTAATTACTTTTAAATGTAATTAATTTCTACTTTTATATATGTAAAAATACTTTTATATGTAAAATATATTATTATATGTAAAATATTTTATATGTAAAATATTTTATATGTGAATTATTTTAAATGTAAAATATTTTATATGTAAAATATTTTAAATGTAAAATATTTTATATGTAAAATATTTTATATGTAAAATATTTTATATGTAAAATATTTTATATAACTTTCATATGTAAAAATACTTTTATATGTAAGTAAATTATATATTTTTATATGAGTTATGTAAAGTAATTTACGCTTAAAAGTAATTTGCATTTTTACATCAAAATAAGTAAAAGTGACATCTCTAATACTGACTTTTCTGTATTGGTTTTGAATTTCTTGACTTTTTCTACCCATTACGTGAGAAAAAGGTAGCTTTGAAATTTCTAACTTGAGAAAGAACTTTTATTGGAGACAGATTTGACAAGCCGTTAAAAATTAATTTGTTCTCAACAAGTATTTTTTCAAGCTCGGTTATAGATCTCTGAAGAAAGTCATGACAGCGAATTTTTACATTCATGTCACATTACTGTCATGATTTTCGCTACTCTAATTATTGCGAGAATAATTTTTCATTCTCTTTTGGCTATAACAGGCCCGATTTGCACGCTTTAAATTTTACGTTTAAATTTTTCATGGAATATTAGAAAATTTGGAATTTTTCGAAACACTTTATAATATTTAATTTTAAAAATCTATTTTAAAATAAATTTATTTTAAAATAAATTTTTAAAATTAAATAATATAAAGTAATTCGAAAAATTCCAAATTTTCTAATATTCCATGAAAAATTTAAACGTAAAATATTTTACTTTTAGCAATAAGTTAAGTGCATGTTTACATTTGAATTCGTTGATAAAATCATAAATTAAAAAATATTTCCTTTGTGAAAACCAGGCATTATATTGCAAAATAAGTAAATAAGGTTTTATTTATTAAAGACGTTGGGATCAATTTCACTGTTTACTTATTTCAAGATAACATTTCAAGCAACAGTTGCGCTTAGCAGCATTTTTTTTTTCAAGTTAATAATTTATAAAATTTATAAAAGTAAAACTTAATTTTAATAAATAGCTTTACTCATTCGTTTTATATACATATGTATATTAATATATTTTAATAAAATTTAGTTAAGACAACAATTGGTCGTCTCTTGTAGTCAACGTACAAATATGTACTTGGTGAAAATATGAAGACATTCTTCTAATTATCTTTCGCTCAATTAATATAAGTTTTTAAAATTTTGTTGATGAAGACATCGATGCATTGAGTTTTTCAATTCTATTGGTTGATTTAAAAAAATGATAACAGCAGAAGGTTTTCTTTTTTTATAAATATTTTTATCTACTACTTACTAATTACTCTGCCTAACTTTTCTTTATCAAATTTACTTGGAACTTACAGAATTACCGTAACCTGCTATGGTTTTGCCCCATTTTGCACCTTAATTTTTATTCCATGAAAACTGCCACAGTTAATTTCTCAAATTTCAAATGTTTAAAAGTGCATGATATCTGTTTTATAACAGAAAATGAATCACATAAAATACATTTTTGGAGGTTCAAATAGTGGACTAAAGTCACCCAAACTCACGGGGTGACTAATCCGATGAAAAATGATTAAACCTTGAACTGCATCAATTACAACAACAAGGTTTTGGTACAAAGAACATAAATTTACCAAAAGTAAAAGTCATAAAACAGGTTTATTGACGAAGTTTATGTGCATAAAAAAAACATAATATATATATATATATATATATATATATATATATATATATATATATATATATATATATATTGTATTTAAATATATATTTATATATATATATATATTTATATATGAATTTATATATATATATATATATATATATATATATATATATATATATATATATATATATATATATATATATATATATATATATATATATATATTGTATTTAAATATATATTTATATATATATATATATATATTTATATATGAATTTATATATATATATATATATAAATATATATATATATACACACATATATATATATATATATATATATATATATATATATATATATATATATATATATATATATATATATATATATATATATATATATATATATATGTATATATATTTATATATGAATTTATATATATATATATATATATATATATATATATATATATATATATATATATATATATATATATATATATATATATATATATATATATATATATATATATATATATATATATATATATATATATATGTAAATACAATATATATATATATATATATATATATATATATATATATATATATATATATATATATATATATATATGTAAATACAATATATATATATATATATATATATATATATATATATATATATATATATATATATATATATGAATTTATATATATATATATATTTATATATATATATATATATATATATATATATATATATATATATATATATATATATATATATATATATATATATATATATATATATATATTGTATTTAAATATATATTTATATATATATATATATATATTTATATATGAATTTATATATATATATATATATAAATATATATATATACACACATATATATATATATATATATATATATATATATATATATATATATATATATATATATATATATATATATATATATATATATATATATATATATATATATATATATATATGTATATATATTTATATATGAATTTATATATATATATATATATATATATATATATATATATATATATATATATATATATATATATATATATATATATATATATATATATATATATATATATATATATATATATATATATATATATATATATATGTAAATACAATATATATATATATATATATATATATATATATATATATATATATATATATATATATATATATATATATATATATATATATATATATATATATATATATATATATATATATATATATATATATATATATATATATATATATATATTTATATATATGTACAATATTGGACAAAACATTTGCAACCAACATCGAACAATGCTAAAAAGTGTTCCTAATATTACATGTCTTAAAAACGAAACGAACTATACTACCACAGCAAACAGTTCAGGAGTCTGGAGTCATAGCATGCCATGACATGAGCAATCAGCTGACAGGTGACAGCACACAGGCAGAATTTCGTTGACAAGTGCCATTTTGCAGCGGACAAAACAAGTGCAACTTTTTTGGTTTGTTTCAATTTCTTAAGTCTGGTCCGTGTCAACGTCACGAAAGTTTTTTAATAATTAAAGGAAGTATCCAGAAGTTTACAAAAATTTCCAGAAGAATGCAGAAGCTTCCAAAAGTTTCCAGAAGAAGCATCTGGAAGCATCCAGTAGCATCCACAAATATCCAGAAACATTCAGAAGCATTCAGACGCATCCAGAAGCTTCCAGAAGCATCGAAAAGAAGCATCTAGAATCTTCCAAAACAGGTTCACACAAGTTCATTTTACTATATAAGAAACATGTAAATCGACATCAGTCAGTATTATCAAGACAGTTTATCGAAGTGAGTTTTATCAAAGTGTTTTATCGATGAACATCAATACAAGAAGTGAAATACAACAAGTGTTTCATTACATCAATACAGTCCACATCCAACCAAGACGTTGTGTTCCACGGAGCATTAATGTATCATCACAGGGTAAATGTAGCACGGTAAGCCTTGAGAAGCGTGATTATTTATTTTTATTATTTTTATGACTTCAAGTGCAAAAATGGCTCCCGACAGTCTTGGATTGGAACTAAGAAAGAAAACTATTGGCGATTACGTAAGTGGAATGTCACAAAAAAGTATTTGTGATATATATTGTGTGAAAAAATGGACCGTATTAAGACTATGTTCCAAATATCGTTCTACGGGGAAGTTGGCAGCAGATAACAAAGGTGGAAGACCACGTTCCACCACTTCTAGAGCGGATTCTATGATCGTCAGATACGTCAAGAAGGATCCCTGGATATCATCAGTCAAGATACAAAAGCATTTAGAGCTGCCTGTATCGGACCGAACAATTAGCCGACGTGCTGAATGTTACCTCATGCTGAATGGAATATGCCAATAAAATGGGTTTTTCAACAAGACAACAATCCGAAAACACACTGCAAAAGTTGTCAAGGAGTGGTTTCAAGACAACCACCTATTGGTGATGGATTAGCCGTCTCAATCTCCAGATCTCAATCCTGTCGAGAACCTGTGGGAGATCGCCAACCGCAGAGTTAATCGTGAAGGTGTTCGTAATAAGGATCAACTGTTTGAACAAATCCATAAGGCCTTGGCAGCGATTCCACAAAGTTTCATTGATCACTTATTGAATCTATGCCTCGAAGATGCAATGCTGTGATCAACAACAAAGGATTCATCACGAAATTTTGATAGCGAAATACAGCTTGGTCAACATTTTGTCGAGTTGCACTTGTTTTGTCCAGAAGGAAATCAACTTTTTTTAATACTTTTGATTAATTTATTAATTTTCGTGTACAAATAATGAACTTTGTGATGAATAAAACTTGAAGAACTTTGTCTCTAAACAGTTACATAGTTATTTCTCTAAATTGAAAAAATGCAGCACTTTTATATGAAGATACTAAATTAGCATTATTTGGTTGCACTCGTTTTGTCCGATACTGTATAACGTAATAATGTCTAATAAAACTGAAAAAGTTAACTATTGTCAAAATCATAGTAGGTCAACTCGCTCATGTGCGTTAGAATGCAGGTGTATTAAGGCAGCGGCGTAAGGTTCAGAATAAAAATGTTTTTTATATCGTTCTATTTGGGTATCACTTATAATTGACCATTTTCTTCTATAATCATTCTAAAGCTTGACCGATCTTTTAGCGGTTATATACCAATACAGTTGAGCTGGTCTCGGACAATTCGAGGTATCTCTGTATACCTATGAGCCTAAAGTCACATTCAATGCTGTATGTGGCGGCCTGATATTGTGAGATCTTCGTGAATTCCTGTCATTTTCACAAAAAAAATAGTCAACAATAAAAATGCATTTGTTTCCTTCCATAACTTAGCTAATAAGCTCTAAAACACAACGGTTTAAAGTGAAACCTTTGATTGTGAACAATTTTTTCATTATTTTTGTATGTCTCGTTGTATCTGTTATTTGAGCATATAAAAAAATATCAAAACGCCTGGTTGCCAATCAAGTAGGTGGAGCACAACCTTTTTTTTTTCCTGAGTTTGTTGCCCCCACAATACTAAAAAGCCCTTCAATATGATTTTCCATCTATTAAAGATAAATATTTTTTATATATATATATTTTTTATTTTTTTGTTATTCACCTCCTCAAGGCCAAAAAGGCCACTACAGATGAGGAGGCTACTTAATAGTGATTATAACCCTTTCTCAACTCTATAACTCCGAAATACGAACCTCGACGAACAAGGCCGCTGCGCGGAGAAACAAGTTGAGCGCGGTACTACCAAGGACGTGGTGGGGATCAAACTCGGAACCTCTCGCTTATGAAGCGAGCGCTTTACCACTACACCACTACCGCATAAATATATATAATATATATAAGTGAGACTATTCTCAAAATGCAAAACTCAATCCCGAAACCTCCTTCTACACCAAACATTTATTAAGCAATGGAGTTTGTTAAAAATGTAAAAAGAAACACTTTTGAATTTGTCTGACAGTTCTGTATTAACTTTACTGTAACAGAAAAGTGGCTCAAAAGCGTTGACGTTTTTAAACGCTTGTGGTATTGCTAATGCTCAATATCAAATGTGTGAGAGTGGAAAATTCTATGTCTTTCTCATTTTCGGAGAAGTTGCTAGACAAAAACTATTACAATATGAATGGATATCTCTAACTATGATGAAACAATAAATTAAACAATGCTTTTATAGTTATATTTAAAATGGCTGGTATAGAAATGGTTATCTTTGGAGCTGTTGCTAACGCAGTGGCAGTCACAAGGTCTGGGCTAGTAGCCCAGTCTCTAGGAGGAAATAAAATTGTAAAAATGGTTGAAGAAGCCAAAAGACATGATGAGGCTGTTAAAAAATTTCAAAAAGCAACAACTGATTTAAATCTTAAAAGGGCTGAAGCTACTGATAAAATTAATGCAAGGCTCCAAGCTAAAGGAGAAAGCGAGACTCGATTAAACAACTACGCAGGATCATTTTTTTACTTAAAAAAATATTAGTATTTTTTCAATATCATTTTTAATTAAAAAAAAAATAGTTTAAAATAAACGTTCAATTAATGTTGAAATTTTCAACGTTTTTGTTTTTAACGTTGAACTTGCGTTTCAACCCCATGTCATCCAACTCGCAATGTTTGAATAACGTTATGAGCTTGCTTGGATTTGTTTACCATAACATAAATGTTATAGCTGCGAGCAGCTACCCATCTTGTTTTCACAGAAATCATTTCAAAGTTGATTCAACATTAAAATCTCGGATTTAAGAACGTTGATAAAAACGTTGATTTGGAAACAAAAAATCACCGTTGAATTATCAACTTTGATTCAACGTCAATAAATTAACATTGAATGACGTCGATTTACAAATGCTGATAGAAATGTCAATAAAAATTAATTAAACTTTGGCTCTTTCATCTTGTGATCTTAGTGTTGAAGGCTAACTTCCTTTATTTCGTAAAGACAAGGAATCTTTACAAAATAAAGGAAGATAGCCATCCTTTCTTCATTTTTTTCCACCGACTTTTCTTTTATGTGCTTTTATTTAGCACCACTTCAACTACTATTTTTCAAATTGTTCTATATCTGTCTCCTTCGAATCTAATCCTTTTCTGTTTATCCTTCAGCAATGTGGTTGTTTTTCGTAACTTTAATGCTCATCACACTAAATAGCTTGGTTCTAGAGTCAGTGACTATGCAGGTGTTAAAGCCCACAAACTTTTGCTTTCTCAATCTCTAAAATAAATATCTAACTTTCAAACTCGTATTCCAGACAACCTGAATGAGTTAACTTCTCTGATCAACTAATGTGTTTTTTCTAATAATATTTAGTGCTTCGTTTCTTCTCATTCACCCTTAGGTGCCTTTGATCACGGCTTGATTTCTCTTAAATAATTATCTCATTCTTTTTTATCATCAGAATCTCCCCACCATTGCACCTCTTTGAACCACCTTAAAGCTAACTCGGACTCTTTCTATGACTTTTCAAGTGCTGGCCCTTGGGTAGAAATCTTTTGTCTTCCTGCTGACAAATGTGCTTCTTATGTAACTTCTTGGATGAGGGCTGGCATGGAATCATTTATCCCTACTCAACGATTCTAAGTCAAGCTTCACTTTTCTCCATGGTTTTTATCTCATTAGGCTGCTGCAATATCCATTCGTAAACATTGCTTCCATATTTATTGTCAAAATAATTCTTTAGAAAACAGACTTCTGTTTACAATTGCAAGAAACCATTGTAAATAACTTTTTATCTTATACCAAAGCCCGCTAATCTCTGGTCATAAAATCTCGTATTTCATCTCAAAAGTTAGGCTCCAGAGACATCGGGAAATTCTTTAACAGTGTCAACAATAAGAGAAAATCTGTTATTCATCCCCTCTGGCATGGTTCAGATCTTGTTACCTCACATGAAGAAAAAGCTGACTTTTATGTTAAGAGCTTTTTATCAACCTTATTTTTTGATTTCACTAATCACATTCTACCTGATATAGCCAACAAATAGGTTGATCCATTTTTATACATTTGTATTACCTCAGTCTCTGTTTCTAAAGCGATTTCCTGCTTAGATTTTCTACATCTTGTGGTCCTGACATCATATCTGATATAGGCTTGCAGAAATGTTCTCCAGACTTGTCGCCTAAACTTTCAAAACCATTCAACAAAATCCTTTGAACTTGTAGAATGGTTATATTAGAGTCTTGTTCTTCAGCATGCTAGGCTATGGCATCTGTTATCGATATTTTAAAAAACTCCGGATAACGATCTGACTTGTCTAACTACCCTCCTATTAGTCTTCTTCCTATCATAAGCAAAATTTTATAGTCTTTGATTAGTAAATACTTAATCTATCATCTTGAATCTAATAACATTCTTTCTGATAGTCAATATGGGTTTCGCTCTTCTCGTTCTATTGCTAATTTGTTAAAGGTTATAACTAGTAAGTTTTATCGTATATTAGATAGATATGAAGAGGTAAAGGATCTCGCACTCAATATTTATAAAGCCTTTGATAAAGGTTGGCATGCTGTTATTCTCCATATGCTCTCTACCTACAATATGTCAGGTAATATCTTTAAGAATATTGAATATTTTTTTTCCAATTGTAGTATTAAAGTTGTCCTTGATGGACAGCGTTCTTTATTGTTTTTTGTAACTTAAGGGTTTCTCAAGATTCTATACATGGCCATATACATTTTTTAATTTAAACTAAAAACCTTCTTCAAAGTCTCACATCTAAAGTGGCATTGTTTATTTATAATACTACCATTTGTTCCTTTCTTGATTGACAAGATGTAATTTTAGTCGATGTCACAAGAGATGCTAGCTCTTTAGAGAAGCGCTCGTTATAATACTTATAGAAAATATAAACAGAAGAAACATTACGACAATGTGACAATGGTTAAAGGTAAGCTGCAATTGCAGATCGAACTATGCTTTCAATGCGTTATTGTAATTTAACTAAAAGAAAAAGGAAATCATTTAAAGATCTGCTCCAAATATGGCAACAGAATTCTTTACAACGGCGGGTTTGAGATTGATATAGATAAGGAAATAAATCTGAAGTAAGAAAGTGGCGAGCGCAATAAAGAGATGTAACCTTAGCAGATGCTAATTTTCCAATGGCTTTAAAAATTCTTATTCGTCTAGTTTTTTCCTCGAACATCAGATCTTTCAATTTACCACCTTTTTCATGTTTTCCTGGTTAATATATGGTTGCAATTTTTTAAGTTGTTTGTTAAACGTTTTTTTGCTTTATAAACTTTATCTCTTCTCTTCCAGTAACTTCCAACTCTAAAAGTGGCTCCTTGTTCCCTTATTAAAAGTGAATATGCTGAAAAATTAAAAAAAAATGTTTAATATTTATTCATATTTAAAATAGTTATCATTGAAGTTATCATGAAGTGTGTATTTAGTAAGTTATTTAGTAAGTATATGAAATATATATCTATATATTATAATGTAATATTAAGTATATGAAATGTATCTAATTTATGTTTTTAATAGTATTAAAAACATAGACTTTTCTTAAATATATACATTTCTTGTACTTTAAAAAATATATACTATATACATTTTATATTTTTAATATTTACTAAATATCCTTTTTAGACTATACATTATTACAAGGTTGTTTTTTGTGTTTCACGTGAATAATAATGTAAAACATGTAACACATGAAAATAAGACATTGCAGTGTCACATTTTCAATTGAAAGGTTAATTTAAAAGCTAACCATAAACTAATGCGCTTTGAAAAGCCTGTTTTATGGCTAAAACTAAAGCTTTGAAGTACATTATGAGCACAATATCCGATTTTTTTCTTTTAAACAGCATTGTTATGTTGCGTGATTCAAGAAAATAATATATAAGAAGGTTGAACTGGCTGAATTAAAAGAAAAAAATTTTTGAAAAGTCTTTATTTTAAAGATAATTCAAAATGGCAGCAAAAATTTGACCCAAACACAGATTTTGAGCCTAATTTATTAAAGAACCGAAAAAGTGAAAATAAATATGTTAATTAAGCGAATAGATTATCTATCTATCTATATTCATATATCTATATATATATATGTATATATATATATATATATATATATATATATATATATATACATATATATATATATATATATATATATATATATATATATATATATATATATATATATATATATATATATATATATATATATATATATATATATATATATATATATGTACATATATACATATATACATATATATATATATATATATATATATATATATATATATATATATATATATATATATATATATATACATTTATATATATATATATGTATATATATATATATAAATTTTGATATATACATATATATCAATATATATATATATATATATATATATATATAGAGAGAGAGAGAGAGAGAGAGAGAGAGAGAGAGAGAGAGAGAGAGTGAGAGAGAGAGAGAGAGAGATGAATATAGATAGATAGATATATATATATATATATTTATTTCGTTATTTAATTGCCCCAAGAAGACCTAACGGTTTTGTCACAGAGCACCGCGGAAGTGCATTTGACTAGGAAGTTCACGCCTCCTTCCTTACCGTGACGCAAATAAATGTCCAGAGTTTGTTTCCAACCTGGATCTCCTGCTTCTAAGGCAAGCGCTCCAACCACTGCATCACGGCCACAGTGGTTAGAGAGTAGCATAATAAAGTCAGTGCTCTAAGTTTCAGATCCATAGCATTTTTTTGAAAAAAGATATTGACGGCACCATTTCTAATAACCATATTTTGAGAAAAATAGAAAAGAAAAAGGAAAATTATTTGTTTTAGTCTAACTTAAACCAATTATTCAAAAATTGCATTAACAAAGCCTTTTTTTTGCAAAACAGATTGTTTTAAATCTATATTGGCTTTATTTTTAAAACAGATTGTTTTAAATCTATAATGGCTATATTTTTTTTATGACATAAAAGAATAAAAACCGCTTTAAAAAATATGCAAAACCTTTACGCTGGACTCTTTTTTTTCGTTTAAGCTTGACTTTTGAAATATACTTGTGATTTATATAAGCGACTTATGCACAATTTTTATTTGAGTAAAACTCTTGTGTAAATTTTCCATTATACATATTTAGTATGTCAAATACATTAAACACTCCATTTAATCCCTCATTAAAATTTATGATTGTAGATGAGACACCGATTTCTAAAGTCTCTCGACCAATAAAAATATCCTTTGGACATATTTTCCGAGTAGTTTCATTTAATAATTCATTATTGCATAATATATCTCTTACAGAAATAGGTATTCCTTGTTTTTCTTTATACATAGCTGTACCATCTATTTTTTCAGCTTAGTATTTACACCAACTGTCTGCGGTTCTTGAACACACTAGGTGGCTATTACTTAATGTAAGTGCATCTGAGCAGCAATCGCTTTTTTAACTGGTAAACTGTTCCACCATTACATTGACGTAATGCAATTCTTAAATAGTTTTGAAGATTAATAATTTCTTTTTCGTTAGGATGATTTTTTTTCCCATGTGGTTTTCCATCAGACAATTTTAGTTAGTAGGTGGCTTTAAATTTCCGAAGTCTGTTACCAACACTTTTTTGTATGTGTCCAACATTTTCTAACTTTTGAACTACAAGATTTTTGAATGGAACAACTTTTATCAACTTCTAGAAAAGATTTTGAGTCACCGTCATTGATATAATAAGCATAACGTAAGTTTCTGCCTGACTCTGATGATATAAAATATTCAATAACTCCAACTGCATCCATTGCAGCTGCTGGGCCATTATGGTTAATGCTACACTTGTGCATACTAAGAAACTCATTGTATTCATTAGTGCCTTTTTTTTGTTTCCAATTGATCACGTTGGTGACATACTTTAGATTTGATGCGGTAATCAATACATTTTCCAGTATCACTCGAAATTATAATTACGACATTATTCAAAGAAGAAAATCCTCATTTTTGCCAGGTACCATCACGTGAAACTGTAATATCTGTCTTGTTTTCAAGATATTGTTTAATTTCAGTAGCTGTTTTATTCACAAAGTTTAGAGAAACTTGCTTGTAAACAAATAATATGTTTCTTTAAATATCATGGAATATTTTTTTGTGGATTGGTGGGGGTAAATTCATAAATTCAAAAAAGGTTGTTAAAGCACCATGACTCTTTCTTATTTCTGTCGTGGCAATAATGGATCTCATATTAACATTCAATTGATATTGTCCACCAGATTCATCATTGATTTCTTTGCTAGAGTAAAACTTTTTATTCCATGAGCAAATGGAGGCTATACATGTAAACTCCAATAAAACAGAGTCTTTTCTTTCTCGACGCATCTGTAGAAAGTTTAATACCCCTTGATTGACATTGAGGGCACAAAAAATTTTTGTTTATGATATTTTTTAAAACAAGGCTTTTCGACATGATTTAACACTGTGGAAAATTCAATCATTATTAGATAATGAAGTTAGTTTTATTGAAGTAGAAGCAGCAGCCTAATGGTTAGCGCACTTACCTCAGAAACTAGAGATCTGTTGTTTAATGCTAGACAAGTTTTGTAAGATAAATAAGGAAGGAGGCGTGAACTTTCTTTAAAATGCTCTTCCGCGGTGCTCTGTGATAAGACCGTAGAGACTTTTTAGGGTACCAGTTGTTGTTTGTTGATTTACTAAGGTCAGTTTTTTTGATGAAGCTGAAGTATTTAAATAACTTGTCAACGTTGGATTCTTCCAAAAGAGAGCTCTACTTTTGCCATTAAAATATTGCTTTTAAAAATTCTTGTCCTACCTGTCTTACGTTTTTTTCCAGCATCAATTTTTTCTTTTCCATACTATTAATATTATATATTATAGTAAATTAGGACACAGAATAATATATAAATAAAAATATATAAAATATATAAATAATTATATTTGCCAGCAGCAAAATCAAGCTTCTACTAAATCTTTCAAATATAATTATGTTCCAATTTCCGGTTATACTTTAAAACTGCATGTAAATACCCTGTGTTACTTTTAATGAATACCAGTTATTAAAAAAAAGTGAAGTAGGATTTAATTTTTTTAAAAAGTTCCAATTAAAAAATTCTAATAAAAATTGTTCAAATTTAGTGTCACAACATTTTTTTACTACCTATGTCTAATGATTAAATTATATAATTTCTGAATACTTTTACGAAAAACAAATATCACCATCATTTTCTACGTATATGAAATACACAAAAGACAAAATTTGACTTACTAATTAATCGAAAATAATATATTTTATGATGAAAACTATTTGTATTTCGATTATTTTTCGACAAGAAACAGTTAAGCTGAAAAATAATTTTAAACTTCAAAGTTTACTCTCAATATTTAGGGAGTTATCAAAAGAAAAAAAAAAAACATTTGTTAAAAAATATTCTACAAATATCAGTTAAAAATGTTTCATAAAACCTATTGAATAGATTTTTTAATTCATATACATTATTATGTTGAGTCATTAAAACTCTTTAAATCTTTTTAAATAGCTAAAAAAATGGCTGAGCATTTTTTTGCTGCATGCTTCATAATTCAATCCATCATTGATTTATTGGTTTAAGTGTATTAGAACATTAAAACAAGTTTTAAGGAACACGAGGTCAAAAAAATAAATAGGACTCTAACAGAGTACCCCGCAATAATAAAAAAAGAAGTGTACAAGAAAGTTTAAAAAAATACGAAATACAATACAACAACGACGAAATCAAAAGCTGTTACGTTAAATGCAGTTAGCAGGAACAGTATTTTTCAGAAATGATGAAGTCAATTCTTATTTTAAATTGATATTATTGGCATCAGACGGAAAGTAGTGCTCTAAGAGAAAGAGAGAAAGTACAAGTACTCTAAGTACTCTAAGAGAGAAACAAAGTACTCTTAGAGAGAAAATCTATTTTTACTTCTTTTATTTTAAAATGTTTACATCTAAGACCGAAATAGATCAATCATAGTTTAATACTTCAAAAATCAAAAGGATGAAATTATGGTGTTTTAATTTAGCTCATTCAGGTTTCCTTAAAAATACTTAAATTTTAAGTTTCAAATTTAAATTTTCAAAATCTTTTTTTTTTTTTTAGTAGTATTTTTGATATTTTCATATTTTAATTATATGTTTTTTTAACAGTAAAAACTGATAAAAAGAATTTTTATAAATATTTTAGTAAACTTTTGTCATTACATTTTTATAAATTTCATCTTTTTTTAATCATTGCAAATTTTTGTTACGTATTGTTAATTATTGTTGAAAACGTTTATATTTTATGATGCAATAATTTTAATTTAATACTTTAAATACGCTTTGCTAGGCAAAAAGACATTTCTAGGTTCTTCTAGCCCGGAACTTAATTTTTCATTACGTTTCATTTTCACGTTAATAATATATTCAAAAACTAATAGTAAAAATTGCTATTACTAACTAAAAACAACTGCGAAGTAACTGTGAGCAATTAATAACGATTTCTCTACTTTGTTTTATGCAGCAGGATCATTTTTTAAATAATCTTTAGATGGAAGATAATACATAGATGGGCGATAATACTTTAGATAGAAGATTATAAAAAGCAAATTATTATTCCTCTTTTCTAAGGAAGTAATTCTTACAATGCATTTACACTTCAAGTACATTTTTTAGTTTTTATTTATCTCCTAGCAACCAATAAACAATCATTTATTTTAAAATTATTTGGATATTTAGCTAAAACATATCAACCTTTTTAATTAACCCAAACAACATTTAAGATTATGATTTCTTTTTGTTTTCGTAGTTACTTTGATTTCGAGCTTTTAAAAAATCAAGGAAAACGAGGTAAAATCTTATTAGAAAGATTGCCCACTTATAAAATAAAATCTGAATTTGTCGCAATGTATAATGATTTTAACAAAAAAGATATACATTATACATTTTTGTTTCAAACAGATTTTCTATTAAACTGCTTTTATACAAACCTAATCCCACAACTTTATTTTGATCATAAAAAAAATGTTTTAGATAAATAGTTTTTCAAAAAATATTATTTTGAAATGTTAAGACTCTATTTCATTTACTAAAACTATTTTAGTTTTTTGTTTGGTATTTAAATTTTGAAAATTTCTTTATCCAAAACTAAAAATAAAAAGCTATTATTTAAGCTGAAGCGCCTCTTAAAAGTTAAAAATGTTTCGGTTTCTTTGAAAAAACTAACTTTTTTTCTTGTAATGCTTGCTCCATCTGTTAGAAACAAGAAAACTTACTAACGACTTCGGTAAAACTAGTAGATAAAAAGTTAAATAAGTGTCTTTTCAGAAAAAAAGTTAAAAAACCTTTTGCCAGTTTTTCACTGTTAACATTTACATTCTTCAACAACAGGTTTTTGAATTTATTGTTATTTTAGTACGCAAATCCAATCTTCGTTCACATTCAGAAGTTTCTAGTGAAGATAATAATTCGCAGTTCGAATATGATTCATACGACAATGATGGGGCATCCATTTCGACCGATAGTTTACTAAGCGATAGTGATCTATCAGCGTCAAGCGTTTCTGACAAGGGTGTATTTGAAATTAACAGTATATTTCTTCATGGTAATAAAAGAAGACTTGGTTCCAATCGCCCATACAACCAAATTCATTTGTTGAAAAGAAAAAAAATTGGAACAATAGCTATGAAAACTAAATTTCTAAGTAGTGGTAATACTTTAGAACGATGGATTTCCCGAGTAGTGTATTTTAATAAAAAGCAGAACTGTTGTCTTAATGCTTTTCTTCTTCTGAATATAATGCCAGAAAAAATGCAAAAACAAACTTCAAAGCGCGTAGAAGATAGCAGTGAGTTCAACTTTAACGAAAAATTTCTTTTTCGCGATATAGATGTAACACAATTAGATAGATATACTTTACAAATAAAATTAATAAAACATAACAAGATAAAGAAGTTTCAAAACGAAGTTATTGGAGAAGCACAAATACCCATTACTGATCTTAGTTGTTCGAGTGAAAAATCCAACATATATTTTGATCTATTTTGGCATTTTAAGTCCAAGGTTCTTTATTTTTTTATTAACTGTTATATTTTTAGCTTTGTCTAATATTTTATAATAATTTTTTATAATTTTTTTTTATAATAATTATAATTTTTTTGTTTTTTTAACTAATTCAATTCATTGACTTTTACACGATGTTAATAATATTTATTTATTTTAATTGATCTGATTCTAGGCATCATTGGGATCTATAAACATAACTTTATGTCACCAAGCCACAATATCTAAGCTCAATGTGATTATCAATCAAGCAAAAAGCTTGCCAAAGTTTTCAAGTAAATTAAAACATTATTAATAATATAAATATTAAAAAAAAACAAAAAACATTTTTTCTTTAAAAGGTTAAATACTTATGTGAAATATTAATTTTTAGATTTTTATGTCACTGTTTCGTTATTTCGAGAAGAAAGAATTGAAATGAAAAGTACCTCTATAAAGTACAATTTGCGCGATCCTATATTTAATGAATCATTAGAGTTTGATATCAGTACAGACATTTCAAATCCACTTTCGGTTTACACAATGGTTGTTACAGTTAATAATTCAATTATGTTGGGTAAAGACCGTGTAATTGGTCATGTGATATTTAGTTTGCTTTCTCCACAAAAATCAGCTGTAACACATTGGCAACTCGTGCAGGATTCTCCTCATCAATCTTATCCAGAATGGCACACTCTATTAGATCCAAATAAAATCTAAATATAACCTTATTTATCCATTTAACTGATTGACTAATTGTTATTCATTTGATTGTGTAAATTTTTGTTTAAAAAAAATAACAAGTTTAAAAACAAAAAATGACATTAAAATAAAATTGTTTCAAAAATTATTTAATACGTAAAATTTTTTTAATATTTCAGAAACGGTATTTGGAACAGGAATAATTAAAACAGACATAAGAAGCTACTTTTCTATCTACATTCAAATTAATAACTTTGAAATAAATTTGACTACTCATCCAAAGTCAATTGAAAACACATTAACATTAAACACCAATATCTTTTCGCAAAAACTATAAAAAAAAAAAATTGGAAGAAAATTAGAAATTTCATGATAATAATGAAGAATGTAATGCTCTAAAATAAATTTTTCAATATTTATTGTGAAAAGTTTCTATTATAAATAATAAAAACAAAAATGAAAACACTTATAAAACCATAAATGAACAAAACTCTTCTAAAATGTTAAATGAGGAAATAAAAACTTCATTTCTATAAATAGGAGTTTTAAAAACGAAAACAAAATCAAAAATGAAAAAAAAAAAAGGTCTATTGTAAAAAGACTAGGAGTATTAAATTAATAAAAAAATATATGAAATGAAATAATAACGTAAAAGATTCAAATAAAACTAGTTAATTACTTTATCTCAATAATACTATTATTGATAGTAACATTGAGAAGAAAATTTAAAAAGAGAAATTACCTTACCTAAGGTTGCTCTAAATTTTTCTACCAAAATCGTACCTTGAATTAATTCATTTAAAGCCTATATAAATTCTTCTAATAATAAATTGTTATGTAGCAGTGATCTCATGGTAAAAAAAACTGAGAATACTTTCGTATTTTTACAAAGAAAAATCAAACAAATATCTTTATATATATACAAATATTTAGAATAATAAATATAAAAGTAATTTCAAATAAAAAAAAAACATCAGCAAATCTTCGCTTTATATTCTAATTATTTTAAAAATTTCAATAAATGAAAGCATATAGTTTAATACATTTAAAGTAGCTATAAAGGCAATGTTAGTTCCAATATCTCTACTTACCCAGGAAAAAAAGTTCTATAGAATTTCTATAAACTTTTGGAACTTATGGCCTTTCTAAATTATATAGAAATGCTATAAAATTTCTATAAAATGTCTAATAATTTCTATAGAAATTGCTATAAAACTTTTTTTTCTATAAAATAAAAAATAGAAAAAAAAGTTCTATTGGAATTTCTATAAAAATTAAGAGAGATTCTATAGAAATTCTATAGAATTTCTATAGACCATATGTTCCAAAAGTTTACAGAAATTCTATAAAACGTTTTTTTCCTAGGTATAGACCTATACCCGTATTAACCGTTTTCTTAAAAAGATTTAAACGCTTTATGTATAATAAAAGTTATGTGTATTCTGAAAAACAACTTTATTTTTATAAGAAAACCTTAAAAGAGCATGCAATTATTGAATTAAGAACCATCGTATTCGAAAAATATTTATTTACACTTAAAATGTTTGAAGATCTGTCAAAAATAGGTCACTCTATACTTTTACAAAAAATAACATAATATGGTGTAAAAAACAAAACATTTTGTTGGATTAGAAGGTATCTTAATGACCAAAAACAGTATGTAGTCAATTAGGATTCTAATACATTAAAAATTTTGTTCGGAGTTCCACAGTATTCAATCCTTGGCCCTCTCCTATATCAAAGTTATATAAATAACCACTGTAGTGTAAAAATTCACTTAAGTAAGATAATAATGCAAATTTGTATTTTTAAAGGGTGATATTAATTAGGTATATGGAGATCCGAATATTGAGTGAATTGGTAAACCCCTTATTGGGGATTACCTCTCAATAACTCCTTAATATTGAGGGGGTTCAAACTTTATATGGTCATAATTTTTAAACACTGATATATTATACTATAAAATTTAAAATTTATTAATGGATATAAATCGAATTAAGCATAGTACAAAAAATGTTTCATCAACTCGCTTATACATTTGGAAAAGTGGGGCAAAAAATTTTGGGCATTTTTATTCCCATCCTCCAATCATTGCAGTTTTTTGCAAAACATCTTTATGCGACGTAAGTGTAAACTTATAAATGTTTGGAGTTTGCTCCATGTCTCAAAGTTATCTATTTCAAAGTTTAAAAAATGCTGAATCCGCCCCTGCATAAAAGTAAATAAATGGTTTAGAGCTAATAAGCTCTCGATAAACGTAGATAAAATCTAATATACATTATTTAATGAAAAAGCACAAGAAAAATGGTCACTTAAATTTCCCGTTAACTTTATAAATGACAAACAAATTCACAATTAGTGTTTTCTAATGTTTGTTGTGAAAAAAAGTATGCTTTTGAACAAATAATAAATTTATTAGAATTTCATAATTGACTGGGATTAGATATTAAGATTAGATCTAAAGGAGGAATGAAAAAAATCAATGAAAAAGGAACGAGAGCTTGGCAAATTTTCAGTAATATCATACGATAAACTAATCGTTCGTGAGTGGATTCAAAAGGAAAAGTAGTTAATTTTTGTTATTTATATTTGTTATCTTAAATTTGAATTTTTAAAATGGAAGCTAATCGATTATTTTGGAATAATTTTGATAATAATGCTTTTAATAATATAAACAATTTTGAAAAACAGGTGGAGGATTGTGCATTTTTACCCACAACTCTTTAGATTTCAAACTACGCAAAAAATGTTTTGCTGTTACGCATAATTTTGAATTGTTATCAATTGAAGTATAATCTATAAAAACATTTTATAAATAATTTTAGTACGTTGTTGGCATCGGTATGTATTTTTTTTTAGTTTTATGTTCGTTGGACATTTTAAAAAATGTACAGTATGTCAAAAAAGTTTATCACCCCCTGAGGATTTTTCAATAAAAACACATTTTTATATGCTTGAATTTAGATTTTTGACCTGTATTTTTTTTAATATTGAATTTATATCAAAAAATATTTTTATAACAAGAAATTGATATCCTTATACTTAAATCAAAAATTATCAATTAAATTAGAAAAAGTATAAGTCAATAAAGTTCACCCTTTAAATAATTATTTTGCGAATATAAAACTAATAGTCATTTGTGCGCCTTATGGACTGCAATACATCTTTTAGGCATTGAATCTACTAAGTTTTTAGGCCATTGTGGTTTAAAATTTTCCCAACCCTCAATGAGAATTGCCTTTAATTGCAACAAACTGGATGGTTTTTGATCAGCAACTTCAATTTTAAAAAGATTCCATAAATTTTCAATTGGATTTGGGTCTGGTGACTGAGGAATTTGATCATAGTTTTTGTGTTAGAATATCAATAGAAACCTCTTTTGTCATTATTCAGTCAACAAATTCGAGTTCGCGAACACCACTTCAAGCAAGGAGCCCCAATTCATTATTCGATCTATGATAAGATGGAAAAAATAAGTTAGAAGTATATATAATATTAAAATGTTATAATAAAGCTTAATGATACTACCTCCGTGTTTGACAGATGACTTCATACATTTAGGATTTAGGCGTTCACCATTTTTTCTCCATTTGCGTATGATGCCATCAGAACCAAACAAACATATTATTGTTTCATCGGACCATAAAACTCTTCATAATTGTTCAATAGTCAAATTTGAATGTTGCTTGGCCCAAGCAAATCTTTTCTTTTGATTTTTTTTACTCAAAAAAAGATTTTTTGGAGCAAGTTTACGAACAAAAACTTGATTTTTCAAGCGGTTGTGAACAGTTTAAGGATTTACAGTTATACCATGATTTGTTTGTAAAATCTTTTGCTTGTTGCAGATAATCCTCGATCTTGTTCAACATTTCAGATAATTTCTCTTTCAATGCATATATGAGAGTGTATGCATGCGCGGGTGTGTATTTATGTGCAAATATGTGTTTATATATGCATGTTGGTAAGTATGATTATATATCTTTATTTTTGAGTTTTTGCATGCATGGAACAATATTAAACTTTCTCATTTTTTTAATGCTTTTTGTTTTTCTTTATTTTATATTTAATTTTTACGCACTATTGTTTTTTACGCACTATTGTTGTTAGTTGTTACATTTTATCAGTCAACGGTTTGTAACTTATATGTATATTTAGCTACTGTTTTTATAAAAACAAGTGACTTATTATTTTGATTATTATTATTATTATTATTATTATAATTACTATTATAATTGTTTTTGTTGTTGTTGTTTTTTTATTATTATTGTGGTTCTTATGTTTATTACTATAAATATAATTTTATTATTATAATTACTATTCTTATGATTCTTACTAGTTATATATATAGAAGTTTATAGTTTATTAATATATATATAAAGATCTATTTTTTTGGTGTTTACTTAAGATTAGTAGAATTACTATTTGTAAATATCCATGAAACTATTTTTTAGAATATTCATGATTGATTGACCTTTTCAATTCGGATCAAGTATTGTGGATTTGCCTCCCAAGTAATACTTAATTCCGTATTGGTTTTTTTGTTTTGCATTATAATAGTAGGAGTTGCAGAGTTAATTCAGTTTTAGGACATTTTGGCTTACACGGTAAGGCTCACGCTGAAAAATTTGTTGCACGAAATCGACAACGTGTTACAAGAATGTAAAAGCAATCCAGTCTAATCATTGAGAAAACAAAAACATTAAGAGCAGTTAAAAAGGTCTTTTTAATTTAATTGAATCAGTATAAAAAATATAAATTTTACGTTGATGGTTAGTTTTTAACATATCTTTTAGTTACTTTTGATAATATTTTCAGACAAAAACTTGATTTCTTTATGTTATGATTTTACCTAACTTTTAAAATTTTAAAGCATGATAACTCAAGGTTAAATAGAAAAAAAATTTGAAATTTTCTGGCAATTTTTTATATATATTCCATGTATCATTGACTTTTCATTTTTCATATAAAGCCGTAACTTTAACATTCCACTTTTTAATATTTATACAAATAATGTTTTGTCTTAAAGAATAGTAGAGACAAAACTTTTGACTAATCAAGTCAAAAATTAGTATGATAAATGGATTTTTATTTAGTTTAAAGCTATGTTGAAAGGTTTATAATATGTTAATACCTGTAATTATGTAAAAATGCGGTAGTGGTGTGGTGGTAGAGCGCTCGCTTCATAAGCAAGAGGTTCTGAGTTCGATTCCCACCACGTCCCTGGTGGTACCGCGCTCAACTTGTTTCTTCGTGCAGCGGCCTTAATCGTCAAGGTTCGTGTTTCGGAGTTAAAGAGTTGAAAAAGGATTATAACCACAAGTAGCTTCCTCATCTGTAGTGGCCCTATCGGCCTTGCGGAGGTGAATTATAAAAAAAAAAAAATAATATAAAATATTTTATAACTTCACCTCCTTTTAACTGTTAAATGACAAAATTAATTGGCAAAAAAAATATTTTTAAAATATTTTCCTAGCCAAACCATCCATATACTCAATCATTGAAATTCACTATACTCAATCATTGAGTCTCAATGAAATTAATTTTTAAGAAAGCAGAAAAAGCACATAATTTTATAAAAAAAAAAGAAAACAAGAATACTCAAAATAGAGTAGGCAAAAATATGTGCAGAGCTCGTTTTGAACCTGGTTCTCCTTTGCAGAAGATCCAGGTTCAAAACGAGCTCTGCACATATTTTTGCATTACGGTAAGGAAGGAGGCGTGAACTTCCTAGTTAAATGTACTTTCGCGGGGCTCTGTGACAAGACCGTTAGGCCTTCTTGGGGCACCTAAATGTCAAAATTATAAAAATAAAAATTTTTTGGGTAACTCCCTTAAATAAAAGCTTTTTTACAAATTATTCTGTTGGCTTTCTTTAAAAAAATAAAGATTTTTTAATTCATGGTTATTTTAGTACGCAACTTAGATCTTCGTTAACATTTAAAAGTTTCTGTTAATAGTTATAATTCTCTATGTAAAAATAATTCACACGACAATGATAATGAAAAAATTGCGACATATAGATTACGGAGCGATAGTGATCAATCAGGGTCGAGCATTTTCAACTCGGGTGGTAAAGAATGTTACAGTATGTATCTTCATGATTTAAAAAAAGAATTTTTTTCAATCGCAATAACAACCAAACACATTTGTTGAAAAGAAAAAAAAAAACTAAAATAATAACAATAAAAAAAAAATAATGTATTTTGAATAATGAAAAGCAAATTTTTGTTCTTCTAATTATAATGTCACAAAAAACGCAAGTACAGCAGATACAAGTTCAACTTAAAAAAAATATTTTTTTTTTTGCCATTTAAATGTAACACAATTAAATACATATACTCTACGAACAAAGTTAATAAAATATGACAAGACAAAGAAATTTCAAAACAAAGTTATTGGAAAAGCTCAAATACCTATTGATCTTAGTTAGTCGAGAACATAATATATATTTTGATCTCTTTTTGCATTATATGTCCAAGGTAAGAAGTTTTTTATTTTTTAAATTGTTAAATTTTCAGTATTTTTCTGATATTTAGTTTTTTGTTTTTTTAACTAATTCAATTCATTGACTTTTAGCCGATATTAATAATGCTTACTATTTTCAATTAATCTAATTCGAGGCATTTTTGGGATCTATAAACATTTTTTTATGTCATCAAGCAATAGTATCCAAGTTAAATGTGATTATAATTTAAGCAAAAAGCTTGCCCAAGTAAATTAAAACATTATAAATTATATAAATATTATTAAAAAAAACATTGATTTTCTAAAAGATAACATACACTTAACAAACCTGTTGCCAGAATATCTTGAAGGGGCAAGCACTTTTTTTAAAGACGCCAAATGAGCACACAAATTGCATACAATAATTCAAAATGGAGAGAATGATATAATTTTAAAATGCATAAGAAAAATAATTAGAAAACTAAATTAAGTAAGATACAATAAAATATTGCAGTAAAAATTGGTCTTATATAATTAAAGATGACAGCTCCATTCTTCTTGAATGTAGTTTAATAAATAACTTTGCATTTTCTGTTTTGTCTAATGCTTTGACCTTATCATGATGCACATGCATTACTGTAAGTGCTCCTAACCGCTTGTCTTCCATGGATGCTCTGATATAATTTGACAATCTGCGAAGCGCAGATGCACATCTTTCGCATTTACGAGACGTTCTTGGAAGTGTACAGCCAATGCATAAGTGTGTATGTACATTTGGAAGAGCTTGCTTATCGTATTTCTACAATGAAGCTTTTAAATTTTTTGGTTTTGGGTCTTTCATTTTATCACAAAGGTTCTTCCAGCGAATAACTTCTTCCTCAAGCAACTATGGCAGAGGTAGATCGTTACTATAGATTTTGATAGCATCTTTAAGACTTTCGATTATGTCACATAGTGAAGCTTGAGATGCATTTTCAAACACAACAATAGTTTAATAGCTTGACAAGATTGTTCACTAAACATTAATTGGAGGTCCGATGTAATGTAATCCAAATAAGGAATCAGAATTTTACGCTTGCAAACCTCATTTGGAGTATCAGATGGAGTATCAGATAAAGCATTCTTTAGTCTTGGTGATTTGAGATGCTGTAGATATTCTGAATTATGTTTTGCAAGAGGCTGAAGCAATACAATAAAGTTTCCTTGATTGACACTTGTATTAGTACTAGATATCTTTTCGTTAGATCCACGGAATGCCGGACTTCTTTCCCCTAAAAAAGAACTGCTTTACTAATACAAACTTCAAGGATGTGTTTGTTAAGGCAAATTCTTTCTTCCAATGTTGTATCAAGCTTTATGCGTATTTGTGTATTAGGATTGTTGCCCATGATCTTTGCATCATTAATACTCCAACGCATACAAATGGTATTTGTTTAAAATATGTTTGGGAAGATGTTTTGCTAAATTTCTCCAGCCGTCTGCTGGAGTCAAAACAAATTACCCTTTACCTTCCTTACTACAAGCTGGCAAAAATAAAATACAAGCACCACAGTATAAACCATTTTGTTTCTAACTGTACGTCAAGTATAGATATTTATCAAGTAGTTTACAGGGGAAACGTTGCTTTTTTCCATCACCTGATAACGAAAGTGGAGTTGACACAGGTCGGTGATGCTTTTCATACAAATTAAGTTTTTCAGCATTGGGTAACAATGGCAGTGTTTCATGGTCTAACATTCCAATATCATAATAATGATGAGCACAAGTATCAACTTGTTGTGCTGCATAATAATCATTGCTAGATTATTCAGCTACATTAATACCAATGTCAGATTGATGAGCTGTATCACCATCAATGTCAGATTGTTGAGCTGTATCACCATCAATGTCAGATTGTTGAGCTTTATCACCATCAATGTCAGATTGTTGAGCTGTATAACCATCAATGTCAGATTGTTGAGCTGTATCATAATCAATGCCAGATTTTTATGCTACATTATCATCGCTTTCAGCTAGTTGTGTTATGTCAAAAGTGTTTGGAGTAGATCTAAGTATTTCAAAGAAATTTGTAATTTTAGTTAGTGGTTTGGCTTCTTCCTTCATAATCTTTTGCTCTTTGGCATGCTTGAATTCTCTACCTGATTTTTTTCTTTTAATTGATTGTGACATTGCTAAAAATATAACTTTTAAATAATTAACACACAAAATAATATAATTATCATTTTTGTATTGTATTAAATATTTTTTTAAAAATATTTTGTTTAAATTGGCCTTTTGTTCGGTGATCTTTTGCTGAGTTTACAATTGCATACAAAAAAACTTTTACATCGGAAAAACACTCATGCAATTTTTTTAAATCACTACCCGTTTTTTACAATTTAAAGCGTGTTATTATTATAGTTATATAATTTTAAAATATTTGATGAAGAAATAAAAAATCCTTTAAACTGCAGTGTTGCTAGCCCTGCGCACCCCTAACAATGATACAATTAATGAAATTTTTTTTATTTTACAAAAAATTATAATTAATTGTATTTAAAATTTATACAAAAAGTTTATAATAACTTTTTAAAACCAACACTCAAAAATAAACAAGAAATCAATTCACCTATTATAGTTAATCAATTAACAACTTAATAAGTCAACCCAATAAACTGTTTTTCAAATAAAAAAAATATAATTTTAAATGAAACAACAGATAAATTAGGAAACTAAATCACATCACGTTTATTTACTTTGATGTGACTGTTTACCAATAGCACCCAAGCTAAATGTTTTTATAAATAGACCAATAAATAAACTTATTTTTTAAGAAAGCGGTGACTCATTTGTCCTGCCCGTGTTGTATTTACTAAATATTTAGTAAAATAACTATCAAATTAAATAAATAATCCAATTTTTCAATTTTTTTTTAACCGACTCTGATTTTTATTATTCAAGTAAATATTTTGTTGCAACATTTGAAAGGCGCAAATAGGACGAGGCGGGGAGCACGTGCACACGGAAGCACAGGGAAGCACGTGCTCCCCTGTGCTCCCCCTCCTCCCTACGACTCTGACTTATGTAAAATATTGAATTTTAAATTTTTATTTCACCGTTTCATTATTTCGAGAAGACACAATTGAAATGAAAAATACCTCTATAAAGTACAATTTACGCGATCCAATAATTGATTAATCAATAAGGTTCTATACAGACATTTTAAATCCACTCTTGGTTTTTACAATGTTTATTACAATTGATAATTTAACTATGGTGGGCAAAAATCGTGTTATTGGTCATGTAATATTTAGTTTTCTCCACAAAATTAGCCGTAACTCATTGGCAATTTTAATATAATCTGCCATTCAACTATCCATTCAACTAATTGAATAACTTTCATTTTTTTGACTGCGTAAGAGTTCGTCCATAAATTGCGTACGCTGATAGATGGGAGGGGAAGGTCTTCAAAAAGCGTACAAAAGCGTATGGGGGCATGGGGTGGGGTGGGGGTGAGGGGTGGGAGGAAGGGGGGTGGCGAAGTATTTAATTTAAAAGTACGTGCTTTTAAATTGTACTTTGAAAGTTATTACGATTTCTTTCCTTGGCCATTTGTCATTTCAGATTTGGTTACGTTTCTCTAATAGAAATATTGCTGTATATAATGGTTTCTTTGCAATGCCGATTAACATTTTAAATGTTTCTGAATTGAAAAAAAACATTTTTTTTAAAAGACTACAAGGATGATCTTCCTGAACCACGTTATATCATGGTTGAATTAAATATGTGGGAAGACTACTGGCGTAATTTTAGAGATTCCCTTCCAAAGACTCTAACGAAAATCTTTCCTCTCATTGATAAACTTACCTTTCATAAACTTACCTTTCATGCACTTACGAAAGGTCAATCTTGGTTATTCGTCGTTTGAAAACTTACCTGCGTAACACAATGTCACAGAATAGATTAAATGGTCTTGCTCTAAAGCACATTCATCCGGGTATTAGAATTGATGTCGATGAAGTGATTGATTGTTTTGCCAGGAAATAGCCTTGTTTGATCAGCTAGTAGATAATTTAATTCAGATCCTGTTTAATTTGATCACAGAGTCTACAAACATTGACAAAAAAAAAGTTTTCAAAGGTTTTACAAAGTGGTTCTATGTTTAAACTGTCTAAAATAAAAAAGTTTTTTATTTTTATTTTTTATCCATGTTTTTATCAAGAAGTTTTTGATTAAATCTTTTTAAACGATTTAAGGTTACAGTTTATTCAGCATATTAAGTTGTTGATTTGTTTTGTTTTTGCTTTTATTATAATTTTTCATTATTTTGCTTTTCAAATTTACATAATAGATTCAGATGAAAGTAAAAATTAATAAAATGTAATTCATTTATTTTGTTAAATACCAATTGGAAACACGCTTCTTAAATCTTTTCAAAAATTATGCATGCAGACTCTAGAAAGTTTTGTTTACACCTGAAATGACACAATGTATTCATTAACCCCAATTATCCCATAAGAATATACAATAGGGAAGTCGAGTAGCTTTGGACACTTAAGGAAAGAACAGATTGTACACATGAACGAACAGAAAACAAAGTGCCAAAATAATTTTTTTAAAGTATAAAGATTTATCTATTGAATTAGAAACAAAACAGTAATTATTAATTACCTTAATAATATAAAAAACATAAAAGGAGTTGTTTCAAAATTGGAGGGTAGCCCGAAAACACATAGCTTGACCATGATTTTACCTCTTTCTTACTAGTGTGTCAAAAATGTAACATATTTTTATTTAGCATTGGATTGTTTTCAACAAATTAAAAAAAAATCGCCTTTCAAAAGTGTCTCTGATATAAATGAAATTGTCATTATTTGGAAATAAAAATGAGCTTTTTACTAATAAAAATACTTTAAAAACACTTTTTCCAAATCTAAGGTCATTTATCGGAAATTGATGAATTACTATGATAGGTTTGTGTATTATATTAAATTTATTAATATTGATATAATAAAAGTTGCTCATTTTTGGTATGTGAAGGGATTAAGTTGTCCCTAACCACCCTCCAAACAGGTTTCCGGTACCACCTGATCATGCCTCATTCACAAAAACTTTTAAAACCAAGGAATTAAAGTACTAAATAAATTTTTTTAAACGAGATTACAATATATTTTAAATATATTTTTTTACATCTCTCGTATATATAATAAAACTTTACCTTTTATTATGTATCTTAATTCAATAAAAAATTATCAATTTACATAAAAAATGAGTGTTCGCCATCTGTTCAGGAAAATACATTAAAAGTTGACGAGAATACATAATGCAAATTTATAAAGAAGTAACAAGTTTATAACAAAAGAAATTTAATTTTTCAGATTTTTCAATTCAAGTCAAACATGCAAAATTGGATCCATAGCTGAATACGCACGATAAATGTGTAAAACAATAAAAATGCAATTCATTAAATTAAGCTTTTGACAAGAAATGTCATTCTTCAGATTGAAAGCAAAGGACCAGGTTGGGTATAAGAAAAATGTACTTGAAGCCTACTTCAACAACAGTAGCAGCAACAGCAACAACGTCAACTTTCGAACCGAGTTTGAGGCAGAGTATCAACATTCTGAAGATACAGACAAACAGTCCACAAGTACCAACAAGAACTACAGTAAAACCAAAACTGCAGCCAAATTAGTAACATTATGAACGATGTTAACCAGCAAAGCATCAACCATTCATAGTCTGGTATTATTAAGATCATCTATTAAAGAAGCTGTTAAACCTAAAGAGTAAATAAAGAAAACACTACATTTAGAAAGCTGGTAACTTCACTTTAATGATAAACGAATAAGTAATTATAGAATAATATAGAATAATTAAGAATATCAAGTGTTAGTGTTGAAGAATAAAAAAAGAGAAGTTAGGTTACAAGCACTCGATATACCGGACGGAAAAGCAGGTATATGTTAAAGGTATAACAGTATTCTAGATGAATACAATTTATGGAAGAATATAAAGGCGATTGTAGCTTACATTACAAATGTAAACACTAGAAGAAGAAATGAGACTGCTAATCAGTTACAAAAATGTTTTACTAAAAAGAAACTGGAAGAATCACAGTTCATTGGATGTCAAAATTATGTTTTTGACCAAATACTTTGCGTAGTGGATAAAGAACTTGGAGGAAACAACATGTCGCCCAATATCAAATATCCGTTTATCCCGGAACTAGTGAAAAACTACAAACAGCTAAAGAAGAATTTCAAGAATGGTAAAGAAGTGAGAAACTGAAACAGCATGATGGAGTGATGATTTAAATTTTTGATTTTATTTGACTCGGGTTTTCCATTTTTTTAAAGAACTTCCTAAAGTAGTATTTCCTAAAGTAAAAAGTAAAGTATGATCAGACCGTAAGGACTTCTGGGAACACCTAAAATAATTGCAAAAAAAAAAAAAAAAAAAAGTTTCAGAAAATACTCAAGTTAAATAATGCAAGATGAAGTTCCAAAGTAGTACTAGCATTTTTGGCATTTAGACTTACTACTCGACATTTGTAAATCCATTTTTTACCGAGGGCGGACCATTGCTTTACTGACCAAATGTAAAATGCAGATATTTATTGGAAGCTAAGTAGCAGCTTGCGCAGCCACGAAAAAGCGTTAAACTCGGTGAAAAAAGTTATGGAATCAGGAAATTCTCGAGACTAAAAATTCCTAGAACAAATTAGTGTTCAGAACGAGCAATCAAGTGTCTTTAAGATCTTTCTGACATCTTTAAAAAGGAAAAGAACATTCAGATAAGATTTAATTTCTTCAGATTAGGTTTATTTTACAAAACGAAAGAGTTATTATTCTTTAATTAAGCTGAATACTATAAATACAGTAGCTCTTCGTACTTGTAGAACTGTTATTTAAGTTTGTATTTTTATATTTATTTGTAATTTAGAGTGTTATGATGTAACATTAAACTGTAAAATACTTTAAAACTACATATTTCCGAACTATATGTCATCTCCTTTTCCTACATGTGTATTTGTTTTATGTGCAATTACACAGGTCAACAAAAAATTTATTGCATTAAAAATGACCTCAACTTTTACTTTATCTTGATATGCTGAATTGAAATCTGACATCAGATTTTTATGGCAAGCTCCAGGTTTTTTGCAATAACAAATTTTTTATTTTTCAAAGTTTAGGTAATTGACTAAATTTTCAACGTATTTCTCATAAGCAGATTTGAATTCATTTCTAAATGCCATGGTATAGTTTAAACAATTTAAATTTTTGAAAATTTAAAATAAAAATAGTAAACGCTGAATATTTTTATGTTTTATGAAACTTTTATGTTTTATGGAAAAATGAGGTTTTATTTTATTAGTATTGAGAAATATCCAATATTATTTGTAATAACTTAATGTAAAAAATAAACATAATAATATTTTCTTTACTTTTTGAAATAATGCCATGATTTGCTGATTTATAAAGAAATAATGTAAATTTTAGTTTAAAATATTATTGCAGAATTGTTTATTAATATATTTTTTAATAAAGAATATTGTTTATTAAAATATAATAATTTACAATATTGTTTAATAAAGAGTATTTATTCAGGAAAAAAACTTTTCTTTGCTTCTTTTTTTTTTTATATACTTTTCCTGAATCACCTTGATTAATACTCGCACAGTAGTCTGTCATAATCTATTTTTCCCAAGGTTCTTGGTAATGATCTTCTATTGCTTTAATATCTTGATAGAATTGCTTTCCTTGATCTTTACTCACATCTCCAAGATTTTCAGAAAGCTGGTCAAGATGACTATTTATACAATTAAGTTTTTCATTTTGCATTAATGATTACTAAAGGCTTTTAACATCCTATTAATTAAATCTGCAAAGTTTTTACATTCTTTTTTCTCTAAGAAACTTTTTTACAGCATACACAAACGAGAAACAGGCATACATTTTTTTCTTGCTATCCATTGTTTTTCTGGTTTTGTTAACAATATTTCTCTTTTATTTTTGATTTTTTTTTTTTTTGTTCCAAAATTTATTTGTCTTTGCAACTTTATTATAGTTTCAGTCACATTAAAAGGATGAGAATTAATAGAATGACGAGTAACACAACAATAAATTTTAGTATATGGTACAAGAGGCGCTAGCTCTTCAGAGCAGTTTCCATTTTAATATTTATAGAAAAGAGAAAGAGAAGCAACATTACAACGATATGATAATGGTTGGAGGTTGGCTGCAGCAGCAGGTCCAACTATGTTTACAATGCGTTTTTGAACCTTGTCTTAAAGAGAAAGGGCATTATTGGAAGATCCGCCCCAGATAGGGCAACAGTATTCCATACTAGGAAGGATTTGAGATTTATTAAGATAAAGAATAAAATCCAGTGTAAGAAAGTGGCAAGCACGATAAGAGATGCAACTTAGAAGATGCTAATTTTGCAGTCGATTCAATATATGATTTCCAAGAAAGATTGGAAGTAAGAGTTAATGCTAGAAGTTAAAGGCTAGATAAGTCATGCAGTAAATTATTGTTCATAAATATAGGAAGATCTTGATTATAACGATAACGATTACCTGAAAAAATAAAGTTTTCTTTGAGTTAAAGTTCACCAGCCACTGAGAGTTCCATGCTGTAGCAGAAGTGAGATCCTTTTCAAGCTAAAAAGTTCACGTTCAGAACTTTTTAGTGAAGATGATAGTTCGTCTTGGGAAATTGATTCACTGAATAATGACGCGGAATACAATTCAGCAGATAGTTTACTTAGCGATAGTGATCAATCATGTTCTAGCTATTCTAGCTCTGGCGTAATTGAAGGTAACAAAAAATATCTTCATGTTATTAAGAGAAAAATTGCTTCCAATCGCAAGAACAACCAAATTCATTTGTTAAAAAGGAAAAAAATTGGAACTATAACAATAAAAACAAAATTTTTGAGTCGTAGTAACACTTTAGAAGTATGGATTTCTAGAATTGTTTATTTTAATAATAAAAAGCCAAACATTTGTCTAAATCTTTTTGTTCTTCTGAGTATAATGCCAGAAAAAATGCAAGTACAAACTTCAAAGTGCATAAAAGGTAGCAATGAGTTCAACTTCAACGAACAATTTTGTTTCCACGATATAACAAAACTAAGTAGATGTAATTTACAAATAAAATTGATAAAACATAACAAGATGAAGAAATTTCATAAACAAGTTATTGGAGAAGCACAAATACCCATTACTGATCTTAGCTATGCAGGTGAAGAATCTAATATCAGTTGTGATCCTTTTTGGCATTTTACGATAAATAAGTATATTGTATTTTGAAAAAAAAGTAATAATTTTTTTTTTTAATATTATATATATAATCTTTTAAAATCATATTCTTGTTATACGATATTTTCATATTTGTTGCATTTAATTAATACGGCATCGTATAAACTTTTTGTTTTAAATATATTTCGATGTTATTATTATATTAAAATATGTTTAAAACAAAAAGTTTATATGCTGCCGTATTAATTAAATGCAACAAATATGAAAATATCGTATAACAAGAATATGATTTTAAAAGATTATATATATAATATTAAAAAAAAAAAATTATTACTTTTTTTTCAAAATACAATATACTTATTTGAAATATTGAATTTTTATCCTCATGTCACCGTTTCATTATTTCGAGAAGAAACAATTGATATGAAAAATACCTCTAAAAAATACAATTCGTCCAATTCGAATTTGATATCATTACAGATATTTCAAATCCACTTTCAGTTTTTACTCTGGTTGTTTCAGTTAATGATTCAAGTTTTCTGGGTAAAAACTGTGTTATTGGTCACGTGATATTCAGTTTGCTTTCTTCACAAAAATCTGCTGTAACTCATTGGCAACTTGTGCAGGATTCTCCCCATCAACCTCGTTCAGAATGGCACACTCTGATAGATCCAAATGAAATCTAAAACTTAACTAAATCTCTCTAACCAGCTGGTTGATTAATTTTCAAACCTTAAATTTTTTCTGGAGAAATTACATTCTGCAGATTTTTAACTAGTTAAGAATTTCGCAAACTCAAAATAAAATTTCATTTTAAGTATTATTTATAACACATAAAAAGTTCAACAAATACGTGCAACAAAACGAGAAAATTTTTTAGTGATTTTTACTAAACATAGGTTTGTACAATAGTTATGCGAATTTTAAGTTCATTTACGTGTATAGTTCTATTTTTAACGTAAAAACGCAATATAATCGTAGTAATGATGCAGTTATTGCTAAGTCAATTCGACCACTCATAACTATTATAGATAATTACCTGAAAATACAAGGTATGCTATTCATGCTGACAACACACTAAACAATCACGCATTGCGTTAAATGATGATTGTGCAGTTATCAAACACTAATCTCATTAATGGATTTTGCGTCTCTAACAATATTCCAAATAAAGCCAAGTTCGCCATGTTGGAAAGCTCCAAAACACAAAAATAATGAAATTGCGCCTAAAGATTTGTTTATTTTGTGCTTTTTAGTTCCTTTATACCTATTTAACCAAGTGACTTATTTCAATGTTTTAATTATATTTAAAATATTTTGTCACTGTAAAATTAAGAAAAAAAACAAAAAACCTTCATGGTTTAAATAAATTATGCTAAAAAGTCTTAATTATGAAGAAAACTTTTATTGATTCTTAAAGGTTTGTCATATTGTTTCAGTTTCTTATTTATCTTTTATTTACTCCGGTTATTTTGGAATATTTATTTTTAAACCAATAAAAGTCAGAAAGTATCTTTTCAAGTATAAAACATGACTTTCATAAATTATTTTATCAAATATTTTTTAGTGGTTTCCCAACAAACATTGTTTTAGTGGATTTACCATAGACCAACATGTATCCAGGTATTTTTAAGCGGTTTATTGGAGTTACTAAGTGGACCATTAGTGTCAGCCGCTATAATAATTCTGAAAATAACTTTTCGACATGTTTTAAGTGGCAAGTGATTAGCTTGCCACTTTTGGCGTCTGCCACTAATACCAATAACTAAGTAACAGATGTGCAAAACAACAGTTGACCGCTCAAAATGCCTATATAGGCCCAGTGAAAATCCCTTTATAGCATGTTTGCAGGGTTTCTAAGTTTTAAATCATCCACGGTAAGTTGATTTCTTCCACAGCTGTAATAAAAATACTACCAACTATTTAACTTATTATTGAAACTCATTATTGTTACTTTAATTGATGATCCAATACTAACAGTTCTTTTTCGCATTAAGTATTATCAAAGTTCGCAAACTTTAATAACACTTAATAAAGCATGAAAAGACCATCCTCTGAAACCTATGAAACCTATGAAAACCTCCTCTAACTTTAAATAAAAAATCCAAAAAGTTTGCAGAATTGCATACATTTTAATTGTTATATATATATATATATATATATATATATATATATATATATATATATATATATATATATATATATATATATATATATATATATATATATATATATATATATAATGAAAAAAGGTATGCCAAGCAAAAAAAAAAACAATAATTGAATTTATGAAATTTGAAAAAATGATTTATTTCTTTTAAATAAATATATAAATGATAAAAAAACACTAGAGGCCTTTCACTATTTTCATCAGTAGTGCTATGTAAACATATGTTTATTATCAATTTTGTAGTTTTTTTGTATATATATAATCACACGCCGTCACAAGTCTACACCTTAATGTACATTTTTGAGAGACCAATAATGTGTTATTTCAATTTGAGGCAGTAATGATAATCTTGAAATTAATAAAACTGATTTAAAGAAACTTTCCATCTTATTTTTCTATCAGCAACATCGCAACCACATTAACAATATAAAAAGCAGATTTTGGCCTAATAGATTTTGTTGCTATAGGCACACCACTAGCTCCTGTTCTTGTATTTAATCTACGGATCATTTTGAAGAGAAATATATTTTACAAACTATATGTTGATGGCATTTTTTCCGCATTCTCATCAGAAAATGGTGCATGCTAGTTTCTTTACAATATCAATAAAAGACATAATTCCATTTTTTTTACTATGAAAAAGGAAAAGAAATCTAAAATCTCTTTCATGGACATTAATATTCACAAAGTAAATAGTTCCTCATGTACTTCCATTTTTTATAAGGAAACATATTTAAGCCTTCATACCTTCCTTTGTAGTTTTGTCTCTTTTTCACCCAATGTAAATTTAATTAAATACTTAATTGATAAAACCTTTAAAATTAATAATGCTACTTTTTTTACTATGACATTGATAATCTTTTTAACATTCTTAAATGTAACATATATCCAACTTGGCTGATGAATAAAATTTATAATTCTTATTAAAACAAAAAAACTTTTTTTGTTCAGATAGGAAATTGTCAGCCGAGAACCAAGAGGCCTCATTTTGTATTTTTTCTGTTTATTATCAATAAATATTCAACAATCAATGGAGTATGTGTCTAATTAATCTAGTCTCAAGAATGATACAACTTTTAAAAATATTAAAAAAATTAGTCGGACATTCTCGCAGAAAGCCTTTACAAATTAAATTTTAAAACTTAATTTCCTCGGAAAAATAAAAAATGGGCATACGCCCTCCCGGGGCATATGTTGGCCCTCGGCTAACGAAATGTCTCAATATGTTTATCTTATACATAGTAAGACATCAATAAATGTTTTAAAATAGTTTATTGTCATCTTAAGTTGGGTTTAAAAAAACTAATTTAATTGTATATACAAATGTTTTACTCCAATTAAATACAAATTACTTACGTCATAATAATATAACATTAATTATAATAAATAACAATTAATTATACAATACTAGTTAATAATAGTTATCAAAACAATTATTTTAGAGAAGCTGGTTATATATATTGTTAGCATGTTTGTATATATGTGAGTTTTTGTCTCTTCTGTAATATTTAATCATTTGTGTTTTAAGGCGGCAAAAATTTTGGCCTATATAGCAGCAATTACATCCTGCGCGTACATATTTATAAACAACGAAATATGTAAACTTTGATCTTTTATATTGCATTAATGCGTCGTATGACAAACCTAAAATAAAAATTGTAACTGATAAGTAGACAAAAAATAAAAAATAAAAAGGAAACAATTTGCTTGCTTTTCGGTAACCTGTTGTCATACTTCAGTTGCTGTCATGATGTAGCTTGTTGGTTTTGTTTAATGACGTTATTTCATGTTGGCTATTAGTAAACTTTAGTTTAATTTAAAAAACACCACAATAGATTTAAAATATTTTAATTAAAAAGCAAAATAACAAATGCTCAAGGAGCCAAACTATAAACATTAAAGATAAAAAATCAAATTGAGATATAAATAAATTGCATTTAGATAGCTATATATATTGTCTTGGCTTACAGTAAATTTTAAAAGCAGTTAGTTCAATAAATTAAACTACCAATTAATTATTTTTAACAATAGAATGTAGCATCAGGTTATCAGACGATCCCATGGCTCAAAAGGAGGTGAATAATTTCCTTTGCCGAAGAGTTTTTCCCATTGCTCAAAAGTAGGTAGGCTTTTTCGGAAACCGTTGAGTTTATACATAAAAGTAAACAAAAATTGACACGTTGTTAAAGTAAATATTGGTATGGATCTATATTCAGTTCTTTATGACGACAATTTAAGCCTGAACACTTCTGAAGAAAGCTCTGAGGAAAGTGGAATTCTACGAGGTTATTTATTCCGTATGGATTAATTTGTTAAAAGTTGCGTCAATATTTGTAATTTGTGATTTAAATGCGTCACAATACAATAATTTGTGAGGAATTCAAATACCTCAATTCAACGATTATAATACATCGCAGCAAATTTATTCAATCATAATTAACTAAAATAAAAATATTGAAGTTTGAAAAGAAAAATTTGACAACAACTCTAGATTAAAATTAAATTTTTACTTTAGAATTTGTTGAAGAGGATGGGAGACAATTTGTAGTGAATTATTCTAATAAAAATTTTGGTTACACAGGTTAGCTGAGTATTCTTACTTTTTGAATTTTTGCAGGATTTTTTAATAAATTTTTTGCATTATGTTGCTAACCCAATATTTCTTAAATCAGGGTGGCCACTGCTCTTCTAAAATCCTCTAAAGTCCTTTTTTTTCAAAATCATCTAAAATCCTTTATTATCCTCTAAAAAGTTAAAAACGTGATAAAATCTCCTCTTTAACCCCTTTTTTTTGTTTTTTCATTTCTTGATGGTTGCATAATATTCAAAATTCATGGTCTGCAAAACTGGTTAATGTCTGAAATGAGGATTGGGCTGTAAAAAATCTTTAAAAACTTTTAGCAAATCAATGTCATCTAACATAAAAAATGACGTTGTCGACCCCTGTCAGGGTTCGGACATTTTGTGAGGATTTTTTTTATAGGTTTAACGTCCAGTTATGTGGAAACATGGACGTTAAACCTATAAATAAAATCCTCTAAAATTCTCTATTTCTATTCAAAATTTTGTAGTTTTGCAAAAAAAATTCTCTAAATTAAATGCAAAATCTCCCACTAAAATCCTCTAATATCTTCTTTTTCTTATAAAATTTTTATGTGGCCACCCTTGTAGATACAATTACAGCGAATAATAGTGTACTTTGGGAAAATTCCTAATTCAGGAATGCCTTATATTGTTGTTTCTAATGAAGTTTTAGATTGTCACCATGAGTTTGACAGAAATGTTTCAAAAAAATATGATTAGAAAAAAATAAAAAAAGATATGATGTGACTAAAAATTTGCTTATAATGGTGCTGTTTATGATGACACTCTATTGAATGACATTGTGTGCCTTATTGATTAATCTTAGTGGTGGTCCTATTTCCATGTCTATCACTCTTTCATCTTTGTCCATTATTTAAAAGTCTAGTTTGTTTGTTTTCTATCCTTAGTTTGAAACTTTGGTTCGGACATGCACTGGTGGAGAAAATATTAAAAATAAATTTTGTTTAATTTTATTTAGTAAATCACTAGACTTTGGTCTGAATTATCACCTCCCCCTAGTAAATCATTAAAGTTGCTTATGAATTATACTCTGCCCCTTGTAAATCATTCAATATGAGATGTATGTTAATGGTGTTGAATGGCAATGATAGAATTGATATAACTGTTATTATTATGTAGCTATATATCTTTTGTACTGCAATTGAAATTTCTAGAGCTTTTGATATATAAGTTGTAGGATTATTTCTTTAATTTAGGAACATTGGAAAAAGGTTACTGTCAATCTTAACTTAATTAGTATATTTATTGTCTAAAATATAGTAATTTTAATTTAAGGATATAGTGATGTTAATTTATATATTTTGTCAAGTTTAAACTTCAACTTTTTTATTTTTGCTATTTCTATTGTTTTATTTTATAAACTGGTATTATATATTATATATTTTTATTAAAAGGATTATATTTTATTCGAATTTAAAAATGTCTTCGTACTATATTCTTTTTTCCCTTTTTTTTTTTTAGTTCGTACTTGAGGTTCTGCCCTTCTTCATTATTTTAAATTAATTGCTCTACTGTTGAAATATGGTTTAAATTTAGTAAATTTTCATGATTTAAAATTTACTTTATTGATCATTTGCCAACAGTTTAGGTTGTAAAATTCTATTTAATATAAGGTAAGAATAACTTTGTTCTCTGGTAATACCACTAAACGTTTTTTTGTAATTATCAATATGTTAGTTTTTGTTTAACTTTATTTTTGTGTAACTGTTTTTGTCATGGCTTTTCATGGCTTGTAATGATAATGTTCATAAATGTGTTTGTCATGGCAACAATTTTTTTTTTTTACTTGTGAAACGCTGTCAAATGTTTAAGAAAATTTAAGTCATGCAAGAAAAAAAGATAAAGGCTTACTAGTTAGAACAGAAAGTGCTCATGTTTATGTAACGGGTGATGCGGAAGTTATCGGACAAAATAAAAACGTCAATAACTTATTTATAAATAAAAAAACAAACTACTATTATTTTTTTTTTAAATAAAGCATTTATCTTTTCATAAAAATATATGATTTTTTATATGAAAGAACACCACCATCTGCAATTGATCTCAATTTTGCTCTGACGCCTTTCATATGCGACTGTAAAAAGTTTAAATCAATTTCTTGTAGTTTTAGTTTAATGCGATCAATCAAAACTTGCTCTGTTGAAGCTTGCCAATCTCCCTCGTAAACCTTCTGTGCCAAATGTCCCTAAAAATTTTTAATTGGTCGTGCTTGAGGCACATTTGGGGGATTGGATTCTTTATCAATGTAATAGACATATTGGTCCATCCAATTTAGCGAATCTTTAGAATAATGAGAAATTGCTAAATCTGGCCAAAATAAATAGTTAAAGTCTCCATGATACTTGTGAATAAATGGAAGAAGTCATTTTTCTAAACATTCATTAATATAGATTGATGAATTGATCGCTACAGCCTTGGAAGTGCGAAACAATGGCTCGGACATACCACGGTCAGATATGGCTATCCACATTAATAATTTTTTTGGAAATTTCTCTTTTTCTATAAAACGAACACCTTCTGGGCATGTCTTTTTGTTGTTTGTGTAGTATCCAGAATTTCCAGGCATGTTGTCCTCTGCAAAACAAAAGTATTTTTCGTCATAGATGACTAGAAGCGATTTTGTGTTATAGAGTTGGTTAACTAGTTTCCTGCTTCTTTTCTTTGCCTTTATTTGTTGTTCTATAGTGTATTTTGGAGTCTTTTCACGTTTTCTATATTTAATATTCATTTTTTTTAAATGACGACTAATTGTCGATTGATTTACACTAAATTTAATACCTATTTTTCTCTGGCTGACCCCTTTTTGATTGTTGACAAGTCTTGTTAATTCGTTAAAAAAAAACATTTTTAGTCGCTTTCGAAAAGATTCTCGTTCAGCTGCATTTAACCTCATTTTAAATAATTGTGTTTCAAATAATAAAGTTTATATTTTATAGAATGTTTATGCCTACGCATAAAATTACAAAAACTAATTATTATGCTCAAATAATGAAATTAGGATTTGTCCGATAACTTTCGCGTCACCCGTTAACCAAAAATTATTATATAACAGTTGATATGCTTATTGTTAAAAAAAAGCCTTCACCTCGAGTAGGTAAAATAATGATTTATTAAGCTCAGTATCTAACATCAAAATTGATTGCATTGCTTCTGAAGCACCAATACAAGAATGTATTATTACAGATGATCCAATTACAGGGGATGCAAGATTTCTACTAATAACATTTCTACATTTCTACTAACAACAAGTTCTACAACATTTGAAATAAATCCTCTTTAAACAACACTAAATGTGCACTACCAATCTTTCCACTACTTTCAACTGAGGATGTCGAAGATATCTTAATCAAATGTTATCAGATAGTGTTATACATTATTTCCAAAACTTAATAAAAAAATGTTTATCATAAAATGGGCTTGTAAATCCAATTTCATAATCATTTATCATAAAATGGGCTTGAAGATCAAATTTTGGAACAAAATTTTTTTTTCAAGGCACTATGTTCACAATCATTTGTTCAAATCATTTGTAATGGTTGTAAATATGCAGAAATATATGTACTTGACAGTAACTTTCAAGGAAATTTATTAATAGATAAACAGAGCCGAATATGTTCTCTTTAAAATTATGATGAATCTATGATCAAAGTAAATATTTTACCAGTGCAGCAGCAAGAAGGATATGGTAGATTGTGGTTTGTTTTCGCTGGCTTTTGTTAAATTTATTTTATCAAACAACAAAAACCCTGTTGAAAATAATTGGTTTGACCAAAAGCAATTTAGAAGTCATGTTCTCTTGTGCTTGAAGGAAAATGTAATGAGATCTTTTCCACTTTCGAATTTCATGAGTCGTGGATGCCATTCAAAGGAGTTTATATTGAAAATCTTCTGTTCTTCCAGGATGGTTTTGACACCACCGTATCAAGTTATTTAGTTATCAAGTTATTTAGTTATTTAGTTATCAAGTTAATAAGTTGTTATACATATTTTCCTACATAAATATCATTTATATGATAATACCTGCCTAAACCTTTTGCTTTAGCTTATGCAGTGTGATATCATCAGTAACTTTATGTAGACCTATTATGTAATATGATATATATATATATATATATATATATATTAGGGATATGACTTTTTTGCAACCTACTAGGCCTGTATCGTAATTCAATGAACTTTTATGTAAAAAGAACGAATAGATGTTTCATTTTGACATATTTTGAAAAAAGGTCACCCCAAAACCAAAAAATCGAATTTTCAATAGGTACACTTTTGTACAGTAAATGAATATTAAAGGCTGAAGATGTTGTAAGAGTCATACTCCTGTTGTTATTTTATTTATTTATGCAACATGTACTGTGATATAACAAAAAACATTATGTGATATATAATTATACAAGTATTACAAAATTAACAGTATCAAAGCGTCTAGTACAACAATATACATAACTGTCTGTGTCTATAGGCCTACTGTGTTTAGTACATGGGTCACATGATGCTCACGTCTCATAAAGAGTCTAGCGCTTATTACTTAGAATGAATCGAAGTTGCAGTTTGTCTTTCTTTCTGCAGGAAGCATACAGGTCTTGCATCACCTTGATTGCACGTTCAGCTATCTGATTACTTCGTGGTATGTCGATGACGGATGGCTCTTTCTTCCAGTGATTTTTGAATGACTGCAATGCCTTTTTGTAAGGCTTCAATACATCAGATAAATTCTTGAAGTCATTGTCATTGTACTTTTGACTACTAAACCAATGTTCTGCCCACTCATATGAAATGAACCTGCAAACCTTCTCCAAATTCTTTCTCGCTTCAGGCATAAGAATGAACGCCAGAATGGCGAGAATGGCTCTTGAGTTCCATCTGGCATTGCTCATATTAGGAATGTTCTGAAAGTGAATCAGAGGGAAGTTTCTTTGTTCTTCATAGAACCTAAACACTCTTGTTAAATGGTACAAAAACTTCATATCGTCTCTCCACCCTGATTTATCAAGAATTTCTACAGTTCCATTCACAAACTTATCCTTCAGTTCATCATACTTATTCAACAGTTCAGACACAAATGGGTATTCAATGTTTGGAGATTTGGTATCACCCCCAAGTTCTTCGTCCATCACCAGACGGAGAATCCTGTCTAGTACGTGATGCTGACAACCGATAAATTGTGGTATTGTGACACCCTTTAATTTAAACATACGTTGCAACTTCACAACAACTCCATTTCTCTTCCCAGTATTGACGTTTGTTGTATCAGTAATGATCATCTTAATTGAATTCCACAAATTGTATTCATCAATAAGTTTGGCAATTTTTTCAGCAACAGTTTCAGCTTTGCCATCTTTTAAACGCAGTGCATCAAGTTTCACGTCAGTTCTTTCATTCTGAAGTACAACTACCTGATATTCCTTATCATCTATTCGTTTGCCGTCAAAGTGTAAGGACCACTGTTCCATTTTAAGTTGTTGTATCATTTCTTTTTTTAATTTACCTGCCTCTTTGAATATGGACTTGTAAATTGCTGATTGACTTGGAGTTGGAATATCAATACCTTGTTGTGATAATACATTGCATATTTTAGCAGCTTTCTTTGTGGAAACTCCACTTGATGTAACCATACTTACAGCAAATTTACTTTTGTAGTGCTTTCTAGTTTTTTTCTGAGTGTCCTCATCATCGTCTTTATCACCGTCGTCGTCTTCATCATCTTCACTCTTACTTTTGCAGTTTTCAGATTCAGTACCACTGTCTGTGGTAGACAGGACTTGTGATGTGGAAGGTATTGCTGTTCCAGACTGGACTTTCCTTCTCTTGGAAGGGTGAATGGTTTCTTTACTTGCCACTTGTCCTGTTGAGTACCCCACCTGTCCTTTACTTTCTTTTTGTAGGTGGTATAGACGTTTATCTTCCGAGGATAACCACTGGCCATTCACTTTCGTGATGTCAAATAATGCATTGAGAACATCATATTTTCCACGCTTGACACATTCATCATAGACCTTCAGCACCTTCATAAGCTTTGCTCTTATCACTTGATCAGACACACGTGGAAAATTCAGTTTATTGTCCCACAATTTTGTAATTTCCTTAGAAATTTGGTCTATTCGTTCTTTTCTTCCTTTAACATATGCTCCGAGAAACTGGTATCTTCCTACGATCTGCAATTGAAGTGGTATTCTGGATTTTTCATCGAGTGAATGTTCTTCTACAGCCACGCTTCCTCTTCTTCTGTGTGACTCTTGAAATCTCACCAAATTTTTAGTCCAAGTCTTCTTGTTCTTTGTTACTGTGGTATGACTTTTCTTGTGAGACATCATATAATATTGTTACGACTTTACGGATAGCTGAGCGTAAATATCCGTTTAATAAAGTCGTTTAATTAATAAAATACTTTAACTGTATAGTAATCCAATTATAGTTCGATAATCCAGTCAATGTTGATAACAGTTCGATAATCCAGTCCGTATCCTAACGATAATGCTACAACTACTTATACTTCGTACACTTACAGCGTCTTTAGTTCGCTACAGTAGTTCCTTATTAGCTCAGTTACACGCAGAGTACTTCATAGAACTATTCACATTATCAACACTGAGCTCTGACAGCAGCTCGCTTATATAATTATTTAGAGCTTCCAGAATGTTCTACTAAGTTCTATAATCTTCTACAGTCTGTTACAGTCGTCTACATCACCGTGGTAACACAATGACGTCATCACATAACAATTCCAAGTATTTGCCGGCACACAGCCGTTTCGTTGCCATGGTAACGTGTGGCGTTATATTTATAAATTCATAACAAAATAATGAAATAAATAGAATTAAGCTGAGAATTAAGCTTAAGATTAAAACATCGGTCAAAAATGAATGTATAAAAATGGTAAATCAAATTTTTATTTTGGGGGTGACCTTTTTTTGTTGCAGAAAGCTATTTGGGCCTTTTTTCATGATTTTAGGTAAAAGTTCATCGATTTATGATACAGGAAACATTTTATTTGAAAAAAAATTAAAAAGTCATATCCCTAATATATATATATATATATATATATATATATATATATATATATATATATATATATATATATATATATATATATATATATATATATAAAATAAATAAATTGAAAATCATTATATTAGACACATGATCTAATGCAAAAGTTGCTTAATGTTATATAACAGAAAGCGCGAAAATTTCCAGACTCTATTTTGAACAATAATAACATGTAGTCTTGCTCTAGCTGAAGAACAAAATAATCTATAAACAAGTAAATTTTAGTATTCTCTTATGTTGAGATATGCTTATTAAATATTAAATTTGAATAAATTTTTTAACTTTGTAGTATGTATTTATGTAATATATATATATATATATATATATATATATATATATATATATATATATATATATATATATATATATATATATATATATAATAATATTTTTTTTAATTATTTTTTTTACTGCTTATTTTTTTATTATTTATTTTTTTATCTACTTTACCTAATTGGCGGTCAACCGATGAAATTACCACTAGATAAACCATTTTTTGTAAATAAAGTAGAATTAAAATAATTGAGCAGGTATATATATCAAAATTCGCAATGCATAAATGTACAAACATTTTTATATGTAAACCAAAATGATATTTACAGTTTGCAATATTTAATCAAAAAAAGAAATGATCTTCTGAAAATAATTAATTGAGGGTGAGAAGTCAATTAACCTTGTAGATTAAATCATAATTAATGACATTGATTATCGAAAATAAGAACCAACAAAGTTGTAAAAAGTGTTAACATTTTCTTTCATAAATTCTTTCCACCGAAGCAATGAATAAAGTGAAGAATTTAGTAAGTTGTGTTAAAGGACACTGTGGTAGCTAAAAGAGCTGCAGCACCAGTCATTGCCATAAAAGAAACTTCACCTATGGAACAGTTTGTCTTTGTAGACCTAAGGAAATAGGTGGCCACCCTATTCCAGTTCTACCAGTTAGCATTGTATTAGATATTTAAAGTTTTAGCTTCACATTTTAAGTCTATAATAATGTAAAATCTCTGAACTATTTCTAACATTCACCGACAAGAGCAAGAAGGCTTTTTAAAGAAGAACCAGAACTGAGAGCAAAAGGTAAGGTTTATTTGTAACACAACACAGAGCTGTCCAACTCTGGCGCAAAAAAGCTGGTTTTATCACTAAATCAAGTTGTTCCAAGTCGGATTGACTTGGATGGATTGAGTCGGATGAACTTGCTCTCTATGTTTAATCAGTTGAGCAAAAAACTTGAAAGTCATTTTACCAAAACTTGGATAAAAGTTGCAATAACAAGGACACAAATCAGGTGGATAAACTTGTCATTCACTGAAAAGACTTGAAAGTTCATTTGTCACTGAAAAGACTTGAAAGTTCATTTGTCAGCAAGTTCTTGAAACTAGAACCCTCTGCAATAACTACATTATGAAACTGGGAGTGGATGGTGGTGGTGGTTTTCCAAAAGTAAGCTTTGTAATCATGGAAAAAGATTTAGCTTCACAATCTTTGCTATCAAAACGACTTCTCACCCAATCTCTGGCCATAGATTCTGGTGTTAAGCATCAGTTACTGATTGCCATTTCTGCAGATCTCCAGGAAAACTATAGCAATATCAAGCAAGTTTTTGATCTGCTAAACCTTGAAGAACTTCTCTTTTCTTTTTCCTGTGATATGAAGCCATCAAATATCATTTGTGGTCTACAAGTACATTAGTGTACACCCATGCTCTTAGTGTGACATTTCATCAAAATATCTTGCAAAGTGTGGATCTCTAAGAACTTTTTGATCAAGCAGAGGAGATTATCAGGTATTGAATGTGGCTAGTGCTAACATCAAGAAAGCAAGTTCATTCGGCTATTGTTTTGCAGTGGAAGCTATTAAAGTTCCACCACTTATATGGAATTATCAGGCTGAAATAGTCTTAAGAGAAGGATGAAATGTGTTGTATAAGTGCAAGGGAGTGACAAATAAACTATAATATTTGGACAGGTGTCCAGTATTGAGAGATGGTGTTTAAGAGGAGAGTATTATTCAGTGATTAATTAAGAGTTAAGCAAGTATCGTTTAAGTTAGAATTAAGTAAGTTTTGTTTGAGTGTTCTGTAAGTTTGTGTAAACTATTGTGTTTTGTGTTTGTAGTGTTCTAAAAGTCTTATATGTCATTTAATGTCTTAGTTTGTATTAATCTGCATGTTAGTAAAGACTTTGATTTTTGAATCATAGCCATATTAAACATGCGTATCATGGATGGCTCACGGATGGTATGGATACTGTGATCTGATGTGGTTCATGATCTGGTTAAATATTGTATTATTGACATGGTTAGAGAAAGTTGTTTGTGTTATGTTTAATTTTCATTTAGTCAATATGTTTTAATGCGGTTCTTCATTTTATATTTATGTTTACATGGGCTATTTAAGATACTAATTTTATATTCAGTTTATATTCAAATTAATATATTTTATTGTACTTATTCTTTTAGTATTTAAAATAAAAATGGTATACCATAAATATCCATTTTATATTAAGTTTATTTTATTCTAGTGATGGTACTTGTTTTGTTTTTTAGTTTATATTTATTTTTATTTTAAACAATTTATTGAAATTATTCCTTTTAGCTTTTGTTTATACTTAAATTATGTTTATATAGTGTGGTGCAGCTGTTCGTTTTATATTTAGCTTATATATAATTAAATTTAACTAACATCCTTTAATGGAAATATTAGTCATTTTACATTTAATTTACTTTAAATGGTTTCATGAAATTATTTGTTTTTTATGTTTAATTTTTTTTTTTTTGGTTTTAATTTATTTATACAGTACTGTCCGATTCTTTTAGTCTAAAATTAGTTTGTATAATATGAACGCTTAAGACCTGTAATAAATTTGATACATCGGAAGAGTAGATATAATTTTTTTTAAGAAATTCATTCATCAAAAACAAATATTAAAGCAATTTTTTTTCCTTTAAATAAGAATACGAAACATTACAAACCTTGTGAACATAGCCCCTGCAAGGAAAAGCAAGTCTGTAAACAAAATTTTGTATACTTCATTCACTGACAGAACCATTCAAAAATGGTGAACATAAAAATTCTCTATAAGTACAAAATGAATATATATTTTTTTAAATTTCCGTAACCGGAAAAACTTTAACTTCTACAAAGATATTTTTAAAATTATTTAGCTAATAGCTTACCTAAATTTTTAAATAAGCTATAGTAGTATCCAATTTACAAAACTGGTCTTTAGTGATTGTGCTATTAAGAAATGCTTAGCAACTTTGCAAGTAATCTAAAGTAGTTATATTAATTTGGCACAATAAATTACAAAACATACCTGTAGGTTTTGTATATTACATTCAAATCATTATCGTTTACGATGCTGCTCTATGACTTAACTATAGTGTAAATACATTTCAACTCTATAATCTTGATAGAAGAGATGTGCTAAAATAGTTTATGGCTATAATAAATACTCAAGTGCTAAAAATATGTCTATAAAACTGGGCCTGCCTACTTTCGACACTTTACTGCTTAACTGCAGATATAGTTTTAAAAATCAGCTTGTCACCTGCGCCAGTAATTATTTAACTGCATATGAATTGAACATATTTTTTAACTGACCTTTTTTCTTTTTTTTACTAGTGACCTTATATTGTACTTGTTGTATGAAATAAATAAATTATTATTATTATTATTACTAAACATCGCACAACTTTTAAATCATATATTTTTTTAATTTTATATCACAAAAAATAAAAATATTGCTGCCATGGCAAACACATTTATGAACAATATCATTACAAGCCATGAAAATCCATGACAAAAACAGTTACACAAAAATAAAGTTAAACAAAAACTAACATATTGATAATTACAAAAAAACGTTTAGTGGTATTACCAGAGAACAAAGTTATTCTTACCTTATATTAAATAGAATTTTACAACCTAAACTGTTGGCAAATGATCAATAAAGTAAATTTTAAATCATGAAAATTTACTAAATTTAAACCATATTTCAACAGTAGAGCAATTAATTTAAAATAATGAAGAAGGGCAGAACCTCAAGTACGAACTAAAAAAAAAAAAGGGAAAAAAGAATATAGTACGAAGACATTTTTAAATTCGAATAAAATATAATCCTTTTAATAAAAATATATAATATATAATACCAGTTTATAAAATAAAACAATAGAAATAGCAAAAATAAAAAAGTTGAAGTTTAAACTTGACAAAATATATAAATTAACATCACTATATCCTTAAATTAAAATTACTATATTTTAGACAATAAATATACTAATTAAGTTAAGATTGACAGTAACCTTTTTCCAATGTTCCTAAATTAAAGAAATAATCCTACAACTTATATATCAAAAGCTCTAGAAATTTCAATTGCAGTACAAAAGATATATAGCTACATAATAATAACAGTTATATCAATTCTATCATTGCCATTCAACACCATTAACATACATCTCATATTGAATGATTTACAAGGGGCAGAGTATAATTCATAAGCAACTTTAATGATTTACTAGGGGGAGGTGATAATTCAGACCAAAGTCTAGTGATTTACTAAATAAAATTAAACAAAATTTATTTTTAATATTTTCTCCACCAGTGCATGTCCGAACCAAAGTTTCAAACTAAGGATAGAAAACAAACAAACTAGACTTTTAAATAATGGACAAAGATGAAAGAGTGATAGACATGGAAATAGGACCACCACTAAGATTAATCAATAAGGCACACAATGTCATTCAATAGAGTGTCATCATAAACAGCACCATTATAAGCAAATTTTTAGTCACATCATATCTTTTTTTATTTTTTTCTAATCATATTTTTTTGAAACATTTCTGTCAAACTCATGGTGACAATCTAAAACTTCATTAGAAACAACAATATAAGGCATTCCTGAATTAGGAATTTTCCCAAAGTACACTATTATTCGCTGTAATTGTATCTACAAGGGTGGCCACATAAAAATTTTATAAGAAAAAGAAGATATTAGAGGATTTTAGTGGGAGATTTTGCATTTAATTTAGAGAATTTTTTTTGCAAAACTACAAAATTTTGAATAGAAATAGAGAATTTTAGAGGATTTTATTTATAGGTTTAACGTCCATGTTTCCACATAACTGGACGTTAAACCTATAAAAAAAATCCTCACAAAATGTCCGAACCCTGACAGGGGTCGACAACGTCATTTTTTATGTTAGATGACATTGATTTGCTAAAAGTTTTTAAAGATTTTTTACAGCCCAATCCTCATTTCAGACATTAACCAGTTTTGCAGACCATGAATTTTGAATATTATGCAACCATCAAGAAATGAAAAAACAAAAAAAAGGGGTTAAAGAGGAGATTTTATCACGTTTTTAACTTTTTAGAGGATAATAAAGGATTTTAGATGATTTTGAAAAAAAAGGACTTTAGAGGATTTTAGAAGAGCAGTGGCCACCCTGATTTAAGAAATATTGGGTTAGCAACATAATGCAAAAAATTTATTAAAAAATCCTGCAAAAATTCAAAAAGTAAGAATACTCAGCTAACCTGTGTAACCAAAATTTTTATTAGAATAATTCACTACAAATTGTCTCCCATCCTCTTCAACAAATTCTAAAGTAAAAATTTAATTTTAATCTAGAGTTGTTGTCAAATTTTTCTTTTCAAACTTCAATATTTTTATTTTAGTTAATTATGATTGAATAAATTTGCTGCGATGTATTATAATCGTTGAATTGAGGTATTTGAATTCCTCACAAATTATTGTATTGTGACGCATTTAAATCACAAATTACAAATATTGACGCAACTTTTAACAAATTAATCCATACGGAATAAATAACCTCGTAGAATTCCACTTTCCTCAGAGCTTTCTTCAGAAGTGTTCAGGCTTAAATTGTCGTCATAAAGAACTGAATATAGATCCATACCAATATTTACTTTAACAACGTGTCAATTTTTGTTTACTTTTATGTATAAACTCAACGGTTTCCGAAAAAGCCTACCTACTTTTGAGCAATGGGAAAAACTCTTCGGCAAAGGAAATTATTCACCTCCTTTTGAGCCATGGGATCGTCTCCCAGTGGGCACAGGACGTAAAAAAGACGTCTTTTAAACGTGTTTTGAACCTTTTAAACGTATTTTGAACGTTCAAAAGACGTCTTATTTAGGTCCTGTGCCCACTGGGCTGCTAACCGTAGCATTATTGTATTATGATAATTGGGTAATGAATCAATCTAACTATATTTAAGTTTAATTAGTGAAAAACAAATAAAATTTTAATTAAAAAAGACCAAAACAAATCAAATATACAACATAATATATTATTAAAAAAAATTTACAAATTAAAAAAAATAATTTACAAAATTAAAAAAAATAAAATAAAAAAATCCCTTAAGAAAAAGCAGCAACAAAAAAGTTATAAATATCTTCACTGATAGAAGACCTTTAACGGGTGGCCCAAGATAAATGGCATAGGTAGTATTTTTATTATAACTTTGTTATTTTTTTAGCTAGAACAGTGATTTTTTTTTAAAAGATTTATTATTAAATTCTCTACAAAGTGACATGATTTATTTAATGTAAATAGTCGCCATTTTTTTTTGACATACGATATAAGCGATTGGTCCAACTAGTACAACTTTCTAAAGCTACATTTACTCTAATGTTTTTCGCACTTTGTTTAAGTTCTTGAATTAATTTTAATTTTGATTTAATTTTATTTCATTTCATTTGGTGAACGAGTTTATCTCATATTGAGTAATCTAAAGGATTGAGATCGGGGGAATTTGGAGACCAGTGGTTTTTTTCAATAAAGCAGGAAAATTATCATGCCACCATTGTTGAGTTAAATGATGCGTATGTGAGGTTGCTCCATCTTTCTGAAATGTCCAATCATCACCAAACATCTCGTTTCCATTTTTCAAAGCCACTAGCAACACTTTTTTTATATACCAGTCATGATTTACTGTATCTTTGTCTAATATAACCAGTGGCGTAACACCTTTTGAACAAGCTCCCAACCAAACCATTACCTTTTGAGGGAATTTTTGTTTCTGTTTAAAACCACCATCTTTATCAGCTTCATTACGATTAGTGGACCATATGTGATCATTTTGGGCATTGTACATGCCATTTAAATCAAAAAATTTTTCATCTGAAAACAAAATTTTCAGTGTTTGTTCTTTTCGAAAATGGTTTCTTATCCAAATTGCAAATTTAATTATCTTAACTTTTTGACCATTTGTAAGCAATGGTTCAACTCTGTGTTTGTATGCCTGCAAATTGAGATCCTTTTGAAGTATTCTTTGAACACTGGTTCTGGAGATATTGAGTTCATTAGCTAATTTTCGAGATGAAATCCTCTTTTTATGTTTCAGACAACTTCTGATTTTTTGAATGTTTGCATTTGTTCGAACTGATGTTGGACCACCTGATGGACATTTCAACTCGATAGAGCCTGTCTCTCTTATCATTTGACACCACCGATTTATTGTACAAAACCCAATGAAACCCTTAATATCAGCAAATATTTTTAATGGACCATCACCATTTTGGTATTTAGAAAGTACAAGCTTTTGCAAATCTTTCGATTTCATTATCTACAAATAAAATTAAAAACCATAAAACAAAACCATAAAGACAGATTTATAGAGAATTTAATAATAAATCTTTTAAAAAAAAAATCACTGTTCTAGCTAAAAAAATAACAAAGTTATAATAAAAATACTACCTATGCCATTTATCTTGGGCCACCCGTTACAACCTTTTGCTTACTGTTTTTTCTTTGGTGTCTCCAAACACCCCGGTATGGATAAGCTCTCCATTTAAAGGAGGGCTCATCCATACTCCCATTACTGCACCACTATTTAAAAGACCTCTCCGATAGAGGCCCTCGGTGTTGGGAGCGATAATTTCTGTATTGCTCAAATGTTAACGACTCTAAAATTACAAATAGAAGAATATAATAAAAATTATAAATATTTGCAATTTTATTTAAGCAGAATATAAGGCATAACCTCACCATTTTCAGAGGTAACAGAAGACGAGGCTGAAAATATTAAAAAACAAATGAGAGTGAATTAAAAAGGGTTGAACATGTGAAAAATTTTATTTCAATAAAAATACGAGTAAAACGCGAACAGTTAAAAAAAGTCATATATTAAATAATTCTTTCACCTATTGCACATATTTCTCCAAACAAAGTATATAAAATATAAAACACAGCCATACCATTTATGCTTCTACCAGACACTAAAGACAAAAAAATATACCTCAGAATAATCGATAAAGTAATAATTACATATAAATAAATATATAATTATAATTATTTTACCTATTCCCCTCATTTCCTCCATAAAGTTGTCTAAAGCAAGAAAAAAGATGACTGAAGTTAAAACTAACTAAAAATAAACTAAAAATAACTATAAACTAAACCAAAACTATAAATTAAAATAAACTTTAAATCTTAATATCTGTACCTCAGAAGACAAAGGTCAGTTGTCCAGTTTTTTGTGAAAATGAGTTATGTATGAGACCTTTTTAGCTTTTTCAGTATCTACAAAGGTATAAAGACTGTTGTCCTACGACAATGTGAAACAAAGTTAGGTCAATATAAAAGGTCAGTTGTCCCCACAATGTGCAAAGGAAAAACGTCTGTTGTCCAGAATGGCTTTTCACTTTTTTTATTTAACTTTTATTTTGTCAAAACTATATTTCATGTACCTTAAAACAAATTAAATAAAACACGACAAAAATTACATAAATTTAACCATCAAGAATAAGCCAATAAAAACTAATTATTTGCTATTTCCTTTCTCTTGAACAATTTCTAAAACGTAACAACCAACCTTTGACTTCTGAGATACAGATACAAATGCTTCATTTATTTAATTATGCTAATCATATAATTTATACTTAGTTTTTGTTCCGATTCTTCTAGAAGAAAACATAAAGTAAAGCTAAAGTACTTGAAGTTTCAAAATTTCAGTTTCAGTACAAATAAACAAATTCCTATTAACAAATATCTAATAGCAAAAACACTGACTTATTTCACTCTTCAATTCTGTGTCTAAACAATAAAAGCACTTAAATGTATAGACATTAAAATATCTACTTTTTAAAAATAAATTCACTTAACTAATGTAACTAATACCTTTATTAGCTCTCTCTTGATCAACTAAAGAAAATAAATCTTAATTAAACTTACTTGATATAAAATGATAAAAATCTGACTTACTAAGATTTTTAAATTTCTTCTCTTTTTTATTGACGATATAATTTTAAGTAGGACCTAAGTTCTTGCGCTTATTGTATAAAATTATAAAAACCTACTGTTTTACTTTAAAGTCAACAACAACATTTTAAAAAACATTCTAGTTACTTTATAAAAAATAAAAATCTTTTTAAACTTACTATCTCTCTCTTCATTGTTGTCAACTAAACAGAAAAATAAACAAACAATTGATAGTAAATTTTAACTTTGGTAGTAAGTTATTAAGTAGATTAAATAGATCTTTGATCTATTTAATCTGCTCTAACAGTCTACAACCTTATCAATAAACTAATTATTTTCTACAACTCAGTGTAAGTTAGCAAAGATATATTTTATAAGTAATTAAAAAATATTTGAAATTATAAAAACCTGAAAACTTAAACCTACTTCAAAGAAAACAGATATATTAAAAAGTATTTTTTTTTTCCTTTTTAAAAAGTAAAAATGCTTTTTAATTTACTTTATCCAATAATGAGCAACACGATCTAAAGGCATTTGTTCTGCTCCTTCTCTAAAATCTCTAAGTACAGAAAAATAAAAAAAAAAAAACGTTGTAAATCCTTTTTTTTGCAAACTTCAATATTATTTCTTTAAAAAAACTATTAGTAAACGTTTTTAAAAAATTCACAAACTTTACAATATTATGTTTTTCTGTACCATATAAATACATCATCTGATAAATCTAAAATAAAAAATGTCACGAATAAGTAAATAAATCAGAAAAACATTACATACAAAAAAAAAAAATCAATGTACCTCATAGAGAAAAGCTCTTGTGATTTACCAGAGTAGTAATAGTTAAATATTACTATTTCATGTTAGCTTTTAGAAAATAATTTATGCTGGTACATCATGATTCCAAAATATTTATAGCAAAATCATGTAATAAACAGCGCTAATGACAAAAAATCAAATTGAGACAAATCAAATTGTATATATGGCAAAATAATTTGTCTTGGCTTTTAGTGAATGATTAAAAGTAGTGATTTTTAATAGTGAAATTACCTATTTATCATTTTTAACAATAGACACCAACGTGATGGTAAGCAAAATGTCTATCAACTCAAAAGTAACAACATCACAACAACAACACACAACACCATAAGTTTAAATAATAATATATATCTAACATAACTTAAGTAACATAACATTCATATATAACAGAACATAAGTAACAACATTACGCAAAATGTTATTAAAATACATTATTATGTATTTTCAGAATAATTAATAATAAAGGCTTGAAAACACCTAGACCTATATTTAACCTTATGTAAGCATATTTAAACACATTTATAAAACAACTATACAACACATATTAACACATACACAAACAATAAAAAAACACTTTACATTATTATAAAAACACATTGATAAAACAACTATAAAACGCATATTACCACACACACATACTTATCAAAAAAGCATATATGCAAACAATAAACATGTGCAAACAAAAATTTTAAAAATGACACGAGAAAATTTAAAATGATTCAAAGTAAACAATATATATATATATATATATATATATATATATATATATATATATATATATATATATATATATATATATATATATATATATATATATATAAACAACACTCTTTACCTTCATTTTTTTTTTTTTTTATGAGAACTGTAATCCCCATAACAAAATTTAACCTTTACATACAATAACATGTGAAATGTCATGTCAGTGTTGGCACAAAATTTTAATTTATTTTCTAAATTTTCTAAAAAAGAACAAAAATAGTTAATAACATCACAGAAATTTCGAAGTAGTAAAAACCAACTTAATGAAAATAGCATTAGCATAACTTTTTTGTTGCATAAAAATTATTAAGCCTCATTCATACCCCATATTTTCCTTCTAAAAAATAAAATATAAACTCAATAAAAACAAAACTGTTGAAAAAAAATAAAGCTAAAAGAAAAACTAAAACAAACAAACTGTAAACGGTTTAAAAAATTAAAAGGAGTGATCGTTTCTACTTTTTATTTAATAAAAATGTTATATATAGATTGCTAAACTATTTTCTATACTTACTTAATTATAATATGATCTTAGCGATAATTATTTATCGTAATATGATTCTTTATGTAATATTTCTAAACTAATAACTTATAATTAAGTTCCAAAAGGTAAAAAATTTTAAGTCGCTTGAGAGATCTTTCTCCAATGACCGCGTGCATTTTGAGAACGCGCTCTTTTAAATTCGGAAAAGCCTAGTAACTAATTAAAACTACTTTAAAAACGAGAGCGACGTTAAACGTTAACTCTAGCAATTATATTAAGATTATTTACAATATTTTTTTAGTTAAGATGTGACGGGAGCAAGCAGAAGACAAAAGTCTTATCATCCAGCCCCAATGTATCATTTACATATTAAACAAAAAAAAATACCTATCATATAAAAAAAGTATTACCATCTCAGTAAAATAATATTAAATACTTTTAAATAAAAAGTGTTACATTTTTTTTTATACAATACAACTTAAAATAAAAAAATAAAATTCAAAGATAGGTAATGATGTAAAGGGTGATGTCACTTTTTAACAAAAGGAAAAGTTAAAAAATAAAAGAGAATAAAATAAAATTTAAAAATAAAACGGTATTTGAGATACGTCATAACCAAGTAACTGTTTTTTGAGATACTTTTAAAAGTTTGAATTGAAGTTGTAGTTTTACTATTATTTGGGAGGAATAAGTTTCACAAATGTGGCCCTCGGTAAGTTATTGAGAACTCGGATTGTTTTAACAAAGTTTTTGGTATCTGATAATTAAGCAACCAATGCTTTGTTTAATATTTATGATCTATAATAAAGAAAAGGTCTTCAAGATAATTAGGCAGCTAATGATACTTTAATCTAAACACAAATAAAAGAATATTATAAATATTTAACTGGTAAACATTCAGCAATCCAAGCTTTCTAAGCAGTGGACTGGCACTGGTGTATTTATTAGCATTTAATATAAGGCGGCTTGCTTGTCTTATACATATTATTGTCTTACACGTCTTGACGGATGTTAGAAGAGGTGCTTGCCCATGCAATGTTACAATAGCTAATATAGTTATGAAGAAATGAGAAGTAAATAGATTTGAAAGCTTTTATCCAATATATATCTAGTTTTATACCTAATTCCAATACTTTTTGAAATTTTATTTTCTATTAGGTAAATATGCTCTTTCTAACTTATTTGCTCATTGATTAAAACGCCTTAGAATTTAACACAGAATGTCCGTTACAACTTATTTTTTTTCTTATAAAATATCGGGGAGCTTTAAGGGCAACCTGTCAGATTTAGAAGATTTAGAAAAGAATATTTGTTTTTGGTGGAGTTCAGAGAGAGTTTGTTGGCTTTAAACCATTCATTAAGGCTATCAAGTTCAGGATTCATAGTGCATATTAAAAAACTTGGGTGTCGTCAGCAAAAAGATTGAAGTTTAGTATACTAGATGATAATTAAATATCGTTGATTTAAATAATGAACAATAAAAGCCCTAAAATAGATCCCGGTGGAACTCCGCAGGTAATGTTTTCTAATTTAGTGTAGGTTTTCTCATAATATACACATTGTTTTCGGTCTTTAAGATAGGAACAAAACCAGTTAATATGATTATTTTTGACTCCATAAATTTTAAGTTTGTAAAGAAGAATATCATGGTCCACAGTATGAAAGGCTTTTGAGAGGTCAATAAACACTCCAACAGTATATAGGTTGTTTTCAAACCCATTTAATATTTCTTTACCTAATTTATTTACAGCATGTTCTGTCGAGTGCCCTTTTCTAAATCTGTACTGATTGTTATTTAGAACTTAGTGAGTTGTGAGATAGTTATAAAACCTATTATACATTATTCGCTCTAGAATTTTAGAAAAACATGGAAGTATTGAAATAGGTCTATAATTAAATAACTTTAAGATATCACCATCTTCTTTTAGATTTGATTTAACAATTTTTTTTTCCTGGTGATGATTTGTTTGCTAGGTTTTTACCCGCGTTTATAAAAAGTTATTGAAACTGTTAGCAATATCTTTTTTTCTCATTAGTTATTCTTCTTTCATCCTCAGTATATAAATATTTCGGTAAAGTATAACCACGAGTTTTTTTTTCTTTTCCTACGACTTCCTTTGTTATATCCCAAGAGTTTTTGTTATTTCCGTTATTTTTTTTTTAGCTTTTTTTTTTCAAGTTTTCAATCAGGTTATTGTAAATTTTATATAATTTTTCGTTTTGATAAGTTTTTTTAAGTATTTTCATAGAGTTTTTGTTTCTTCTAAGAAGATGTAATAAGTCATTTTGTAATCCATGGGCTTTGTAGACTTAAAAGCTTGGTTTGAATTTCCTTCATCAAAAACTTTTTGTGGCACGCATTAAAGAACTCTTTGTAAAAAAATATTTAAGCTTTATTTGTAACTTTGCAATTAAGTAGTTATTTCCGGTTTACTTAGAGTAGATAATTTCTAAATTCCTTAATATTAAATTCAGTAATTTGTCTTTTTATTTCCGTTAGTACTTTGTTTTTTGATACTAAGAATTTTCCATGAATGTAAGCTTGATTTACATCTTTTACGAAGTTAAATAAACCTTTGTACTAAACTCTGAAGTTATAATCGGTGACATCTTTTAGAAATTTAGCTAACTGATAGTTGTATGTGATTGACAATACGATAAGTCAGAAACTTAAATTCGTATTTTCAGTCATGTTGAAACCACAGCTCTTTCACATCATAGTTGTTCAACAAATGGAAAAAAAAGTCAGTAATCATGGCTCTATAGCAGTCACTATTAAATTTAACTTTCTGACCAGCATCGTTTTTAAAGAAGTACGGGCCATTTATTCAACTAGCCCATAAAGCACACCAAACAGTCAGTTTTTCAAATTAATTACTTTGACGGACGGTCATATTGACAGTAAGTTAGACGTAGTGCGCGATATATATTCCGAGCAGAACCATGATTTTCAAAATAAAGTTGCACAATTTGGAAGTATTGTTCAGGTTGCAGTCCATTCATGTTAAATGCCAAACCAAAATGAACATAATCCACTTAACAGCTGACACAATGATCTCCTGTTGAAAAAATGTTGCCAACTTAAAGTTATATACCTCTTAAAAAAATACCCTTTATATTATCAACTTAATAAAATATTAAAAAGTACAAAGGTACAAATTTTATGCGACGTATCAACTTTTTACAAGTAAAAAAGTATTCTGCCTACCTCTGTAGTAAGATACTTCAATTAATTTTAACAATTTTTACAATAGAAAAATAAATTTAAAAAGTTCACTTAAAAAATTTATTCACGATTAATAAAATATACGAATCTTTTGCAAGTGTCGAATCATTAAACTTTGCAAGATGTTTGGTAGAGTGACCCGCAAAATACTGGTAAAAATGCTTAGAATAAATGACAAAAAGGCAAATTCAACATGTGGATTGGGGATTACTTAAGTAATCGTACACAATCCGTAAAATATTGAGATAATAAACTTATAAATTCATACTTCATTTTTTGTGAAGTGCGCAAAAGATTCTTGAGTTTTCTTAAAACGCGATCTCTCGTAAGCATCAAACATATCAACAATAATGTTTTGTGACTTTTTTAAACAAACAAAAAAAAAAAAAAAAAAAATCAACTCTTCTTTCAATTGAAAACTGAATCTAAAAATGTTTTAATGTGGTTTAAAGCAAATAAATTCTCTATTAATCTAATAAAGGAAATTTTTCTTTATTCCATAATTTCAATGAAACAACCGAAATTACTTTTTCAAAACTTATAATCATTAATAAAATATTAAAAGATGTTGGTATTCTATATCAGTGGATTTACAAAATAAGCTTTCAAATTTCTTTTAGTTTTATACAAAGGTATTTACTGGAGCAGTAATTACTGGAACTACTAACTGAAGTTGTACTTTTTAAGTCTAACTAGAAACACTTCATTAAAGACGGAATCATGCTTAAGAACAATAAATATTTAAAATAAAAACAAACATGCTAAACCATATTTCGAAATTATGAATACTGTTATACAAACTAAAATTGTATAGCATTTTAGGTCTTATGTAAAAAAATTTATTTTGACAGTGTATACACTGTTAAAATATATATTATAGAGATATGATATCACATATAATATCATATCTCTATAATATATATATTATATATCAATAGTATATGTTTTATATTAAATAATATATGTCAATAAATAATATATAAATATATATATATATATATATATCACCAGATTGGAAAGTGTGTTTAGGATGCCTAGCATTTGATTTGCTTTACATGAGGCAATGATGGATTGGGTTTTTACTTTAAGATCATTGGTAATTTGAATTCCAAAGTCACGAGGTAGTTGCTTCCAATGTAGTTCGATTCGTTATTGAACAAGGGCCTAATTCCTCCATTGAGTACTTGAAAGGTGTTAATTTTTTTTGGCCAAAGTGCATGACCTTGCATTTCTTTGAATTTAGCTCCATGAGCCAAGATTTAGTCCACTGGACAATTTGGCCAATATCTGATTGGAGCTGAAGTTGAGCAGCAAGTGAGTTGACAATGCTTAGGATTTTAGTGTCATCAGCGTAAATCTTACAACTGTTTTCTTTGCTTATTACATCTGGCAGATCATTGATGAAAATAACAAATAAAATTGGACCCAAGACTGATCCTTGTGGAACTCCACTTGTCACAGGTAACCAATTCGATTGAGTGTCACCAAGGATGACTCATTGAGACCTGTTGAGTAGAAAAGCTTTTATCCAATTGAGAAGATTGTCTTCAATTCCGTACATATTTAATTTGTAAAGCATTCGTTGATGTGGGACTTTGTCAAAAGTTTTAGAAAAATCCAGAAATACGACGTCAACTGGTAGCTTTCTGGCTATATTTCCAGTCAAGAAGTCTATTGTTTCAAGGAGATTTGTAATGCATGCTTTTTTCTCTAAAAATCCGTGTTGAATATTTGATAAAAGATTGTTTGATTTTAAATGCTGCATGATTGCCTTCTTAACTAATTTCTCCATTATTTTACACGGAATCGAGGTGAGGGATATTGGTCTGTAGTTTGATGGGTCGATTCTGGAGCCCTTCTTAAATAAAGGTGTTACATTTGCTTTGTACCATGAGCTTGGAATTTCACCATTGTCAAATGACTTTTGAAAGATGAGAGTAAGTGGAGAAGACATTGAGGTAGAACAAAAGCGTAAAACGTGAGGACTGACATTATCTACACCAAGTGATTTAGATATATCTAGTGCTGAGAGTTCCATTAGAGTGGCCAGAGTATCGAAAGATATGCTATTGAGGATTGTGTTAGTTCTACGATCAAAACGGGGAAGATTGTCATTAGATGGCTCTTTGCTGAAAACTGATTGAAATTGATTGTTAAGTGAGTTGGCTATTGTAATTGTGTCAGAGCTAATGATCTTACTGGAACTGGTGATTCGCATAGATGAGATCTGATTTATTACAGAACGTTTACTATTTATGTATGGAAACAGTCTTTTAGGATTACGCTTATCATTGGCAAGGGCAATTTTGAAAGATTTCAGAGAAGAATGACTTAATTTTTTAACAAACTTTCTAGTTTCCCTATATTCCCCAACCAGTGATGTGATTTTCCATTTTAAACTGACGTTACAAGCCCATAGCGATTTTTTAAGACGAATAAGAGATAATAGTTCTTTTGTCATCCATGGTTGTTTTTTGGGGGATGGTTTGTTTGGCATACGAGGGATGAATTGAAGACAACATTCATTGTATTTGTTGAGCAAAAGTTGGTAACATTGTTCTACATTTAAGTCTTTAAAAACGACGACCAGTCAACATTATTGAATTCTTTGTTGATTTTTTCGTAGTTACCATGCTTGCATATAAATTTAGAGCTGTTGAAACGTGATAATTTTATGCTGGAAGCCAGTTTGTAATGCCAGGTGATAGTGCAATGATATTGATCAGACAAACCGAGTGGAGAACCGATTTTGATTTCGCTATCACGATATGAAGAGTCACATATGATGAGATCAAGAGTCTTTGTCATAGGGCAATTAGCAGGTTTGAAAGTAGGGACAGTGACAATTTGGTGAAGATGACAATCTTGAAAAAGAGAGACAAATGAAGAACTGAGACCAATTTTACTAGAGGAAAAGACTGAGTTGGAAGTCCAAGTAATCTCTGGGAAATTGAAGTCACCAGCAATGATGATACCGTTGTATTTTTTAGTCGATATTAAAGTTTTGGCATGTAAAATAGCACTTGAAATCTCTGAGAAGGCTTCGATACCGGAGGATGGAGGTCTATAAATGCAGCCTAGGATCAGAGCTTCATTAAAAAGCTTTAGTTTAACCCATAATTGTTCTGAATAGTAAGGAATAAAATCTTTGTGTAGTAGGGATTCCTCTATTTTGTTTGAGATGATTTTACTATTTATGTATATAGCTACACCTCCTCCGATTTGGTTGCGACGGTCTGATCGATAGAGGTTGTAGTTCTGAAGAGAGGGAGTTGATTGGTCATTAAACCATGTCTCAGTGATAAAAATAATGTCAAAAGAGTTGTTTTCTGCAAGTAAGGACAGTTCGATGAGTTTTATTGGATTGAGGAAGGTTGCATTGGTGTAGAAGCACAAAAGATGAGATAATTTGATGGAAGAGCTGGCCTTGTTAAAGAATGTTGAACTAGTGAGATATTGAGAGCGACTGAATGGCTTCAGCAGCTGATTTCCATTTGAGGAATGGATTCCTCTCTCTTCCATTGATGTTGACTGTTTTGGATTTGACAATGCATTTGATTTTATCGCTGCGGATGACAAATCGAAAGGGTTTGTCAAGTAAATCTTTTGCAAATAGTTCTGCATTTTCTTTAGCACGCTTTTTGTTTAAGTTGTTGAATGTTTCTTGTTCGAGAGGTGTACGGTCTGGGCGAATGTAGACAGATTTTAATTCATCTATTGAGGCAAGTCGCTTTGCATTAAATAAGAGATCATTGCGGTGCTCATTCGAGTCAAACTCAATGATGATCAATTCATTTGGTTCAGCTGCTATTGTAGTTAAACTTGTGTTGTTGATCTTTTTTGTGAAATGCCCAACAACTTTAAAAGCAACATTATTGTTAAGTTTTTTAAGCATACTTTGAACTGAAATTAGCCTCTGATTATTGTCAAAGGATTTTGGAAGACCGACAACTACAGCTCATTTTAATTTCGTTTCTACAATTCTAGCATTTTCGTTGACTGCTGTGATAATTGCTTTATTGGCTTCTGAACCGTGCTTGACTGCGCTTGCCCAGTTAAGAGCTGTGGTCAAGCTCGGAGATGCTGACTTTGGCTGTTGAAAAAGATTTGCTTTTAGAGTTATATTTTCAGTTTCAAGAACAGATACGCGGGTGAGAAGCATGCTGACTGTGGCTATTAGTTTTGATATCGTAGCATCAAGCTTTTGAGAAGCAGCTGAATGGTTACCTTGACCAAGGCCTGACTAGTTGGCTGCTAGAGCTGCAAGTTGGTCAGTTGAATAAGATGTGGTCATTATCATCAATGGTTTACAAATTGCTCAATCTGATATTTTATAATTGATAAGAGGGCTACCACTCTGAATAACAGTGGATTACCTCTTGGTCGAGAACTTATTACACAGGGACTAAAAAGTTTCAGTATGTGTTTTTTTCCGTATATATATATAAATTTTTTCCGTATATATATATAAATTATTAACAATGATTTTTAAATAATAAAAAAATAATAATAATTAATAAAAATTAATTATAAATAATATATATATAAACTGTACATATGTAAATTATAAAAATAATATAATATTTATTAATAAATAATAATATATAAGATAATATATATTATATATTAAAATTGTTTATTATAGAGATATGATATTAAAGCTAGGTTAAAGCCAAATTTTAAACAGGTCAGGCGTACAACAATTAAGTTTTCTCCCCTTTTGCTTTACTTTTAAATAAATTTCATAAATCACTAAAAAACTATTTTTTCAAATCTAATGTGTAAACTACGATTAACTAACTGCTTAATTAATAATAATAAAAAAAAAAAATTAGAAATTAAAAAACAAGTCTTGCAATTTTATAAGACGCTTGACTCAATCGATTAAAGCAACCGCTTTAGGCTATTAAAGTGTACTTCCAACGGATAAAGTTAAACATCAATTTAGGTAAATATTGCTCAAACAACTGCTTCTTATTGCTATAGTTTTTTATGTCACTCTTCAAAAGTTTTAAATTTTTTTCAGGCCAAGGCACTTGGCCTGAAAAAAACTTAAAGCTTATACACACAAAAAAAAAAAAAATTCTAATACCATCTGGATCAAGATGCTGTGGAGAACATTTGAGCAAAGTTATGTTATTAAACGATAAAGCTTTATTTTAGCTTGTTGTTGTTAAAAAGAATGAGAAACTAAATATAAATAGAAAGAAACTGAATATAAATAGAAAGTTTATTTTCAAAGTTTTCTAAAATCTCAAAACTACCTGAAATGCATTAGAAGTAAAATCTTTATTAGAGATGTTTCAATATTACTCTCAGCATAGAAGTTTATTTTCAAAGTTTTCTAAAATCTCAAATCTACCTGAATCCATTTACCAAAGAAATGCTGTCCATTGAATCCAGTAGAATCAATGGACAACAATTTGAAGAACTGTGCGGAACTTTAATTTTTATCAGAAACATGAGTTGTAGATCTAAATCAAGTTATAGCCATCTTTCTATTTTGGTCAAAAACTGGCCGCGATTGCTGATTATTTTAGTATTGACTCTCATTTTTAAGTATCCCAATTTTTGCATTTATTTAAAGACGCTATTGTCAAAGATTTCATTCCAAATAATTTAGGAGCTTAACAAGAGGTGAATGGTTAGCTAATAACAGTGAGTTTGCCAAAGAAATATTTAATGGTAAGGAATCTTATGTGGTATTAGTTGTCGACAGAACTTATTGTTATTGTCAAAAGAGCAATAACAGCTTTCGTTTTCAACGAAAAACGTACTGAAAAAAAAAATTCGGTCAAAACTTTCATTATTTTGAAATCTAATGAAAATTGTCAATGTATTTGAAGTTCATGAGGCATCAAAAAATGACTTCACGACGCAACAAAAAATAATTTCAAAAATTTAATTCAATCTTTTGAGTCATAAATAACTTGCAATTCTTGCGAAGTTTAGCTAGAACTATAAAGGATCTCTACTTCTCAAAAGCAAGTGAAGAAGTAGTCTTGAACTTTTATTTTAAAAAAAAGTGTTCTTGTATTTACATCAAGTTTCGATTTTTAACAATTTCCAATATGTTCCTTCTTATCTTTTTATTGAGTCGGATATTTGAAATAAGTTAAATGTCCAACAACTACCGAATGAAATATCTTTCGGAGAATGTAAAGTGTACAAGTTTATATGTACTACCTATTGCAAAAGGCAATACCTTTTAAGTATTTTTGATTTAAAATCAAAACTGTATTTAGTGGATAATTTATGTCCATATAAACATGATTTGGATATCTCTGATCATCCTGTTTCTAGTTGCGTTTATTTTTTAATGCAAACAAGAAATTAACGTTACATAAATTTAAAATAGATTGAATCTATCGTGGGATGTTCCGAATTTAATTAAAATGTTTTTGTGAAATTTGCGAAAATAATTATGCATATTATGTAAACATATTTAAATATACTAGATAATATAATATGCATATGTTTAATAAATGAAATGAATTCTTAATTGAGCAAAGTTAACTTAACTTTTCCAAGATAGTTATTCAATTTTTAAGATTTCAATGAAAAAACCCTTTGTTAAGCAAGTTTCATAAAAAAAAGTTTTTCTTTTAACTTTAATTTTTATTAATAACATTATTAAAATGAGAGTAATATTTTTCCAATGCGCAACACCAACATAACACCAACATAGCATCAAACACCAACATAACACCAAACACAAACATAACAATGCATTTTTTTATAGAATATTTATATTATAAAAATTTTTTTTCATACCTTTTATATTAAAAAAGATTTTTTCAATGACTTCACAAATGCTTACTGTTAAAGTCAACAATCCACTGCAACAGTTTTTTTCCATAATCAGAATGGGTTTTTTTTTTTACTTTTTTTAGTGATCTTTGAATACAGAATGCATCGCTTCTGTTGTCTATTTACTATGTAATCCGAGCAAAGATTTGTGACGTTTTATGAATTCTGGAACATGGTAGAAAATAGCATGTGCTTTGTGAGCCACAAAGACTGGCAAGAAGAGGTATGGCTTGAACTGTTGGATTTTTTAGAGAAAATTAACTTTTAAAGTCCAAAAGACAAAACAACAACTCTACTGAAGAGCCAGAAAGTTTCGCCAATATCCCAGCTTGAATCATTCTGTCATTCTTTAAAGTATATCAATTTGACCACTTTGAAATAGCTGGATCAGATCCAGCCATTTCAAATTTTATCTCCCAAAGAAGATAAGGCTCCATTGGCGGTATCAAATTTAGAATAGTTTCAGAGTCTTCAGCTGTAATCAAAGAAGCTTCTATCATGTTGTTGAATTCCTCAAATTTGCTTTTATTTGATCCAGATACAGCAAACTTACATTGTCTTTCAAATGTTCTTTGCTGTTAGACAGATTTTTAGAGTCAATGTCACACAAAATGTTTCATCGTTTCTCTTTGATTTGTTTAAACCAAGACTTATTTTCAAAAATGATCCTTAACCATCAATGATACTCCACCATTGATTTAAACCTTCACAAGATAATCTGTCAAGTGTTCACTTTCAAGCAGAACATGATTGATTAGTTATTGCAGTATTTGCATAGTTTATGTAAGAATGCATGAATAAGATTTTTAGGCTGTTTTTGTTTAAATGCTTGATTTTGTATAGTGTCCCAGTATTTTTTGAAATTTCATCTTTTATCGTTCTTAAATGTTATCTACTTGTCACGTTTTCGTCAAGTATCACTCTTAAAAACTATAAACTATAAAATATTTTGGTAAATTATAGAGCTTGCACGGCTCCAATTGAATCCTTAATACCAAAATTGAAAATTTTATGTCTTTTTCCAGCAGTGCAGAAATAAAAGCACTTTGTGTAAAAACACTTTGTGTAAAAACACTTTGTGTAAAAACACTTTGTGAAAAAACACTCTGTGCTTTTTTTTTCTGTCTGTTGCGTAAATATTGCTCTTGGGCTTTTGAATTTAAGGTATTTTTTAGCGAACTCTTAAAAGTTGAATATCTCCCTTAAATAAAACTGAAAGATTATGATATAGTGCCAAGTTAATCTGCCATAAATATATAACCAGAGCCGTCCCGAACGGGAAATATAGGTGGTGTCCCCCCCTCAAAGCTATCATATACGCATTTGAGTTGGCACATATAGCATTCGAGTTGGCAAGTTTTGAACTATAGTTGGCAAATTTCAAATATTGAGGACCTTTTTTTTTTTTTTTTTTTTGTATTTATTTTTGGTAGCTTTAGTTAGCAAAAAATACATACAACACCCCCCACCCCTCTATGATATAATTACAAGCTGACTGGGGCAAGTAGAAGTCAAAATGACTTATCATCAAGCCCCTTTGTGAAATACAAAAAAAAAAAAATACAATTAAATTTTACATTTTCCAATATTACATAAAAGAGTGAAATTATTAAGTTTAAAAAAAAAAAAATTGGTTAGAAATTTTAGAAGGTTAGAGAAGAACTTAAAGTTAAAAAAAGAACTTAAAGTTAAAAAAAGAAGAAATTTAAGATAAAGTTAAAATATGAAATAACAAATAAAAAATTACAAATCTGTACATATTCGTATACATATTAAAGACAATAAACAAAAAAAAAAAAATTTAATTCGCTTCATATGCATATACATATTCAATACAATATTAAAATTAAATAAAGTACATAAAAAATTAAAAATACAAAACTATTTCGATTTTTTTTTTCAAAAAAATGAGAGAATGTACGTAATGTTTAAATTTAGTAAGTGTTTTTTTATAGTTCTTTTAAATGTAGCAATAGATTTTATTTTTTTCATATTTTCGTCAAGAACCGAATTCCACAAGCGTGGTCCCCGGCATATAGTCGAGAAGTCAGATTTTTTGAGTGATGTTAGTGGGATGTAGTAATTACTCATTGAATGTCTTGTTTCATATTTATGATTAATTCGAGTGAAACTTTTAAAAAAATATTTTGGAATCATTTCATTTTGAAGTTTAAACATAAATAACAAGTTATGGTATATATTTAGTTTGTATACATTTAGAGCATTTATTTCCTTGAGTAACGGCTCGGCACTTTCGTATCTACTTGCGCCCAAAACTAATCTACTTGCTTGCTTTTGTTTTGTATAAATAATTTTTAGGAAAGATAAATGATTGTTTGCCCAGGCAATATTACAATAGTTAATATGACTATGTATAAATGAAAAGTATAAATTTTTTAAACATAAATTATTTAAAAGATGTTTTGTCTTGTACATAATCCCCAGGGTCTTTGAAACTTTGTTCTCGACTAGCTTTATTTGGCTTTTCCAATTTAAATTCTCATCGAAAATTATTCCTAGTATTTTCATTGAAAAAACTCTTTTTATTTTAATATTGTTAATTGTTAGTTCAGGTAATTTGAGTGGAAGGTTCTCGGATTTAGATGACTTAGCAAACAAAATATATTTCGTTTTTTCAATATTTAATGAAAGTTTATTTGCTTCAAACCACTCATTAAGATATATTAATTCTGTGTTTACAATATAAAAAATATTTTTTAAATTTGAGTCAGAAAAGAAAACATTTGTGTCATCAGCAAAAATAATATAATTAAGTATTTTTGAAGACAAATAAATATCATTAATATAAATTAAAAACAGCAGGGGTCCAAGTATTGATCCTTGGGGAACTCCGCAATTTATTGATTCAAATGGGGAACATGTTAAGTCATATGGTACTCCTTGTTTATGATTTTGTAAATAACATTGCAGCCACTTTAAATTGGAGTGAACTACTCCATAATTGTGTAGTTTATAAATTAGAATCTTGTGGTTGACAAATGCTTTTGATAGATCTAGAAAAATTCCGAGTGTGTAACTGTCGTTATCAAAACCATTTAAAATTTGGTTGGCAAGATCAATTACTGCATGTTCCGTGGAATGATTGTTGCGAAATCCATACTGTTTATGATAAAGAATGTTGTTTTTTTCTCAAACTTTGGGAACCGCCGTAAGTATTAAATTTTTACAGACCGAGTTCTTTTATATCCTTTTAAATACACATTTTTTTTATTTAATAATAACTTTGAGAATTTTTTGTTTATAATAATCTTTTTTTAATCTTGTTTTAATTTTAATTCTCGTTTTTATTCATGTTATTGAAATTTACCACTGTAAAAATTATATTTTTCACAAAGCGGTTCTCGATGATAATGGTATTTCTGCAAGTTTTCTGCGTTTTTATCTTTTTAAATCTCAAATAATTTTTTTCTTAGCAACATTACAATTATTCGTTTTTTTAAAAATTAAATTAATTTTTGAATGTATAAGGGAATTTATACTACGAAGTTTTATTGTAAATGAACGAAAAATTTTCTTAGAAAAAAAAATTAATTAATCAGTCATCTGTTGCCTCGTCAACTTATTAAAAGACATTTCAATTTATTTCATAAGGGATCGTCCTTAAAGTACGTACGCTCGGAGGAGAAGAGGGGGTCTGTAGATAGCGTATATGAGATGAGAGGGCGGTGGGTTGAATATATAAGAAAGGATACTCTAAACTAAAAAAAATATCATAAAATGTAAGATAAATAGGTTAAAAGCGTAGATACTTTTAGGGAGGTGGAGGGTACTCAAAAAAGCGTAAATGCGCAAGAGGGAGGGGGTTAATTCAACGAAATAAAAGCGTACTTACTTTATGGACGACCCCTAATTAGCTAATAACTAAATATATGAAATAGGAAAATAAATTACTCAATAAGCAAATAAAAGCAAGTAGGTGTTGATTCCATCAACAGCTGAAAAATATCAAAGTATTAACAGTGCCATGTTGCGTATGGATGGTGTCCCTTTTTGTACTTTTGTTGTGCATTGCCGAGGCCACATTTGGAGCCCATTGTTACGGCTTAGGGTTTATTAATAGTAATGAGGCAATTGCTTGGGCTATTAAACAGTGTTCTGAGTACTATCTATTCTTTGAGTCAAGTTCTTCAACAAATTTAGAAAATGAATAAGGTACCAAAAACTATAAAACACAAAAAACCATCATCATCACCAAGTTCTCTAAACCTATCATTCACTAATATTTGTGGTCTTCCAAGTAACTTTTCTTCTGTTGAGTCTTATCTCTTGCAAAGTTCACCAGACCTTCTCGCTCTTTTTGAGACTAATTTGAGTTCAGCTGTCTCATCTTGCAATCTTAGTGTTTATGCTTATCTTCCTTTAATTCGTAAAGACTCCAATAGTCACATGCTTGGCCTGGGCAATTACATTTGTAAGAATTCACCCATATATTGTAAAAATAGGTTTGAATCCACAGACTATTCTTTCATGTGCTATCGTTTAGTACCACTTCACTTTATTGTCTTTCTCTTTGTTCTATATCGCTCTTCTTCATCTCAAGACTGCACTCTTTTTGATGTTATTTCTGATCATATTGACCGAGCCCTCTCTCTTTATCCATCAGCTAATAGTGTTGTTGTTGCTGCCTTTAATGCTCATCACACTGAATAGCTTGGCTCTAGTGTCAATGATTCTGCAGGCTTTAAAGCCTACAACTTTTGCCTTTCTCAATCCCTAACTCAAATAGTCAACTTTTTAACTCGCTTTCCAGACAACCCAAATCATTTACCTTCTCTACTCGACTTATGTTTTGTTTCTGATCCTAGTCAGTGCTCAGTTTCTCCACATTTACTCTTAGGTGCTTTCGATCACAGTTTGATCTCTCTAAAACTAATATCTCATTCTTCTTCATCACCTGAATCCCCCTATAATCGTACTTCTTACAACTACCTCAAAGCTGATTGGGACTTTTTCCGTGATTTTCTTCGTGATGGCCCTTGGGTAGAAATCTTTCGTCTTCCTGTCAACAAATGTGCTTCTTACATAACTTCGTGGATTCAGGCTGGCATGGAATCTTTTATTCCCTCTCAGCAATTCTAGGTCAAGCCTCACTCTTCTCTATGGTTTTCCTCACATTGTGTTGCTGCAGTTGCTAATCGAAACCGTTGCTTCCATATCTATCAACAAAACAATTCTGCAGAAAACAGACGTCTGTTTATTACTGCTAGAAACCATTGTAAAAAGGTTTTGTCTAACGCTAATGACCGCTATTCTCAGGTCATGATATCTCGTATCTTATCTCAAAAGATAGGCTCTCGTGATTTCTGGAGAATCTTTAATAGTATTAATAATAAGGGCAAATCTTTAAATCCACCTCACTTGTATAGTTCAGACTTTGTCACCTCACTTAAAGACAAAGCTGAATTTTTTGCTAAGAACTTTTCATCAATATCATTTCTTGATTCCACTAGTTGCGATCTACCTGATATTGCCAACCAATAGGTTGATCCATTGCTTGACATTCGTATCACTCTAGTTTTTGTATCTAAAGTGATTTCCTGCTTAGACTCTTCTATAACTTATGTTCCGGACAACATACCTGTTGTAGTCTTGCAAAAGTATTCTCCAGATCTGACATCTATACTTTCAAGGCTATTTAACAAGTGCTTATCAGAGTTTTTTTTTCCGACATGATGGAAAGCGGCATCTGTTATCCCTATTTTCAAAAAATCCGGACAGCGATCTGATTCTTTAAACTACCGTCCCATTAGTCTTATTCCTATCATAAGCAAGGTTTTTGAATCTTTAATTAACAAACACTTAATTTCTCATCTTGAATCTAATAACTTACTTTCTGACCATCAATATGGATCTTCCAGATATTCTCACATCTAAGGTGGCTTTGTTTGCTGATGATACTAATATTTATTCTTGTCATGATAAAGAGCTAACACTCTCTGATTGCTTGGAAGGGGCATTTAAGCTTGAAAAGGATCTTACTTCTGCTCAACATTGGGCTCACAGTGGCTGTTGAACTTCAATACAGATAAGACTCAATTTTTTTCAGCCAATTGTTTTCGCAATAATTTAGATCTTCCTATTTGTGAGCAATGATGTACACGATGAGTCATTTACTCTTTATCTTCTAGGATTAACTCTTACTTCCTATCTTTCTTGGAAACCATATATCAAATCAGTTGCAAAGTTAGCATCTGATAAGGCTGTATCTCTTTATCAAGCTTGGCACTTTCTTACTTTAAATTCTATTCTCTATCTATTTATATCTAAAATCCGGCCTTGTATGGAATACTGTTGCCATATCTGGGGCGGATCTTCTAATGATGCCCTTTCCCTTTTAGACTAGATGCAAAAACGCATTGTAAACATAGTTGGACCTGTTCTTGCACCCAACCTCCAACCATTATCACATCGTTGTAATGTTGCTTCTCTTTCTCTTTTCTACAAATACTATAATGGGCACTACTCTAAAGAGCTAGCGTCTCTTGTGCCATCTACTAAAATTCATTATCGTGTTAATCGTCATTCAAATAAGTCTCATCTTTTTTCTGTGACTGTTCCTAAATGCTCCAAAAACTCTTATTCGTCTAGTTTTTTTCCTCGAACATCAGTTCTTTGTAATTCGCTTCCTTCATCTTGCTTTCCTGATTTATATAATTTGCAATCCTTTATTTCGTCCGTCAATCGTTAACTTGCTCTACAATCTTCATCTTTTCTCTACCAGTAACTTCCAACTTTAATTAGTGGTTGCCTGTAGCCTTGTTGGAAGCGAAGATTTAGAAGAAAAAAAAAAAAAAACCACGGCGATGCACTAAAAAAACGATAATAATGTTTATAACTTTATGCACTTGAACAAAAACATTTTTATATTTATTTTTAATTTATAAAAAGGAATCTTCATTATTTTTTTTAATATAAAATATCAACAGTAAGTTTTTATTTTTAATTTATGTAAGCGAGTCATCCTCATTTGTATTAATATATAAATATGGATTTTTAATTGATAATCTTTAAAACTTTTATCTTGCTTTCGTTATAGATTATTTTTATTATCGCACTTTTTTTTAATTTCTAGAAATTTTTTTATTAATGCAAACTATTCAAATAATTATTTGAATAAATTGAAAATAGTTTATAATGTTAACTCTTTCCAACCCGACGGGACATATATGCCTCAGTTCATTTAAAATTTTAGGAATCGTCCATAAATAACGCTACACAAAATAAATCTTAAAACAGAAGTTGGAGGTATTGAGCTCTTTTACGCGGCAATTTTCATTAAACTAAATGGGCTATTTTGATTTTTTATTTAAATTAATCAAAAAGCAAAAAAGTTTTCCCTCGCAGAGGGAAAACTTTTTTGTTTTTGAATCTTTTTTGTTTTGTTTATTGTGAAAGTTTGCGTTACGTAGTTTATGGACAACCCATATAGACGTTCAGCTTTTGTTTATATCTGTTTAAAAATTAATCAAAACATTTGTCACATAGTTAGGTAATGCTTCCAAACAACTTTTTTTCTCATTCGCGGGTTTTTTGAGTTTATTTCTTTAATTCATAAAACAGTGGCAATCAAAATATATTGCTTAGTTTTAGTAAGCTACATTATAATATGTAGTTCTGTAAAGGATCATGTAATACCTTTGAAACTTTTTTAATATATATTTTTTAATCTTAGTAGAAAAAAAATAATACACACTTTATATCTGCATTATCATTCTTGTATTGTTTTGTTTTGGTAATTAGTTGTTGGACAAATAGTCAGGCTTTTTGAAGTCTTTTTTTTGTTCATTTTTAAATCATTTGTTCATTTACAGGTCCTGTAAATGTTCATTTTGAAACACTTTGACGATGAAATTATGGAATCTATTACTAATCAGAGTAACTTGTATATACATCAGTTACAAAAAAACGTTCCAGTGCTAACAAAAAACAATTTGTATGCTTTCATCGGAATCAATATGGTAATGGGGTATTATAAGCTTCCTTCCTGGAGAAACTACTGGTGTAATAAAACCGATTACACAGTGTTACTTGTTTCAGATATCATTCCACAAAATAGGTTTATTCAATTACTTGTAAATATACATTTAAACAACAACATTGCAATACCAGCTGACAATACAGATATATTATATAAGTTATGTCCATTGATAGACAGTTATAGACAGAATAACCACTTTACCAAATTATACAATCTATCGCGTTATCTTAGTATTGATGAGAACATGATAATTTTTACAGGTCATTGCTCTTTATAATATAACCCTAAGAAACCAATTAAAAGGGGATACAAGCTTTGGTGAATGGCTGATATGGATGGATATCTTTTTAAATTTGAATTATATCTGGGAAAGAACAATGAATTTACTGATCATACAATTTGCGTATTATTAGAAAGTATCTGCCTAAAAATTTATGTAAAGATAAATAGTTAAAAATGAGAGATTTTGATTACAGAGTTTCTAAACATAATATTGTAGTTTATAAATGGATGGATAATAGACCAGTGCATGTTATATCTAACTTTCATGGCACCGAAAAAACAGAGATCAAACGAAAAAATAAAGGTAGCAGTATTGTGGTTCTCTCATGTCCTCATGCGCTAAAAGAATAAAACACTTACATGGGGGGTATCGACAAAGCTTATATGATTTGTTCTCTTTATGGCGTATCCATGAAATCTCTAAAGTGGTGGCACCGCATTCTTTTTGGTCTAATTGATAGAACAGTTTGCAATGCTAATGTTGTCAACAAGAAATTGAAAGATAATAAAATCAGTTTTCTCAATTTTTGAAGGTTAGTGGTACAATCATTAGTAACAATAGGTAAACCACCAAAAATTGGGCGACCAATTTCATCAAGTCAATCATGCGTTTTAGAGAGTATCATATGTAATATACAAAGTTATTTGTTTTATATAGAAACATTTTTTTTATAATTATATTACCGGGCTAAGAAATTCTACATGCCTCTAAAATGGTTTTCACCAAAAAAGCACCCATTTAATATCACCATTACACCCTACACCACCACTCACCTAATTTTACTTAGCCACCCAGTTGTACTCTCCACTTACCAAGACATGTATATATATATATATATATATATATATATATATATATATATATATATATATATATATATATATATATATATATATATATAAATATATATAAATATATATATATATATATACATATATATATATATATATATATATATATATATATATATATATATATATATATATATATATATATATATATATATATATATATATATATATATATATAAATATATATAAATATATATATATATATATATATACATATATATATATATATATATATATATATATAATATATATATATATATATATATATATATATATATATATATATATATATATACGAGGAATGGACTTGCAAAACCTGATATTTCACTTTTTCTAAAAATCTGACTTGCGCACACCACTGGATAGCTCTTGTGATTTTGCATCAGGAAAATAATTCAGTACATGCAGAATCCAATATTTCTATCACAAATTAATATGCATACAATAGTGTTTCAATTACAACTGCATAAGAAACAGATTTTCTGAAAACAGTTTTTGCCAATTATCTTGAAATGACAAAAAAGTGAATTATCAGGTTTTGCAAGTCCACTCCTCATACATGTAAATATAAATATATATATATATATATATATATATATATATATATATATATATATATATATATATATATATATATATATATATATATATATATATATATATATATATATATTTACATATATTTATGTATATATATATATATATATATATATATATATAAATATATATATATATATATATATATATATATATATATATATATATATATATATATATATATATATATATATATGTATATATATAATATATACATATAAACATATCTTCTATTTTGTTGTCGTTTTAGTTGCCATGGAAACTATAACAGAGCATATCTGTCCCGTTACAGTTTCCATGACAACTAAAACGAGGGCCAAGGAAAAATTATAATTTTATGCTAACAGTGCCTAAAGTATATAAAATCTTAAAAAGATTTTTTTTTAATGCAGGTAATTGTCATACCTTGGGCCTGAAAGGGTTAGAATCATTTTCGATTTGGTGTTTTGAACCTAATTAATGGGATATATTTATATATAATGAAATAATAATACAAAGACAGGACTTTGAAATTAGTACACAAAAAAGTTAATGCAAAAGTGGCCTACTATTGGAATAATGAGATATCAATATTAGTGGAAAAAGCATAACTGTTAAAACATCAATAATTACACAGGTCTGCAACACAAAAATTGTTTCAAATTTAATAAGTGATTTTTAAAATATTTTCAACGCTGACCATTAAAAAGCGACAAAGAGACATCTCCGATTTTGCTGAAAAGGTATATTTTGCCTATTTTGGTATAAAGTTAGGCAATCAAGATTAGTCTTGGGCTCCACACAAAGTTTGTTCAATATGTGTTGAAGAACTGAGGCAATGGTTTCAAGGTAAAAAGTAGTCCTTACGTTATGGAATACCAATGGTTTGGAGGGAGCCCAAAAGTCATAGTGATGACAGTTATTTTTGTTCTTGCGACGTACAAGGTTTCAATTTGAAAAACAAAAAGGATGTTTTTATCCTAACATTCAATCAGCCGTTCGCCCTATTACTCATGGACCTGGAGTACCAATACCTTCTCCTTCAGATTCTTTGGATGATATTTTAGATGATCATGAGACATTGGCTCAGCAAGGTGATAGTAAAGAAGATAGTGATTGCTACGATCCTGGCACAACCGATCCCATTCCGTTTTCACAATCTGAACTGAACGATTTAGTTAGAGACCTAGGTCTTCCTAAAGACTCGGCAGAAGTTTTAGAATCTAGATTGAAAGATAAAAATATGTTGGCTCCGGGTACATCCTTTTCTTGATATCGATCAAAGGAAAAGGAATTTGTATCTTACTTTTCTCAAGAAGGTGACCTGGCATTTTGCAGTGGTGTTCCTGGACTTATGGCATGTTTTAAAATAGAATATGCTCCTGATGAGTGCAGACGTTTTATCGATTCATCAAAAAGAAACTTTAAAGCAGTACTTCTGCACAATGACAATAAGTATGCTTCTATGCCAGTTGAACACTTGGTGCACTTAAAAGAATGTCACGAAAACCTTAACAAAAAAGTGTTACTTTCACCACTTCACATTAAGTTGGGGCTGATGAAGCAATTTGTTATGGCATTGCCAAAAAGAAGGGGAAATTTTCAAATATCTTTGTGGACAGTTTCCTGGTTTATCCGAGGCAAAGCTAAAGGAAGAAATCTTTGTCGGACCAGACATTAGAAAACTTATAAAAGATCCTAATTTTGGACATCCTCTATATTAGTTGTTACCGGTTTCCTAGGAAACAACAAAGATCCAAACCACAAGACCATTGACACTGACATACTCGACAACTTTAAGAAGCTGGGCTGTAACATGAGCATTAAAATTCATTTTCTTTATTCACATTTTGATTACTTCCCAGCAAACTTTGGTGATGTAAGTGAAGAGCAAGGCAAAATATTTCACCAAGACATTAAGGAAATGGAAAGAAGATATCAGGGAAGATGGAACATCAACATGATAGCGAACTACTGCTGGATGTTGAAAAGAGATTATCCTGAACTAGTTCACAGCCGCAAAAGCAATAAAAGAAGCTTCAACAGAAAGCAAAAACGTTATTATATAGAGTTATAAGCTGAAAAAGAACTGTAAGCGTTCTTAATATATAGTTTTGAAGATGATTTATACGTAAAATAGAGTTCTACAACGTTTGAAAAATGTGAAAAATTGGTCGAATTTTGTTATTTTACTCAAAAATTATCCCTTTTTTGTGAGAAAACCTGACGTGATAGAAAAAAATGGATTGCATTTTAGAAATCAGCACTGAGAAATACATAAAAAACAGTTATCAAATTTTAAACAAATTTTTAAAAATGTTTTTTTGCAGACCTATGATATTATTACGTACCACGTGCCAGTTCTTGTCGTGTTTCAAACCCATTATTATGATTTTTGTTTTGTTTTATGCATAATATTTATTAAAAATAAATAATTGCTATTAGTACCTATGTTATTTATTTGTTCAGCATTGATCATAGTAATTAAAAATATAATAAAATGCTTGTTGTCGAATTCAAGATTATTGTAAAAACCAGATTAAGCAGTAATATGTACTATGCGCATCACCATGTTACTGATTTGTCTAGGTTTGAGACTGGAGGGCATTCTTGTTAATGCCGCAATTTTTCCTTTTTTCTTATAACAAAATTTGGTTGATTTTTGAATCACTCTTAGCACAAGCTTTTTTATTTTGTTATTAAAAAAATATACTTTCATAATTTCAGTCTGATTTTCGAAAAACTTTTTTTTCGTCATTTTTTAATTGAACTTTGGCTAGATAGTATGCACAATGTTTGGCGTTTATATTGTTGTGTTTAATATTTATTAAGTGCGTGCGGCCAGGGCCGGCTATTTTATGGAGAAAGGAGGAAGGGGGGGTAGAATTGAGGGAGAGCGCCGCACGAGGGCTGTAAGTAAATACGGGCAGAAAACTTTGATTAGTCACAAGTTTTTATTTTCTCACAGTAAATTAAAAACAAAAGATTCAACGCCTGAAAAAAAAACGCGATTTTAAATATGAATTTTTTTCAATGTTTTTTGAGAACTTTGTTCAATTTTTTGTTTTTTTAATTATAGAAATAATTTTATCTTGGGAATAAAAAATAATCTGTCTCATATCACATAATATTTCAAGTTTGAGAAAAAAGTTGTCTGGGTATGAGTGCAGAAAAGGAAAGTCCGTGAAAGATCAAAAATATGAAAAAATAAAAAAATCATGCTAATAAAAAACCTGACAAAGGTCGTGAAGATTTCAAACCTGATGCTTCAACTATCTCTACGACTGAGCCCAATAAAGTGAGAGAACCTTCAACAATACTCAAAAATAATTGCATAACTTCATTGCAAATTGAAGTAATTTTTTTTGGGTTCAACTTAATCCCTGATGGGTTCAACTTAATCTCTGATGGGTTCAACTTAATCTCTGATGGGTTCAACCTAAATTCTGAGTTCAATAAATGGAGGCATTTAACTGAAACTTTGGCAACTCATGAGAATAGCATTTCCCATTAGGAATGTTATCAACAGTGGGTGGAAACTAAAATAAGATTAAAAATTGGAAAAACTGTAGATAGTGAAAAACTTAAAATTATAGAAAAAGACAGTTTGCGATGGCAAAACCTTTTTCTTTGGTTGATCAATATCACTCTTTACCTACCTGAAAATAATATGGCTTTACATGGAAGTTCAGATAAACTGTTCACACGTCTAAACGGCTAATTCTTAGGACTAATACAGATGCTTGCAAAATTTGGTGGTTTGCAATTTCTTCAAACCAAGGAAGTTTGAAGAAATTGCGAGAATTAGAATTCATTTTGAAGCTATTTATAAAACTTGTGAACTTTTACCTCATATCGTTAAACATAAATTGGGAGAACAATTATTTTCGTTTGTGAAATTTTGTAAATATATCCAAAACTGAAATTAGAAATGTGTATGATAGATACCAAAACCAAAGCAAATTGCAATAAAGTTCAAACGTTAATGGTTTTGAATACTCTCAGG